>NC_050081.1:12150768-12455784 GCF_009764565.3 Dermochelys coriacea | reverse complement strand
CTCCCAGACCAATCCAAGAGATCATTAATTGAGGTACAGATAGTTAACTGATGAAAGAGGAACATCAGGTGGAAGGTGACTGATGCAATAAGAATTCATTCTTTTAAAAAAATGTATCAGTACTTCTTTTAGTAAATGAAACTCTGCTTCCTTATCTGGAACACCACTAACATGCTACCAAAATTAAAGCTGCCTGTCACAATATTTAAGATATAAATGATCTTTCCTATTAGTCTTCCTTTCCCAATCTACTCAAGCTGTCACATGGGAGGTAGGAGGTTATGACATCAGAAAGTGGCAAGCATGCGTTAAGACTGCAATCTTCATGTTAAACATGAAACAGAAGTGCATAACTGGGTAAGAAGCTATATTCAATACAATGTATATTTTGATATACATACAAAAGACTGCCTGAAATAATGTTTCATATATTTCTAGCCAAACATTTTTATTATGTTTATTAATATAAACTAGTCAACAGATGGGGTAAGGAAATCTAGCTTTCCATATTCAGCTGATGACCAACAATGTCATTTTGAATTGTAGCCTCTAGTTACGTATCGACTATGTTAAACAGGGACCAATCCAACACTCATTGAAGTTAATGGAAAGACTCACACAGGTTTACATGGACTTTGAATCAGGCCCTCAATAAGTGCAAGTGAAAGATACATGTATACAGCACCAACAGAAAAAGCAGTCTTATACTCCATTACTAAAATAATTGACAAAGAAAAAAAATGCTACAGTTAATTTAAAAATAATTTAACTTTTGTAATTTGCAAAACATGTATATCTAGAGCACTTTCCTCGGTTAGTTTATTTTTGTGATTACCATGCTGACTGCATGACAGGCTAAAAAAAATAAGGTTCTGGAATAACCTGGAATATAAAGTTCTGGAATACATGTTAATTTGGGACAAGTCTCCAGAGGATTCAAAGCCTTGTGGAACCTCAAGCATTATCAGATGATCACTGTATATGCTTCCCTAATAGGCTACAGAGCATAGTGCAAAAAGGGCAGCCGGGGCGGGGGGGGGGAAGAGAAATGAAGCATTAGTGCCAAGCAGATATCTGCAGATCTTAATCCCTCTTTCTGAGATGACAAGTACTAAGAATCCATGAAAAAGGTGGATTCCTGGGGCGGGGGGGAGAATATATGGAACTGAAGGCTAAAGGTATGTAAACATTCTGTTTGAGGTTATCCCACTGCGTTTCAGAAGCAGGGTTTTGATTTGGGTGGCAGCAGGTGGCACTGAGGAAATCAGGGGATACTATCCTGTGACCATCTCAAGATGTTAATCTTCAAAGTGACAAGAATATTCCCATGCTCACACCACGGAGTTCATTATTCCATTGCTGTTATTTTTAAAGATGACGTCTAATTTGAAAAGTGCTAGACAGCTGGCGAATCACACTGGGTTAGACAGTGAAGTGTGAGGCTTGGATGAAAGAGGCGGTGGGGTGGGGCGTTATGTCATTCTAAGGAGTGACAAGGTGGATTACCCAGACAGCACATGAGAGTGGATTAGCACAAGGGCAACCTGAGATGCTGCCTGTATGAGAGGACATATCACCCAGGTGCAGAGGGTGCCAATCTGAATGCCAGTCATACCAATGCAGGGAAAGGGGGTTGGATTACTCAGGGGGCTGATGTAGAAACTACCAGTCCAGGGGCAAGATGAGACAGGTGCAGATCATGTAAAATAAAGCAGATATTGCCAATGTGGGGAGGGGAGGAGGTTAGTGCAGGTGATGTCAATCCAGCAGTTGAGAAACTGGATTAGACCAGGAACTGGTGCACGGAGTGCCAGTTGGTACAAGGACTGGTAGCGTGAGCTGGTGCAGATGTGACCGTCACTGAGGAGCTACAAGTTTTGCTAAGCGCTCCTGGCTCTGCACTGAGGACCAGCGGGATCTCCCTCCCTGCAATGGAATAGCTGATGCTGTCAGAGTTCCCATTCACAGGCTTAT
This sequence comes from Dermochelys coriacea, assembly GCF_009764565.3. Classification (NCBI taxonomy): domain Eukaryota; kingdom Metazoa; phylum Chordata; order Testudines; family Dermochelyidae; genus Dermochelys; species Dermochelys coriacea. The sequence continues at coordinate 12,453,810 of NC_050081.1, read as the reverse complement.
GCAATGACTCCAGGGTAGAGGCAGCCTGCAGGGAAGAGAAGCAGATCAGGCAGCTTGGATCCCCCTGGTGCCATCCCAAACTAGAAAACTGGCTAGCTCCCCCACAGTTGCTCCTGAAATACAATTATTCCAGCATGACTGACCTGACAAATTAACCAGCTAACCAGGGCTTCTGAAGTAGAAAAGCTTATTTTCCCCAAGAATAAACTGCTCTAATCATTAACAGTAGATCCCCTGCCATGCCTATTCATTAATTGGACAGGCTCTGGTGACAACCTTAATTACCTGACTTCTGCAGAATGGTAGAGATCTTTGCAATCTTGAAACTAAAGAGTCTGAAACAGGATTCCCAGCCATACTGTTGGAGATTTTTTTAAAATCCTTTTACAGCACACACACACAAACACACACACGCACTGTAAACCTTTATTAAATATACTGCTCACTACCATTCCTTCTTTTGCAACCCCTAAAAAACGTAGCACACCAGAACATGAAAACTGTGCCAGTGAACTGCAATCCTTTTAAAACCCCCAGATCAACTGAGATTTAGCTCTGTAAAAGCCACGACATGCTGGGATTACTGCAATGTAGCAATTAATTATTGCAATCACTGTGTGTTAGGAATGACTACCAGCGTGCTACCAAACACTGCAATTAATTATTGCAACCAATGCACCGTAATTAATACGCTGCTATCAGAGTAAAGAGTGGGGCAAAAGGCACCTAACAAATCTCTCAAACTAATTTAGCCACAATAAGCACTGCTATTTTTTATTGTATTTCTCGCATTTCTACGGACGGTGAAACCCGAATACAACGCCTGGTATTTCACCCCACATGTTCGCCGCGTACCTGAAATGCAGACGATGAAATTGGCTTGCAGAAGAAAAAGCACCTCCCAAACAATTTCCATCCTCCGATTCTCATGCCAAGTGCATCCCTCGGCGAAAAGAAATAACAAAGATCAATATCGCAGTTTGAAGGATCCCAGCAAATCTCCTTGCGGACTTGCAGACTGTATTCCCCAGATGTGCTGACAACACATGTCCGAGCTCTCTCTCTGCGCGGCTCAAGCGAGATCCCTTCCCTTCCTTCGCCCTCCAAAAAAGACCAAGAAGAAGGTAACCACCAGCCCTGGACTCTTCCTCCAGGAGTGAGACAAAAATCCACCAGATCTCCCAACAAGACATAGACAACAAACGCCAGCTGATCCGGTCCGGAGAGTCTCTATTCCAGGGCAGCTAGCTGCAAGTTACCCCCAAACTCCGCACGACTCACCGGGGCACTGCCACAAAGCCCCATGCCGGGGGAGGAAGGTGGGTTTCCTCTCCTGCTTCTACAAAGTGATCAGAAGGAGATTAATACACGTTGCTACGCATAAGGCCCCCCCCCCATGCGTGTTATTTCACGTACATAACACGGACTAGAGAACACAACATCATAGCCCGCTTCTCCTTCCAAAACGCTGTGGCTCCTGTAATTCCCCTTCCAGCAAACGAGATCTTCCGCAATGCAACTGCAGGGGTCGTTCTTCCCACGTCTACGGATTTCCCCTCGCCTTGTTTCCAAGCTAGAGGGGAAATCACGTCGGGGGCAGAAACAACAGACTGGTGGGGTTCGCCTCCAATCTCTGATTTGCATTTACCAGTTTGTTCAGGTTAATGAAGCCACCAAAGCACCAAGCGAAAAAACAACGTGGCTTGGTGGGGTTTCATTTTATTTTAAATACATACACGCGCCCCCAGATGAAAACCTGCTCCTTTTGGTCTCCGTGGCGAAAGGGCAGGCAGCGGTGGGGTGCAGCTGAGTGCAATGAGGTTAAGCTGACAGGGTGCAAACGTGCAAAGGGAAATGTGCGATTGTATTTTAAAAGTTATTTAAAACAAAAACAAGCAAGTTTGCACAAGTTGGAGTGCGAATAGATGGCAAGAGGATGCAGCCAGGAGTTAGCAAAAACTGGTTGCATTGCAGCGGATAGATGATTGCTTTCCTGAATCCACATTACTTCTACGTAATTGATCCTCCCCCTCCCTTATACAAATACACACACAATTTTAGTGCAACCTTTTACTTACCCGCGCAAAAACGTCCGTCCTTTCCCCCCTCAGCTCATGTGGGATGGGGAACTCCTGCCTGCAGCCCCCAAAATAAAGAGGTCAAGCAGCTTGCTGCAGCCCACTCCCCCGACTCCTGTGGAGAACTTACAGCACAATCACGCTGTTATTAGGGCTGGGACGCCTTCTCACGGAGGGGAACCTTTTTGCTTTGGGCTGCAGGATCCTCCCCGCCTGCGACGCTCTCAGCAGAGCTCACAGGAGCTTGGCGAGGCAGCGCGCGCCCAGGCGCGAGCCGGCGGGCGAGGCAGGCAGCGTTCCAGCCGGGTAGGCGGCGCGCGAGAAAGCGGCCGCCCCAGGTTAGCCGCTAGGGCTGGAATAGCTCAGCTGCCTTTGGGGCGGGGGGGCCACGACCGCAGAGGGGAGGGTGGAGAACGGCGGTAGGAGATCATCCCTGCTGCAACCTCGGCTCTTTATACGGCACAGTCCAAAAGCTTCTTCCCCCTTTATCTTAAAATATGTACTAGTTGGTGTTGCAAAATAAATAAATACACGAATAATAGCGTCACCGTATTGTTCTACGGGGAGGAGTAGGGCGGGAAACGGAGACAGTGTTAAAAAGCCCGGGGGGGGGGGGGGGGGGGGGGGGGGGGGGGGGCAGCAATTTAACAGATTCCGGGAGACCGAGGATGCATGAGGCGCTGTTTGGGTTATATATGAAGCGGCAAACGAAGTGCAGGTGTGCAGGAGTGATATTGCATTAGGCTTCCGCCTACCTTTGATGCACGCATGATGGATTGATCATAGGATGAGGGAAGGAAGTGGGCTTTGGGTAATAACACAAAATCCCAGCTCAGGGCAGGTGCGCAGAGGTGATATTGCAAATACTCCAGCTGAGGATGCTTATATAGAGAGAATTGATCATACAAAGGGCGAGGGAAAGAGAAGAGACGGGCAGCATTGAGTTAGAAATCCTAAATTGGGGCAGGTGTGCAGAGGTGATATTGCAAATATTTCAGATAAGGCGCCATGCATAATGGATTGAGTATAGGATTGGGGGTTATAAATAAAGCTCCAAGCACAGGCTGTCATTGTTAAATGGATCTTTGATCGCTTTTTAGTAGCAAACTGTGCATGTCTCGATTGCAGACTGAGATAGTGGGGAGTCTTTGGGTAAGAGCTTTCCAATCTCAGACAGGTGGTTATTTGCATGGACATTGAAGAAAAACTGGTCTAGATTCTTTCCAGAGTAAGAACAATTACTCTGGATCTGGCTTATGCCTTCTTTTTTTTTTAAAGAAGGTAGGAGCCTTTCAGATTCATCTTTCTAGTATTACTTTGCTGAAGACACATCAGGAACAAGTAATAATTATTATGGGGTTTTGAACCTGAGTTTGCAAAATATTTTGTTGTGTGTTTGTTCTGTCTTCAGAAAATGTTGCATCTTACTTAAATTTTTGGTTTTTCAATTTTTTTTTCCCTGCCAGGAAAAAATAACTTCAAGTTGAATTGTAGAGGGAAAGTACCAGCTTCTGTCTATTTTGCTATGCTGGTCATGTTTATGAATGCCTTAAGAGAAACTCAGCAAACATTTCCTGTCTCTGCAATGAACATTTGTTTAGAGATGTTTCCACAGTCCTCTAATTTGAAGGTTCATTCAGATTAACGTTCCAAATCTTTAGATTTGGCTGTTAACCTCCTTTTGGGCTTTCCTGGATCACTTCTTGCAATGTCATCAAGGTTCAGAACAAAATAATTGCTTGGAACATGTCCCAGTGTTCAAAGTCAGACTTTCTGAAATAAGTCAGAGCTTTCTGTGGATGAAGATCCACAAGGATTACAGTAGGTTGACTTATCAGAAGATCCTTAAACAGGACATTAACTTGCATAGCATAGGAGTCAGAGACAGACTAGCACAGCCAGTTTCTTGGCTTGGTACCTAGACTCCCTACCACCTCAAGCCAAGGCCCCTTTTAAAGATTGGGGAACTGACCCACAGAGTGGCTCAGTGACTTGCCCAAAGTTATACAGAGAGCTATAGCACACCAAGGACTTGAACCCAGGTCTCCCATTTCATAGGCTTGTGCTCTGACCACTGCACCATCCTTCCTCTCTATTGTCACTCATTGACGCCCCTCAAAAACAAGGCATTGGCTACTTCTATTCGCTTGTGTTTAAGACTTTGGATGGGGTAACGCTGGATTCAGTTCCTGCCTTGCCACACAGTTCCTGTGTGAGCTCAGACAAGTCTTTTCATCGCTCTGTGCCTCAGCTTCCCAACTGTAAAATGGGAATGTTAACACTTCTCTATCTCACAGGGGTGCAGGGAGGATAGAGCCCTACATTTGGGAAGCCACCCTATATTGGAGTGATAGCCTGCAGAGTGAACATCTCTGCTGTCTCTTCTTAACTGAAGCAGCCAGTCAAGGAATCTCAAATTTTCGGTTTACTCCATGGGTTTGTTTTTTTGGTGGCTTTTTTTAAAGGGGGTGGTATTCCAGTAGTGCCTCAAATCCCTAACCAGCTTTGAGCCCTTACTGTACTAATCACTAAACCAACAACATGGAAGACTCTCCCTGCCCTAAAGAACTTGCTAGACAATCTAAAAGAAGGACAAACAGCGAGGGCAGATGACAAATAAATAGGTAAACAGTCAAAGGAAAAGATCTTCTAAGTTGTCATTTCTCCTCAGTCCCTCTCCCTTTCCCCCATAATAAACATCTTCCCTCACATATCCCTCTACCTAGCTCCCACAGAAAATCTCCATCACTGCTGTTTGTGAATACAATTCCATGACAGAAAATGTCACTGCTGCCCAATTGAATCACATGAGTTGCTATAGTTGGAATATCAAGTAGTTGCAATGTGTTTTCTAAGGCACATTAGAATACAAATATTAAAGACCTGAGCCTGCACCTTATGCTCATGCAAAATATCCATTCAGGAATTTTTCCTGAGTAAGAATGTCAGGATCAAGCTAATAGTTTGGCTAGGAGAAATGGCCTCAAGTTTACTTATCCCCTTAGCTCAACAACTGAGCCATCATTTTGTCTTATTGTTTGGATCACCAGCTGGGAAGAATTGAAGAGAAACAGGGGACATAGTGTTTCATGCCAGCAGGGAAGCAGGACTTCATGCAGAAGACTGACTTACAAGGAGAGGCTGAGGGAACTGTGGTTATTTAATCTGCAGAAGAGGAGAGTGAGGAGGGATTTGATAGCAGCCTTCAACTACCTCAAGGAGGGCTCCAAAGAGGATAGAGCTTGGCTGTTCTCAGTGGTGGCAGATGACAGAACAAGAAGCAATGGTCTCAAGTTGCAGTGGGGGAGGTCTAGGTTGGATATTAGGAAACATTATTTCACTGAGAGTGTGGTGAAGCACTGGAATGGGCTCCCTAGGGAGGTGGTGAAATCTCCATCCTTAGAGGTTTTTTAAGGCCCAGGTTGACAAAGCCTTGGCTGGGCTGATTTAGTTGATGTTGGCCTTGCTTTGAGCAGGGGATTGGGCTAGATGACTTCCTGAGGTCTCTTCCAATCCTAATATTCTATGATTCTCAGAACCAGAAATGTCCAAAATGGTGCAATGGATGATGGACATGCACTTTGGGACAGGGATTGTAATTTATATGTTAATAGACTGCCTATGGACTCAGTCTAGCTTGTGGCCTTTTGGTACTACCACAATATACGTGTTATTTAGTAGTCATTCATTGCCACCTAAACTGTAAGCTATGAATAGAGGTGGTTGATTTTTCCACTAAAAGTTTAAACCATTTTCCAGCCAACTCTAGCCATGGGAGTGGGACTGTATGCATGTATAGTTTAATGGCATCAAGGGTGGATTTTCTAGTTAAGCCAATACAATTTTACTTTTTATAGTGTCTTTCATGTAATCTGCATTGTTGAGTTAAATGGGGCTACAAAGGTAAGTATAAAAATAATTGCGGAGAAAGAGAGACATGAAGAGGAATATATAAGCTTGACAAGAGATTTTCAGATGAAGAGCACATGAGACAGATGCATGCAGGTACAACTGTGGATGACAGGTGGCACTGTCTTCTGTCGGAGACAGCATACTAGACTAAATGGATCAATGTTCCTCTGATGTACTGTGGCAATTTCTGTGTTTCTCAATAGACAGGAGAAGACATGTATACTAGTACGGCAGGATAGTGAGGAGGTCAGTGCAAAATGACCAGAGGGCAGGGAGGGAAAGAAGGACCAAGAGGATGGTAGGAGTAAGATTACGGAGGGTGTTAAAAATAATTCCTTCTCCTGCCCACTTCTATTCACAGAAGTAGTCCTCACTCCAGTGACTGGTCCAATGACACTAATGGGAGTGTTTGTAGGAGAAGAGACTATTCAAGTAACAGGTTTGCAGGATCTATTAGCAAATATGAGGAAGAGTTCCTCCGGATGGTTAGCCTGACTTTATTATCAGAAGTAATCTGTTGCTGAAAGGATGTGCTGTCACTAATTTAGCTCCCTGGTGGATTAAGGGACAGGAAAAATGCCCCAAATCAGCAAAGCATTTAACCATGTGCTTAAATCTGCTCCAATGCAGCAAGCACATGCTTAAGTCCAATTGATGGCAGTAGGATTATGTGTTTAATTTTAGGTGCATGCTTAAGAGCTTTGTCAAATCAAGGCCTAATTGATGATTTCAAGGTTTGCATAGTGAATTTTATTTTCTTAAAAATTAGACGATGTGTAAGGCCCAGCTGAAAATTAAATCATTATGAAGTTTCTACCTTTTTAGAAAAATAACTGCTTTGTTTAAGCAATACAGGAAAAATTTAGATGGCTACTGCATATGGCCACGTGCCCGAAATTTGACTTATATTTTTCCTCCTGCATTTTTTTGTGGAATGTGATCGTAAAACTGTTTTCCTTCCTTGCCCATCTTTTATGCTTTAATTCACAGTGGCTTAACCAGAAGGAAATAATTTGACACAAAATAACTACATTTTATTCCTTAAGCAGATTTACGACAATATACAGGAAAATGGGGAGCTGCCTCTTCTGTGATTTCAAGGAAGGACAAAAGAAATGGGATAAGTTGTCATTTCATCTAGATAGATGTTCCGGGCCACAATCTGCCCTTATTTACCCTGCTACAACTCCGCTGACCGCTACTGAGCCTTAAAGGCTGGTTTTTGAAGACATTTCCGCCACATTGGGTCCTGGCATGAGTGGCACAGCTCCACTGGAGTTTGGTTCTGTAATGCTGAATGGCTGTAAATATAGGCCATTATGTTTTCTGAAAATAACTGATAAAAAAAAATCAACATAATCATCATCATAAAAAAAGCAGCTTCTAAGAATCCATCAATACAAAGTACGTTAAGACAATTCTCTTCCTCTGTTGGTGGTCTCTATCAAAACCGAGATGGAATTTATATTTTACTGGTAAACAATAATGCAATTTATTTGCAAGTTAAAACATTACTCAAATTAAGGGAACAAGGAAGCTGATTGATTGACAACTGCTAAGCTAATCAATGTTGTTTTTTGTTTTCCCTGTGAGTTAGTCTGCAAGTTATTATTGTAAAGACATATTGTCAGTCCAATTTACTCTTTCATGTCTGAAGACAAATAATGTTAAGACATCACATTTATGTGTGAAATAACATTCCTTAAATTCAAAAAGATGGAAGTAAACTAGTGTCATTTAGACGTTTCCAGAAGCGAGATATTAGAGAGTCAAAATGTATTTAAAGCATTTCATTGTCCTGCAGTCCCTATGCAGGGAAAACTCTCTGACTTGGATGGAGTTTTGGCTGCTTACAGACTGTGGGAGGAGGCCTTACTGAATAGAACATATGGAGAGGGAAAACTGGTTTGCCATTAGTATCAGTGTCCAGATAAATTTGAATTTACATCTCTGAGATAGGAAATGTATCCAACAATTTTCCTGTAAAAAGAAAAGGCCATAATATTTCAATTGAGCTAGAGTTGAAGTGTGCTTGGGGTAAGGAGAGGGGATACAAAGAGGGCTTTAAGAAACTTTTCCATTCCTTTGATCAAGAGTCCAGACATAGCTGATCCTCTTGTGCAATTTAGAGCACCCTGAGGGCTGCTCTAAGTTACACCAGCTGCCAATGACTGGCAGGAGACATTTCAGCTACCAGAGATAGATGGAGCATGCTGATGCTTCTTCCATACCTTCTTTCCTCTCGCCGCACACTGGCTCCAACTATGGGGAGTGGGATCGTCTAGGAGATGCCTCAGCACTTCTGACTCACCCAGGTATCCTCACTTTAGCTACATTCACAGCAACTTTGTGCAGGAAGAGAGGCATGAAGCTGCCCTATTGCATCCCAGGATCTGGCCATTTCCAAGAAACTGCTTTTACTCAAAACAGAATTTGCTGCTCTTGTTTTTTTCTGCCTCCATCCTTTCCCCTTCCAAGCTGATATTAATTAAAGATCAAAAGCAATATACTATTTTGAGTGCAATGATTTCTTAACATCTCATATTTAAAAGCAGAGGAGATCATGCTGCTAATCTTTAAAATGGTTCTGATGGGGATCTAACTGATACCTTATTACAATTTGACTGTCAGTTGTTACCTGGTGACTATTTACATAGCTTCCTGTGGCAGTTAGAGTAATATTAATCAGATATAACAATTATTATTATGCATATGTGATTGTTAGGGACTATATACTAAATTTCAGATCAGGGTGGGCATTGTGATTGACACTTCTCTGCCATGTAATCCCATGCTCCAGGGGAGAAGTCATGTATCCAGTAGCAGGTTACTTCCCCCTGTGTGCTGGCTATGGTGTACTGTCTGTGCATTGGTTGGGGTGAGGAGTGGACGCCAGATCTGTCCATTCCTGACACCTGCATGCTCATGTATATAGGGAGAATAACTGCTTCATAGGTTGCCATTGCCAGTTCTCTGCTGAGACCTGCCAGATACCTGGCCAATCTAGGAGAAAGAGGTGCTCATGCCCTCCAACTTTCCTATGTGCACCAGTAGGGCAAAGAACAATCTTTTACTGCTTTCTATTTTTTTTAGGACGATAAAGACAATGTAAAGTTGATTTGATAATACTGATATGAAATATCATCTCTCTCATCTTCTCTAGGGAATTTATTGCCATTTTTCTGAAGTGATTAATATAATTTAAAAAGAAGGAAATTGGTTTGCTGAGTAGCATCATTCCTGGTTTTCTTCAGGTTGTTTTTTTTTTTTTAAACGTTTTGCACTCGAGGCTTTCTTTAACCATAGTGACTTAGGCAGGCAGATCCTTCACTCATACAGTTATTTAGGCAAAGTCAGCCCATAAAAACTGAATCTGAACCTAGCTGTGATTAAGGAGCTTGTTCTCGGCATTTAGAAAATGTTTCCTTCCACTTTTCTCATGCAAAAAGTCCATAGAGTGCTGATCAGGGACCTGAACCTGCTACCATTGAATCAATGGAAATTATGCCAATAGAACAGGGTCCCTATCCAGCAGAGTACTTAAACACCTGTTGGAATTACATGTGCTTGAAGTTCATTAAAGTCAGTGGAATTACTCACATACTTAACATTAAGTGTGTTCACAAGTGTTCTGCTGGATCAGGGCCCAGGAAATGACCTGCAGTTTAGTATCTTGTACCACTCATGGTATAGAGGCAACATGGTTATTTGTGGATGTTGGAGTACTCAGATCCATTCTTACAATTACAAAGGAGCACAGAATCTCCTCTCCCACATAACAGCTGAGAGAAGATTCCTCTCCTTCTTTCTCCTACATGCTTCCCAAGCACTGAGTTCTTAAAGTGGAGGCTTGGGTGTTAAATGGGCCCTGGCCCCTTTTCCCTTAGATTTCCTCTGCAAAATGGGGATAATACTTAGCTAATTGCTTCTCATGGGTACAGAAGACTAAATCAGTAAATGTTTGCAAAGTTCTCTGAAGACATGAAGCACTACTTAACTGCTAAGAATTGCTGTTACTCAAAAAAAGAAATTTGTGCCAGACAGCAAGTCAGTAAGTGTTATCAGTAGAATTACAGGACCAGTGAAACTTAAATGATGTATCTTTCTAGAAAAAGAGTGTGGGAGTTGGTATCTAGCACAATTGTAAGTGTGAGAACAAAAGCTTCCGGTGGAAAATTCAGCTGTTACTACTTTTAGAAATCTTTATAAATGTCATTTAGTGTTGGTTTCAAATACCTTGAAGGAATCAAAACTTAGCTGTTCTCTGCACATTGTACCACTTAAAAACTGTAACCCTCAAATGTTGTTAACGATACCTGGGACTAAAGGGGGTTGTAAGATGGAAGCTTTGATAACAAAGACATAAAGATGTCTGTCAACTATCTCAAAATGTACCCAGTTGTTTTAAATGTCACAGAAGCCTACAGCTAAGTGATGGATCACAACTTTCTGTCGTTTCTAAGTACTCCTGTTGATGAATGTTTTAACTCCTTCATAAATTGATCATAATCTACATCACTTGCCCCAAATGCTTGATTTCTGTCCATGTATCTAGCATCACTGACAAAAATCACATTTAATGTCATTCAGTCACACATAGGGTCTAAAAATTCAGCCATGCTCTGCAGAGACCAACACAACTAAGAAACAGGTTTCAGAGTAGCAGCCGTGTTAGTCTGTATTCGCAAAAAGAAAAGGAGTACTTGTGGCACCTTAGAGACTAACAAATTTATTAGAGCATAAGCTTTCGTGAGCTACAGCTCACTTCATCGGATGAAGTGAGCTGTAGCTCACGAAAGCTTATGCTCTAATAAATTTGTTAGTCTCTAAGGTGCCACAAGTACTCCTTTTCTTTTTACAACTAAGAAAGTGTTTGAAAAACTGCACAATCCATTTATAATTTTCATAGATCATTTTACCAGCTGTGAAATCTTCAGCTATATTTAATATATAAATAAATGGTGTGCTCAACTATTTGTTGAGAATTCACTGAGATCCAAGGACTAAATTCTGCCCCTATTTAGGCCCTGACTCAACGAAGAGTGCTCTTAGGCATGTGCTTAAATCCATCCGTAGTTAGCCTATCACCAAAGCATATGCTTAGTCCCCCTGGAGACAAAGTTAAGCTTGTGGCTATGCACTCTGCTGAATAAAAGCTGTGCTCTTTTGCAACACTGTTAAAATCAGTGAGTTTGCATAGAATGTACATCAGGGTAGGATTTGGCAGCTTAGGGCCTGATCCTGAAAACTCTTATGGATATGCTTAACTATTACTCAGAGTAGTCCTGCTGAAATCCATGGGGTTACTTGTAATAGCAAAGTTAAGCACATGCACAAGTGTTTGCAGGATCAGGGCCTTTATTTATTTTTTTTAAATACAGTCTTAATCTTCTAGCATGGTTTGTGCACACCCTCTCTTTCTCTCCCCGCTCTTACCACCCCTTGTAGATATCCACACGATCATTAAAAAGCCCAATGGAAGCAAGAGCAGGCTAAAAGAAGACCTATTGGGGTAAATATTTTCAAGTGGGTTGAGATTTTCCTTTCCCTTTTTTTGTGGGTGTAACATTTACCTGCAACTTGGTTACCCATACATACGTACATATGGAACAGAAATGTGGTAATAGAGGGCTCCTCAATCTAGTAGATAAAAGGTATGACAAGACCCAATGATTGGAAGTTGAAACGAGGCAAATTCAGACTAGAAATAAGGCACAATGTTTTAAGTGAGGATAATTAACCATTGGTACAACTTATTAAGGGCTGTGGTGATTCAACATGGTTTGATATTTTAAAATAAAGATTGGATTTTTTTTTCTGAATGATGAACTCTAATTCAACCATTGTACTTGAAGCAGGAATGTATTCAGAGACATGCTGTGTGCCTGCATTGGACAGGTCAGACTAGATGATCACAGTGGTCCTTTCTTGGCTTTGAATCTGTGACAGTAATAATTACTCTGATTACCTGATTTGAGCCTGCTGTTGGAGAGTTAATTGCCTTGCAGGGGAATGTAGGAGCCTCCTCATGGACCTGCACCCCATTATGCTAGGGGCTGTCCAAACAGGAAGAAAAATGGTCCCAAGCTCAAAGTTTTTAATCTGAGTTAAGCATGTACCCAACTGATCAGTTTACTGAAGTTAAGAGGCCTAATCATGTGGTTTAAAATGGACACATACTTAAGTACCTTGCTGAATTGAGGGCTAACTAATTTTTTGTGGGTAGTGACTGCTTTATCATTTGGGCTCAATCTAAATTTGCCACCAAAATCCCCACGGATATTATACCTTCTTATCTCAAGATTTGATATGCTGCCTTTTCCATTAAAAATAAAAAGGGCATTTATGTTTCAGGCCAAATCCTGATGACTTTAAATGCAACTATTCATGGAAAGCAAATGGACAATTTTTAGAAAAGCCTCTGGCAAGCAGGACTTTTGCCCAATGCAAAAGAACATTTTGCAGGATATGTTTTGAGTAATGGGATAAGAAATATTGTGTGCAAATTAATTTTTTTTCACACACTAGAGAAAGTAGGACCTGTGTTTATTCTATTAAATGATATGCAATAACTTTTTTTCCCCCAAAAACACAGGAAGAAAAAAATCACTTTGGGTTTCAGGAATACAAAACATGAGATGCAGGATAGCAATTTAGTAATCCCCAGTAAAACCAATTTTAAAAGCACTTAGCTATTGCATAATACCTAGAGCTACATTAAATCTTCAGCATGGTATTAACAGGTATCTGTTAGTCTGGATTTACACTAGTGTAACTGACCATAGAATCTGGCCCTATCTCTGTAGACTAACACCACTGAACATCAGTGAATTTGCATCAGATCGAGCCCACCTTTTTCAGGTGAGTAACAACTAACCTACTATCTCACAGTAGAACAAACGAGAAGTGTGTGGACTTTGGGGGGAAAAAGGCCCCTACCCAGTACCATCTGAATTCAATGAGTCTTGCCATTGACTTAGACACTGGATCAGGACCTAAACTTGGTCCTCAGATGGTATAAATTAGCATAACACCAATATCCTCCATTGGTCAAGTTCTTAATCGGCTGCTGTGTAGCTGTGACTTTGTTGATTGAAACCAGCTAAGGCTCTGGACCATTGCTGGAGGAAGCTTTGCATCTCTTCCCCTACCCCCATATTTCTCTGTAGCTCCCTTTTCCTTCTCTACATTCCTCTTCCTATTCCCCATCAGTTTGTGCATTACATAAACCCCACAATATTTTCTTATAAACCTTTTTTGCACAGATTGGGCAGCTATTACTTCATTAGAGCAAATTTGGAATTAGCTTCTCCATTGCCCTGTACCTCCTTTAGTCATGCACAGCTGTGCAAAGTAGGTATAAAATGCCACCATTCCAATATAGCAGTGTTTTCCACCCACTTTGTACTAAAGGCTTGTCTACACCTGGAGTTATTTTGGAATTGCTATAGCGATTCTTTGAAAGTGGGTTAACATAAACAGGAACAACCCATTCTTGTTCTGGAATAAAAGCGTCCACACACGGAGTTTATCAGGAATACCTATTGTGCTTTTATTTTAAACTCCATTTTTATCCAAATTAACTTTCAAGTGTAGACAAGCTGTACATTTGCACTGGTATAAATCACTGCATAAGTGCAGCAGACCAGATAGTCTCACCCCATGGCTGTGTCTTTACAAGGGGAAAAAGATGTGTTCTTAACTCAAGTTAACTATAACACAAGGTAAAATCCAAGGGAAGACAAGGCAGTTAGCTGGTCAGGTTGAAGTCTAAGTCATTGGCAAGTATAGACGCTCCGATGGTTTTTGTTCAAAAAAAGGGACTTTTTCTGCTTTAAATGGAAAGTGTAGACATGCTCTTAAACTTGATCTGCTAACAAGTGTGAAAACTACAAACTCTTGTCTTTTCTTGGATTTTACCTCATGTTAGTTAACTTAAGAACACAACTTTTTTCTTAGTGAAGATGCACTCAAAGCATGCAAAGGTGAGAACACATACATTTAAGCAACAGGGTTTTACAATCTTTCATTACATGAATGTCATGGGTACTTATAATGTTATTTATACATAACTCTGTAACACTGCTGTACAATGCATAAAGAAATCTAATTAACCATTGTGAGTCTTGCAGCACTTCTGTCAATCAGCAGAGCTACAACATATGATTAATTATTACATGTGCTATTTGCACTATGTACAGATTAATTGACATTTTAGACTGATGCTACCATGATTATTTTACTGATTAAATTTAAAATAAAGTAAAATATATAGCAAATGGAATTAAATCTAACTGAATAATACTAGCCTTTGTCCATTTGCCCCCAATCTAGGTTGTAATAGGCTCTGTAATACTAATTATTAATGACTTGCAATTTTTAGACTAGATTTCAACAATTTAGTCAGGCTACACACCAGTCTGTAATTTTTGAATGATCTTTTAATTTATTTGGATTACAGATTTTAATATATGATGATTTTCCCTTCCCCCCAAAATTAATGCTTTGATTAAGTTCTGGAAATCCATGGCTCCTGCGATCCTTGTTCAGGCAAAACTCCCATTAGAAATGTTTCTTTAATGAAGACTGCAGTGGGACTTCACTGATGCTACTCATCTGAAAAAGGTGGTCTAGATATGATGTAACTCCATTGATGCTCAGTGGATTTACACTGGCATTAACTGATAGCAGAAGCTGGCTCTATCTTTGTAAACTTGTATTAACAGGTTTCAGAGTAGTAGCCGTGTTAGTCTGTATTCGCAAAAAGAAAAGGAGTACTTGTGGCACCTTAGAGACTAACAAATTTATTTGAGCATAAGCTTTCGTGAGCTACAGCTCACTTCATCGGATGCATTCAGAAGTGAGCTGTAGCTCACGAAAGCTTATGCTCAAATAAATTTGTTAGTCTCTAAGGTGCCACAAGTCCTCCTTTTCTTTTTTGCGAATACAGACTAACACGGCTGCTACTCTGAAACCTGTTGTTATGCAAGGCACTGAATTTATCTGTATGGAGTAGAAATCTATCAACTGTCCACCAAATGCATCCGATGAAGTGAGCTGTAGCTCACAAAAGCTTATGCTCTAATAAATTTGTTAGTCTCTAAGGTGCCACAAGTTCTCCTTTTCTTTTTGCGAATACAGACTAACATGGCAGCTACTCTGAAACCTTTCTCTCCTCCTGAGACTATTCAGGAAACTACTTAACTGTGCATATATCACTCTCCCTACACAGAACGGTATTTAAGCACACGTTTAACTTTAAACATGTGGTAAAGTCCCATGGATTTCAGTGGAATTCAAGCACATGCTTCAGTACCAGCCTGAATATTGATGCGTTACTGAACGGGGCCCTCCTTTCTTTTGTGCCTTTTTCTCTTTTAAAGCCTTGCTGCTGTACAGCTGAATATTATTTTGTGCTCTGCTGTCCAAATTATTTATTACAGATGCTTTCCCTGGCTTATGTAGGGCACCTCTTGTTCTGTCACCTCATCTCCATTAGTTTAAAATCTTAAATTCCCATCCCTTACTCTTCATTTTATATCTTTTCAGCTATCAAGTTTTGTTTACTCTTTTATCTGGATGTAACCAGTCCCACTTGTATAAACCCAATTTATTCCAAAAAGAGACTTAGTGCACCATAAAACGAACAGGAATATTGCTCTCAAGGTGCTCAATAAGCTGACACAGCACCCAGGTTATGTTTTTATGGCAATATCACTTCATGAAATACTATACCCTGCACTGCTTGCAAATCACATAATAGTTATCCATTTGAGGCTCTTAATCACCAAGGCAAGTCACTTTATCAATAAACAAGCAAAAAAGAAAAAAAAACTTGAAGGGCAGGAAAAGATAATTTATAAAGACATCCAGTAGTTCAAGTCTTCTGAAAATTCTCTGCAGAGCGCTGCCCCAAGCTGAACTCAACAGTTCAGACCCAGAAAACAAAACAGACTTGACCAAGAAGTCTCGGTTGCATCTGTTTGCTTAGTCATTTTCCCATGTGCAAAGCCTTATTATATAGTCTCACCAGTTAATTCTCCCCTGAGATCTGGCAGCATGCTGTACAGTGTTTTGGTAATTTAAAATTGGAGTCCGATATTATTATATTGAAATCATAATATTCCAGGGGTAGGCGCTGTAAAAATTGAACTGAGCTGTAATAACAAAAATTGGCAAGGAAAAGGACAAACAGGAAGCTAAGAAGAGGCATAGCATGTTCCTATTCAAGTCGTGCACGTTAACAGCACTGCAGTAAGTTAAAACACTAACTCTATTTAGCCTGTTCAAAAAACAAACACACACAAAAATCGCAACCAGTAGTGGATTTAGTATCCATAATGGAAGCAATTTTTGTCAGTAACATTCATGCATTCACATCCTTTTTCTGACTCAGCAGTCCTATCTTCATTCTATACTCTTGGCATTAAATGTCTAGCAGATGCAGTGGCTCAGTAAACCTAGGAGTCATCCTCAGATTAGTCTTACTTTTGATGAAAAAAGAGAACTGGTGGCACATTTTCATTGCTAAATTTGTACTTAAAGAGTTGAGCCAAATAGAGCAACTCTTTCTGACTATGCCCAAACTTATGACCACTGGCATAAAAATCTTGGATAGTAGAATCCTTGATTCACAGGTTAAGTCGTTTCCCTGGAAATGGACAGGTTATGGTGATAGGCCTCTTTCTTGGACCAACAAAATCTACAATTAAAAGACTTGAGTCTCAGACAAAATTCTCATTAGCATCAGTGGAATTTTTCCTTCCAGGAATAGACCCCAATAGTATTGTTGTATATGATCATGAATAGTATCACATTTCATGTTCTTTCCCTTGCTAGGAATGATGGGCTTGACCCTGTACTGTTTGCACAGCCCAAGTTCCCATTGATTTCAGGGGGAGTTTGCATGCATAAAAATGCCAGATGGGGACCTATGTCCTGATTATGGACTTCTTGGTCTGCAATATCTTTCCATCTTGGACTTCTCTGCTGGCAAAATGATGGATATTACTTAAATTATTTCAGGTTCATTTGGGAAGTTACTTCACTGGAGTTTGGCCCTGTCAGTTTCAAGTCTTCTATGCTGAGAAGTGGTTTAATAAGTTGGACAATGTCCTCTACGTGCTATGGCCCAGATCCACAAAGGTACCTGATGCCTAACGTCTCTTGATTTCAAAGGGAGTTAGGCACCTAAATACCTTTGAGGATCTAGGCCTATGTAATCACTAAACTAATTTCCACTTTTGACCTGTGAGCTGAACCCAGATTTCCACAAATAAAAGTATATTGCACAAAAGCAATGTACCATCTTTCTGTTGCAAAATAGAGTATTATAATCAAAAACACTTAAAGCCTCTTGGAAATAATGATCCACTGTTTGCCCCTCTACTGAAACTCTAGAGAACTATAAAGGCCAGTATTTGTGCAGTAGTCAGAAGACCCCTAAGGCAAGATTTTCAGCTCCGTCCTTCAGTTTTGTGTCATAATTAACTGATTCTGCAAATGAAGACGCATATGGAAGTCCGTACAGCCTAATAATTAGAATAGGGCCTGAGAAGTAGGAGATCTGGGTTGTATTTCCCCACTCTGCCAATGACTCATTCTGTGTGCTTGGGCAAGTCACAAGTCACTTAACCTCCTTGTGCCTAAATTTATAAAGTGTATTTTGTAGCAGCTAAATGTCTGTCTACCTAGTTTACTAGTATTATTTCTCATTTATATTGTGGTAGCACGTAGAGTTCTCAACGAGGTAAGGGCCCCATTGTGCTAGATTCTGTACCACCAAAGACCTTATCATGAGTCCTTAAATTACTAAATAAATGCTCCCACAATGATTTGTGCATGCAGAATTGCAGCTTTGGTTATTTTGGGCCTGATTCTGCCATCCACATTCACAATAAGTTGTATCTTGCATTGCAGGTAGTCAGCTGGAGCTCAACGGGAATATATAAGGAGTGAGGTACAACTCAACAAGCATATCCAAATCTGACCCATAGTGACTGAAAAATTGGAGGCCACTTCCACAAATCAGAGCATGAATATTTAACTGAATGACTATTCTTCAGGCTGCAATTCTTAACCAGATCGAATATGTATGATATAATGTAGACCTAAAACCCATTAAGTATGTCTATATGCAAAATACTCAACCACTAGAGTATAACATTACAAGACAGAAGTCACAAAGTTAGCTGCACCCAGGCTCGCCACCTAAGCAATGAGGAGAGCTGCTATTTAAATGGAAGGGATTGCAGTCTGTGGTTAGAGTAGGGGACTGGAACTTAGACTCTTGTGCTCTACTTTTGGCTCTATGAACCACAGAAAATAATTTAATGTCTGTCATTGTTCACTCATCTCTAAAATAGATATGACAAAGCCAGGGTGTCTGGAGTATGAAATAATGTTTTGAAAGCATTTTGAGATCTTTGGCTGAAAGGTGCAATGGAAGTATAAACTACTGTGATTATTATAATAGACTGCCTCCTCCCAAATCTATGAACAATTTAAATGCCTCAGTATTTCCAATAACTTCTCTGATCCTGCATGTAGCTTGGTTTCTTTATTGAATATGTTCCACAGCTGGTAGTAAGACAGAAGGAACAGCAGGAAGAAGAAATAAATGCACACTTTGGAGATATAAATGTGGCTAAGACTATAATGTATAGATAGGCCTGCACTGAAGTGAGAGCCTGTAATCACAAAATCTGCAGGAAAAACAGGACATTTAACATCAAATACTATTCGGTGATGCTGCGCTCCATTAAAAGTAGCTGAGTCAGAATGCCCAAAGCTGCAACCCTGTGTCTTAGATGAAATGTCCTGAATCAAACACCTTTTTTTATATATATCTGAAGTTTTCTAGTCAATTTAGTAATCAGAGTTTTTATCAGAAAGAGTCACCGAGAAGTAATGGAATAATGGATTATTTGGAGTTTTTAGATAAATGTCAAACATTTTCACTCCGTGATCACAGATGTTAATATTATCATTTCCCCTCTCTGACACAGAGCACGTTACAAAGATACCAGCAGAGCAAGCAGTGAGCGCAACTCTTAACTGGCAAAATACAAGAGCCCTCTATGATTTATGCGTTTGATCTGAATGATGAAAACGATCCAGACTAAATGAGATCACAACAGTTGTAGGAAGCACATACTGTATGAGACAATCAAAGCCAAATGTGACAGTTTATATCTGAATGCAACCACCTGTTGTGTGGAATGTTACTTTTTAAAAAAAAAATCTACTCTAGTAGTAGCATTACTTGGTATTACCTTTCTCAAGGGTAGGGACGCTTTAAATCTGGTCCATGGAATGATTGGAGCAATGGAAAGTACATATACGGTTGTCACCATTTTAGATACATGATGCCATGTATGGATGGAAGACACAGAAGAGGTAAACCTATTCTTGGCAAAAGTTCATAACATTGATTGATTGCTTTTGATAAATTTTAACACTATGGAATAAATTTCAAAATTTATTTGTTCTCTTACTTACCCTAAGTTTTATGAAAGAATATCTGTGGTGTTGAACTCTGACCATGACTGGAAGTATCTGCTGTGCTATCAGTTATGTCATAACATGAACAGTGTTCACTAGGATGAAAATCACTATGTTCAGAGAGCCCGACACAATGCTCATACACCACTTAAGCCCTGTTTTGAGGACTTAATGGTATATCGGCCTGCATGGGCTTTGTGTAGGCTTTGTGCACAAGATTAAATTTCGCTCTAGGTGGTGCATGATCAGACTATCTTTTTTTATGGGTAAGTGTTATGCTGCAATAGCATAAAATGCTGTAGTCAATACCTTTTAACTGAATATTGCATTTATGGGCTAGGTGAGAAACTCTGGGCAAATTTTTGCAGCAGTGCACGGGGACTTGCACTCCCATTAAAACCCAGAGGAGACATGCATCTAAGGTGCATAGAAAGTTGGCTAGATTATTGGGCTCAATGGGTAGTGATCAATGGCTCCATGTCTAATTGGCAGCCGGTATCAAGTGGAATGCCCCAAGGGTCTGTCCTCGGGCCGGTTTTGTTCAATATCTTCATAAACGATCTGGATGATGGTGTGGATTGCACCCTCAGCAAGTTTGCAGATGACACTAAACTGGGAGGAGAGGTAGATACGCTGGAGAGTAGGGATAGGATACAGAGGGCCCTAGACAAATTAGTGGATTGGGCCAAAAGAAATCTGATACGGTTCAATAAGGACAAGTGCAGAGTCCTGCACTTAGGATGGAAGAATCCCATGCACCGCTACAAACTAGGGACTGAATGGCTTGGCAGCAGTTCTGCAGAAAAGGACCTAGGGGTTACAATGGCTGAGAAGCTGGATATAGTCAACAGTGTGCCCTTGTTGCCAAGAAGGCCAATGGCATTTTGGGATTTGTATATATAGGGGCATTGCCAGCAGATCAAGGGACGTGATCGTTCCCCTCTATTTGACATTGGTGAGGCCTCATCTGGAGTACTGTGTCCAGTTTTGGGCCCCACACTACAAGAAGGATGTGGAAAAATTGGAAAGAATCCAGCAGTGGGCAACAAAAATGATTAGGGAATGGAATACATGACTTCTGAGGAGAGGCTGAGGGAACTGGGATTGTTTTGTCTGCGGAAGAGAAGAATGAGGGGGAATTTGATAGCTGCTTTGAACTACCTGAAAGAGGGTTCCAAAGAGGATGGATCTAGACTGTTCTCAGTGGTAGCGGATGACAGAACGAGGAGTAATGGTCTCAAGTTGCAGTGGGGGAGGTTTAGTTGGATATTAGGAAAAACTTTTTCACTAGGAGGGTGGTGAAACATTGGAATGCGTTACCTAGGGAAGTGGTGGAATCTCCTTCCTTAGACATTTTTAAGGTCTGGCTTGACAAAGCCCTGGCTGGGATGATTTAGTTGGGGATTGGTCCTGCTTTGAGCAGGGGGTTGGACTAGATGACTTCCTGAGGTCCCTTCCAACCCTGATATTCTATGAACTCCAAAGCCCACCACTTTGAAAATGTTCCCATTGGCCTTTTGCATCCTGCCTTCCACCCCCCAGAGTACACTATGGTCAGAAACACAAGGTCTGTTTAATCTTTTTGCTTATTTCACAAATGGAAGGAACTTAAAATCAATTGGAAGAAATTAGGCCAAAGGCTGAGTGCTTTCATCACTCGAAAGAAAAATCTCCATCTTCTGGGCTATGTGGACTGGAGGGTCTATTGATCTTATAAGATGGCTTAGTAAATTTTTAATAACATTCTTATATTTTAAATGTTGTTTTCAAGATATCCTTCCACTCCTAAAAGGAGTTCTTGGCAGGATGCTAAAACTAATAATAGGAAATAAAAGTAAGAGGAACAATCTGAGACCAGAGCAAAGTTCATGAAAGAGAAGCCAGATTAAAACAGAGAAGGATCTAGGGAATGTTCATCTGTGTATGAGTACCAAATACAGCACTAGATGCTGGTTTCAGGGCTGCAGGTTGGACTCCCACTGATGAAAACATAGAGTGAAAATCATCCCCTATGAAGGAATAAGCACTGGTCTAAGCACTCTTTAAGTCCTACTTAAGATATCTGCATAAATGCTTCATTCTTGAGCCAGCCCACTGCACTATAGTGTATTTCACTGGTTTTTCTAACCCATTCGTTCCCAAGTGGGGTGTTGAAATTGAGAGGACTGTTTCGTATGGTAGGTACTGTCCAGAATGAGGACTTGCAGCTGTGCCTGCCCAGTCAGACACCCAATGAGCACAGCTGGGCCACAGCAGAACCACAAGATGATTGCAGTCAGGCTAAGGCAGTCAGGGGCTTGCTTTTACATTGCAGTTGCTGGGCTTATCAGTGGATGCTGGATATACGTGTTTGTGGATTCCCTGCCTCCCTGTGCTTGCCTTGCTCCAGCCTAGACCCTTTCTTGCACCTGCCCTTATTCTAGTCCTGTACCAGCCTTGCTTCTGCCTTGAAATCAGCCTTCCCTGATTCCAGGTAATCTGGTTCTGACCCTTGGCTCTGATTCTTGGCTATGACGCTATCGTGACTCTTGACGTTGGTATTTAAATTCTGACCACAGGCCTGACTTCTGCTTAAACCACTAGGCCTGACTGCCTATGACCTGGCTCCTGACATGTACACATCATATGTGGTGCTCTGTTCCTCTAGAGGAATCTTGAGAATAAAGATGAAGTTATACAATTGTAAACAGTCCCTGGCCAGCAAAGGTCTCTTAGTTCTTGGGTTCCCTCTTAAGGATTACAATTTCCCTCCATTTTCTAAGGATTAGAGGGTGTGGGAGAACCTAGCCCCTCTTTCTGCTGCAGTGCTGGGGGCACAGTAGGGAAAAGGTTAAGAACCACTTTGTCATAGGGTAGGCTGGCCTTTTAAGGAGTTGGGCTTAGCTCCCACCTGTGACTCTTCAGCTATTTCCAAGGGGGTGCGATGATAAAAGGGCAACAAGCAGCACAGGTGAGAAAGAACTGCAGGTAGACTCCTGCAGAAGACCCTGGAGCAGTGGTGCCCAAACTTTTCCTCTCATGCACCGCGCTCCCCATCCCTTACCACTAATGGAATCCGTCCGCACCTCCCCTTCTTTACAGCCCAGGTGGCTCGGCAGAAGAGCTTGGGCTGGAGACGGAGCTGGGGACAGAAATGGGGATAGGGGAAGACCTGGGTCTGGAGGCAGAGAGAGAATGAAGGCAGAGCTGGTCTGGGGACAGAGAGGGAATAAAGGCGGAGCTGGGCTGGGGATGGAGCAGGCAGCAGTGTGTAGCTGCGGCTGGGGCTGGGGGAAGAGCATGGGGCGGACTGGCGCTGGATCTGGGCTGGAGTTCAAGTGGAGCGGAGCTGTGGCTGGGATTGGAGATGGGTTGGGGGTAGAGTAGGGTTGGATGGCTGGCCAGGGCTCTGCTGTGCAACCTCCAGAGCATTTCTCTGTGGCCCCCTGGAGGGGGGGTGCCCCACAGTTTGGGGACCACTGACCTGGGAGATCATCTGTTACATATCTCCAGCTATTATTATGGCTTGGGAAGTTTTTCTTGGCCTTCTTTTTACAGGGGAAAAAAAGGACAGTCAGTGGAGTTTATGAGCAGAGGTAATCTAATAGAGCTAATAGTGACAGCTGATTGCTTAACATTTTCACATATAAAAGCATTGGGTCTGATTCCCAGTTACTCTAAGGCCACTTTGTACTGTCTGGTAGACTGAACGGGCCTTTAAGTGTTTTGTAAATTATAGTTAGACCCACTTTCAGGCTTCTTTACACTAACAAACTGATGTAAAGAGACATTAGTGTAAGTGAGAATTCAGGCACTGAATTCAACTCAGTAGGTGGTGGTGGTAGATATTGGGGAGAACTCTTTAGTATGAACTACTAGGGGAGGGGTGGAGCAGTTTAGAATGGTTTAGGGTGTGCACTTGGGAGGAAACATCCTCTCATTCTGTAGGAGGAAGCAATTCAGCAGCAGTTGTGTCACTGTATCAAAGGTGGGGGAACTAGTCACATCTTATCATAGACTATCAGGGTTGGAAGGGACCTCAGGAGGTCATCTAGTCCAACCCCCTGCTCAAAGCAGGACCAATCCTCATTTTTTACCCTAGATCCCTAAATGGCCCCCTCAAGGATTGAACTCACAACCATGGTTTTAGCAGGCCAATACTCAAACCACTGAGCTATCCCTCCCCCCCAAAAGCCAAGTGATTCTTAGCTAAGACTCCCTGTATCCCACACCTAATATGAGATAGAGACTTTGTGGGCACATAACTTCAGCAGTTCCCTTCTTCCCATCCAGCAGCAACACCAAGGTTGCGTAACTGGCTTCAATAGGAGCTCCACAAACATGTCCAAGGGGAGAATCTGAGCTATAGTACATTGGTGGCTTCCAAAGTATATGCAGTGCTTTGGGATCTTCCTCAGTGAAGGCCTGTCATGAAAATCAGTTTGCACCATTTAAGTTAATGGGAGTTTTGCTACAGACTTCAAGAAGCACCGGACCCAGCCCTTTAAACAAATGTCCACAGTTATCACTGTGGTTTGAGAACATCAACA
Organism: Dermochelys coriacea; assembly: GCF_009764565.3. Lineage (NCBI taxonomy): Eukaryota > Metazoa > Chordata > Testudines > Dermochelyidae > Dermochelys > Dermochelys coriacea. The sequence continues at coordinate 12,429,788 of NC_050081.1, read as the reverse complement.
TTATATGTCTCCAGCTGTCACTTTCCAAAGAATCCTGCCATGAACCAGACTAAAGAAGATTTATGCTAATGGTAAGGAGTGCTCACCGCAGTCAACCACATTAAACAGGTTGAGGCAATCCAATGTACATTTAGAATTGGCTAAAATCTTCCTGGATTAATGCCATTATGAAAAGCAAAGCAAAATCATCTTGACATTAAAGGAAATACTTATATCAAATTGTATTCCACTTCCCCCACTTGGTAAAATGTTTCAAGGGATCATGGTACACTGTTGTTTTCTTGAATGCTGTTCAAATAAAGGGATTTGCTCCCCTTATCTCCTTTTTCATGCAAAAGAACATATCGAGAGATTTATTAGTTCGTCTTGCAAAAAAATAGGTATTTGATAGTCCCCCTCCAGGTAGCAGCTTGGTATGTGTCCAGTACACTTAGTTTTACAGTACCTATGGGGTTGGGGGGGAATAACCCTATTAGTGTCAAGAACAGGAAGCATCTCCCCAACAAATGTTGCATTATGTGTGACACTGACATTGTTTAAAAACTCCAACATTGACATTATCTTGCCTTTGTTGGCAGAATACCCCACTTCTGAAACCATGAGTGAAGGAAAAACAAAAGTTATACTGAGCAGAGATGTGCAGTTGCAGTGAAATTCACCCCACAGCACAAGGTCTATATATTCACGTCCCGCTTCAGCTTTATTTTCAGTCTTAGGTAGTGCCCATGGCCTTGTCTAAATGCAAAAGTTGAATGGTTTAAACCATTCAAGGCATAGTTATACTGTATGGTCGTCCTAATGTGGATACAGTGAAGGGGAATAAGCTATACTAGTATAAGGCACCTTTATAGTGATATAACTGTATCTACATTAGGAGGGCTGTACTAGTATGACTATTTAGGTTTTAAAAAACCATCACACCCTAAAAGGACTGTTATAGCAGAAAACCTTCTTAAGCCTGTGTTTGCCCCCAGTACGTGCATGCACTTTGTCCATGATGACTATCTCTGTCCTTGCAAACTTGTATTTCTTAATGGAAATTCCATTGAAAAGTTTCAGCTGACTCCTATGAGTTCTTGTTAGCAACTAGGTGTTGGAACAAACAACACTGGTTATTGAGTTCATTTCATGAGACGGCTGGACCCCCAAATGAAAACAAGAGGTCTGTAGAAACGAATAGAAACCAACTGAAAGATTATAATGGAGGCTATTCAAATTTCAGCAATGTTATGTATGAAGGTTGTCAGCTTTATGAAAATCATGATGGTGGCACTGAAGCTCTGTTACAGAGAGAAGGGTTTTAGAGTGATATATTGGAGATGGAGCTGGCCAAATGGAGGGATGAAATCATGCCTGTAACTCAGCAATCCTCAACCTGTGGGCTGGGACCCCATTTTAATGGGTTTGCCAAGGCTGGTGTTAGGCTTGCTGGGGTCCCGGGCTGAACACTGAGCCTGGGTAGCAGGGCTCAGGCTTTGGCTTCAGCCCCAGGTGGATAGGGCTCAGGTTACAGCCTCCCCCGGGCTTTGGGTTCAGCTCTTGGGGTTCAGCTTTGGCTCCCCCACCCAGGGCGGCAGGGCTCAGGTAGACTCAGGCTTCGCCCCCTATCCTGGGGTCATGCGGTAATTTTTTTTGTCAGAAGGAGGTCGTGGCACAAGGAAGTATGAGAATCCCTGCTGTAACTGATGGAGCTCTGAACTTATTAGGTACCCCTAAGCCACCCCAATACTGAGGAGAATCCTGAAGGTGTGAGTGTTTCTAGAGAGAACTGAGGTTCAGAAAGTGAGAATCATAGGATGGAGGACACTGAATCAGACCCACAGTCCATCTACTCCGGTATTCTGTCTCTGGCAGTGGCCAGGAAGGTGGAAGAATCCTACAGTAGGCAGATGTGGGATAATCTCTTCCCCACATTAAGTTTCATGTTGATTTCTAAAATATTTGCTTAAGCTCTGAAGCATGATGTTTATTATCCCTTCCAAAATGGTTATTAATTGAATTATTTTTTATGAGATAGTCTAGAGAAATTGTTAAAAAAATAAAACAAGAATATTCCACAGGAAAATATATGAGAAATAGAATTGTGAGACATGAAGCAGAGTTAAAAGACTGAGAGGTGGAGAGCAGGCTTGAGAAATATGAAACTTTCTGGAGCAGGGAATGACTTTCTGTTCTATGTTTCTATAGGGTGTAGCATAATGGGCCACAACTGGGGCTCAGAAGTGTTACCACAATATAAATTATTAGTAGTAATAAATTAAAAATGTAACTGGGAAGGAATGAAACAGATGAGACAAGCTAGAAATAGCTACTTACCTTCTTGGAAGCCTACAAAAATGCAGTGAAGAGGAATGAATAATAACTTAAACAAATGCAAAGATTTCACAAAGTGCAAGACAAAATGCTGGGACACCCATGATTTGTTTGAGAAAACAAGGCAATGAAATGATTTTTGTCTAGTGACTGTGAAAGTAGAAAATAATACCCTCAAAAAACCCAACCCCAAATAAGTCTGAAACAACAAAGTCACAGGAGCTATGTTAACAATTTTGCTCTGCAGTGAGCTGGCCATAGCTGGTCGTGAATAAAAGTCATAGAAACAGGCCTGTTGTCAGTTCAGAGCCACAGACACATTTGAAGAACGAAAAAGGCCTTTGTTTAAAACACACAGGCCCCCATTCTCCTACCCTGTACTCAGTCTGTGACTTGAATTAACAGCTCCTCCTCACCCTTTACATTCTCATATTTTATTGAAAAGACAATGCTATTGCACAGGAACAATGAGTGCAGTATCAAGCAATAGAAATAATACATTAAAACACAAAAGCCTGAGATGCATAAATGTAAGTAAAGACAAAATACCATATTAAAGTTGCTGTATTAAAAAATAAATAAGCCTGATTCTCACTTATACCAAGGCCTCCTTATACCATGGTAGAGTAACAGGGCCCTAAAATATGTGTAACTGCAGTTACTCTTCTTTTAGGACCCTTTAAACTGGCACAGTAGAATAAACAAGGCCTAGTATAATTGAGAATCAGGCTCAATATTGAGCCAATTGTAGGTTCCTCTCAGTTCCAAATTCATAATAAAACTTCAAGCAGAAAGGGGAAGGGATATCTCAAAACTCCATGGAAGATGTGCGGATCTGTAAGGTTAAATTCTGCTCTGCTTTACATCTCACATAAACCAATTGGACACAATTTCCACTTCCTTGCACCTCATGCAGTCATGGAAACCTGTGAAAGCTTGTGTGGAATATTACTAAATTGGAATGCTAGCATTTTATACTACCCACTTGGTCCATGTGTAAGTGGCTGCTCAAGGAGAATCAGACCCATTGACAGCAATGGGATCACGCAAGATGTAAATCAGTTCAGAGGAAAGTCGCACATCCTGGAAAGAACTGAGCAGCTCGTAAGCAAAAAGAAACATTACAACCAGGCAAGTTAAACCTTCTCCTCTTGCAAAATATCTGAGGCAGAAATCCACCCTCACTTATATCTGTGCATTTCCATTGAAATTAAAAAGAATTATAAATGAGAGCAGAATTAGGCACCAAACTGATAAATCAGGCCTTCCTTGCACAGCTTCCATGTACAGGAACTCCTCACTTAACATGGTAGTTATGTTCCTGAAAAATGCGACTTTAAGCGAAATGATGTTAAGCGAATCCACTTTCCCCATAAGAATCAATGTAAATGGGGGGGTTAGGTTCCAGGGAATTTTTTTTCACCAGACAAAAGACTATATTAATTATATATACACACAGTATAAGTTTTAAGCAAATAATGTAATACTGGTACACAGCAATGATGATTGTGAAGCTTGGTTGAGGTGGTGAAGTCAGAGGGTGGGATATTTCCCAGGGAATGCCTTACTGCTAAATGATGAACTAGCAATTGTCTGAGCCCTCAGGTTAACCCATTATTGTTAATGTAGCCTCACACTCTACAAGGCAGAAGGAATGAAGGGAGGGGAGACAGCATAACAGACAGAGATACACACTGAGTGGGTGTGTGTGTGTGTGTGTGAGAGAGAGAGACATGTGCATTTCCCCTTTAAGTATGCTGATCCCTGTCTTAAGTACACTGCCTTGTTAATTAGATCAGCATGCTGAGACCCACCTCAGCTGCTGCCTCTGGGATGTTGTGTGTCCCCCCTGCTCTCTGGAAGATGGGGTAAGTGGGGTGCAGGAGGGAGGGGGACACCCTGACATTAGACCCTGCTGCATCCCACGCACAGCAAGCAGGATTCTCGGGGAGCAGCTCCAAGGCAGAGGGCAGGAGCAGCACATGGCAGTGGGGGGAGGGACAGATGAACTGCCTGCAATTGATAGCCTGCTGGGCAGCTGCTGCACAGGGAACTTAGGGGGAACTGCTAGGGGGGGCTGTGGGTCCACCCTAGTTCCAAGCCCCCACCAGCTAGCTCCACCAGGCTGCTCTTCCTGCAAGCAGTGGACAAAGCAGGCAGCTGCCAAACGACGTTGGAAGGGAGCATTGCACAACTTTAAAAGAGCATGTTCCCTAATTAGTGAGCAACGTAACAACGAAACAACGTTAACTGAGATGACTTTAAGTGAGGAGTTCCTGTATGTCATAACTTGAATCATCTGTTCTGTAGTCATCTGTCACTTGAGTTCCGTGATCCCTGGAATTCTGTCAAAAGGGTTTGTGGCTAAACCCTGGGAATGTCTCAACCTCAGGATGACCCTAAGAATGCTCTCATATGTTGAGACCAAAAGATGCCTTTGTTTCATAGGATAAGGAGGCTTTGATCATTTAGTTCCAATGGTTTGCAAAATGATGCAGCCATAGAAAGTTTCAGAATTTTTAAAATGCATTTTCTTAACTTTGATCACTGAGTCTAATAATATCCCTCATTAACTCCAAAATTATATCTATCCTTGCAGGACATGACATTTTGTATTTTGTTGGTGTCCCCCATCTGCATGAGTACAGATGATTCTTGTAGTAGAAAATGCATCCTTTCCCACTCGGAGCTGCAGTTACGGGTGCATGTTTGTGTCTGCAAAGCCATCAAAAGGGCCATTGACTATCACATTGGCAAAATCAATTCATAGCACCAGTCTGAGCGGTGGGGAGGTTTGAAAGCTGCTTTTATAAGAGTTCTTCTTGTACATTCCCCTTTGAATGAACAGCTGGCCTTCTGTGGCAGCAGTCCTTAAACATCAAAAATGTTGAATACCATGCAGAGGATGTTCTCAGCTTACATAATAAATATGACTATCTCAGAGAGCTACATTTTAAAATCAAAGGAGCTCTCCAGGGATTTGCTGAGGTCAGAGAAGCTGGGGATAGAATGAAAATTTCTGACAAGGACACTGAAAGGCAAGTGGGAGAAACGACCTTTCAAGATTTTCCTTTTGTCACTTCCCTTTTCACAATAAAATGCAGATGTGGACTAGATCTGTGCAACGTTTCAAAAATCCTATGGCTGTTGTTGAAACAGCCACAAATTATACAAGCCCAGTTGCAGTGTAAAATGTATTTGTGTGCTCAGGTAAATAGCTCTGGCTGCTTCTGTGTGGGTTAATGAAATCCAATCCTTCACTGTTGATACAATCCATTAAACACTGAGCAGCAGCTTTACTCAGAATACCAATATTTCTAGATCTCCCTCTTTCTGTTGAATGACAGGATTTCTCAGAGAGGGTCTTACATTTATTGGGTTGATTTCTGCAGAAAGTTGCTTGTAGATCAATTAGTGAAAATGTCCGTTTGTGTTTTTAAAAAATCTGGGACCAGAATCTCCCCTTGCAGGTATGACTAACGGGGGAGAAAACTGTGACTGCTGGAGGCCACACATGATCTCCCCCTCCCCAGAGAATTCCCAGGAGCTGCAGTTATGGTTGAAGGTTTGTATGTATATGTTTGTATAATATAGCTTTATTGGTGCGATGTGGCTATACAAGAATGGAGAATTGGGCCCATGTTTTTTAAGCTGACAGTGGCCTTTAAATTCACAAAACATATTCAGGGGCCTTAGTCTCCCACCAATTGAGATCTAGTCATGGGACAATTCTTTCCTAGAGTTTTAAACTCCAGACTTCATTAGGTGAAGCACTCCAGATACAAATGCATCTGGGGATTTGGAGCCAGCTCCCAGATTTGTGCCCAAATATAAACCTATCTGGAAACAAAAACCTGGTTCTGACTAATGCTCTCTTTCAATTCAGCCTCTAAAACCGCTGCTGCTTCAAGATGCACTCACCCAGGCCCCAGTTTTTCATCGCCCTGATGCATGCACTTAAAGCTGTGTGCTTAAGTGCTCTGCTGAATTGGGGCCCACGATGGAACAAGTTTCAAAAGGAAACATAACTTTGATTGCCACATATAAACTGGTATTTATAAACTGGTAAGTTAGATAGAAATTTTCATTCTCTTTATTTGCATTCAGAAAACTCAGTGGGAATTAGGAGAAATGAACCTCCCTTTAGTGCCAAGCCTGCAGGATAATTCCCGATTAGAAATGAGCTCCAAGGAGCTCCTTCCAGGATTAGCTTAATTTTTAAAAAGGTGTTGCCAAGTAAAGTACGGGATGTATGTTCTTAACAATGAAAATTAAACTGAAACACATTCTGCTGAAGAATCTGAACTTTATACAGTTCAGTGCTTCAGCTATCCTAGCTTGTTAAGAATAATCTAGGTGACTGTGGTGCTTAGAAAACAAAGGCTAACACAGTGCCCATCTACAAATGAGATACACCAGGAACAAGAGTAGATACCTGAGAATTCAGTTCTTACACTGGGGGACAGGGGGGAAGGAGAGGAATCCAGCAACTGCTTCTATCTTTGTTAGAGAAATAGTGATGCTATGATCTTTGACCTTTTATTAATAAGCAAGTCACATCTGAAGGACAGTGATTCATTGCAGGACACCTTATCTGCATTTGAACAGACTCAACCCCAAGGTATTCCTTTGTCATATATTGTAAGTACAGATGGCAATAGATTCCATGTAGCAGTGGAAATAGGTTTACAAACTTAAAGTTCTACTTTATCCTATTTGGAATACAGAACAATCATTAATGAGTCTTAGAAAATTACGGCTAAAGCAGCTTTTGACTTTTGTAATAAAACATACAGAACCCTCGCTAACTAACGCCTATTGTCATCATGAAGGTCTCAAGAGACTAAAGGATGTCCTCTTTGAATTATGAAGTGATAAAAGGAACATACAGCAGTATTTGAAGGTGGTATGAAGGCTGAAATCTCCCATCTGCATGGGACCGAACAGAATGACTCTATTGATCGTACTGAGTACATTTTGCAATCCAACTTGAGGAAAATTTTCAGCTTTGTATCTACTATTGTCCAGTCTACACATAGATAAAATACTGCTCTTCAACTATGACAAATAAACAAATCATTCATATTACCCTTTGAGGCACAGCTTAAGATGCTCTTATCAAGAACAATGTTTAAGGGCCAATAAGTCCCTCAGTATTTTGTACCAATTAAGTAACTTACTGAAGTAGGCTAAGAGGTGTGAACTAAACAAAGCAAAAGTAACCCAGTGGGGTTAGACACCATTCATTTAAAAAAATCTACTCATGAAATTATCAGCATTTATGAATAACAATGCTGCTGCTATGACAATAACAATATAATTATGATTCCTAGGATATTATATTATGTGAAAGTTTTCATAAATAAAAGGTTTGGTTTGGTTGTGAGCATAAGTTATTAGCTAATTGTCCACCTCCCAATTCACTTTCATACACAAGATATGATCAGTCTGCTTCCCATATCCAGTTCCCATGGGGAGAAATTAATTAAGTGAAATTTAGGTTGTATGTGAGACTTACGCAGTCTCTCTGCATAGGAATGAATTTCTCTTTGGCACTGAATCCTTTCTTAAATCTTTGAGAGTATGAGTGCTAATTTAAACTTTGCATATGTGACACACTGGCTAATGTATTTGTTCTTCTCTGCTGCCTACTGGATGGAATGTCAGATCTGCTCAAGTCAATAGAATTATTCATGGAAATTAATGTTACAGAATTGGATCAATATCTTCTAGTCATTTTGTGCTACAAATATGTACAGCCAATGATATATAGGTCAATACTGCTTACTAGAATCCGTTAGAATCAATGTTTGAGGATGGGCTGAGGCTGTTGAATGTTACACATTATTCAGATAGACCTCAATTCATCAAAATACCGAAGTGTATATTTTACTTTAAGGACATGAGTAATCCCATCTCTATTTGGCAAAGCACTTAAGCGTGTGCTTAAGTTCTGTTGACTTCAATTGTATTTAAGCATGTGTTTAGGTCCATTGCTGAACGGGGGCCTAAATATCACCACCTAGTAAACGGTGACTGAGAACAAGTTCAGACACTCTGAGCACCTAGGAGTTGTAAGATACCAGAGATACCTTCAAAATCAGATACCACAATGGTTGGTGAAGAATAGGAAGCTCAATAGAACTATCAAGTATTTTGTGACCGTTTCTCTCTCATTTTGGCAGTTTATTCTTTATTTTCATCTCTCCAAACTCTCTGATTCAGTACCTGCCCCACTAACCCAACTTCTTGGTCAGCTTGCACTTCTGCTGTCCACAAAAGTAATAAAGTATGAAATACATCTCTCCAAACATCATTTTTTCATACTCCAGTTCCCCAAGGATTTGTTGTAGTGCACCTGACTTCATTTCCAACACCTGTTAGATTCATTCTCAGTTCACAAAGTTCGTTTTATGTCATGTACATTGCACTTACATGGTGCAAAGTCAGCTTAAAGTAGCTGGAGATTTGCACTGGAGAATTTCCCCTTTGTAGGTAGAATCTGTGCTGGTGGAAGTGATTCCGCTTCTTCTATGCCAGCTCTGTTGCCAAACTCAACCATCTATTGTGCTAGAACTCTTCCTCCTGGCATCAGATGAGTCTTTGGGTCCCAGGGAATTTAGGCACCTCCAGGGTTAGGTAACAGCTGCATGGAGGTTTAGAGCTGAATGCAGGTGTCTAAATGCTGGACTTTGCCACTTGAGGTGCCCATCAGGCGCCATAAGCACTCTGTGGATCTAGCATTGAGAGCCTGTCATAACAAATGTGGGCAGAACCCTGCTCTTTTTATGGGTTTGATAGATGAAAGGGGAAAGCCAAGATCTATGCAGTGTTATGGTGGAGCCAGATTACTGTCAGCTGTTGGACTAGATCACTGGGAGAAGAGTTAAGGGTGGGCCCCATGTGGCTCAGGGTGAGAGGAGAGCTGAGGCAGCGGTGCTTAAGGCTGCCTTATCTCTACTAATACCGTTATGTGAACCAGGTGACCTTCTGGGGACTCATTGTTTTGCAATGGGTGTATTTTCCCCCTTGTGCAGAATGAGCAAAAAGGACTGGGCCTCAAAACCCAATCTGTGCTTCCTCACTGCCTTCAAAGATCCCACCTTGCTCCCTAGCAATACAGCTGCCCTCAGGACCTCATTTAAAGGAGAATCTCCATTAGAGAGGTTGCCTGATAGGAAAAAATAATACAACATTTGACTCTGTCTTTTCACCTGGATGTCTACAGTGCTGCTGGAGGGGGTGAGATGCATCTCCCATGGCTTCAGCCCACCCACTGTTCCCTGTCCACCTCCTGCCTCTCTCCCCTGTTTGGATCTTGGATCAGGCAGTGTCCTCCAAGAAACTTGTGGGTGGGTGGCTGGCTGCTGCAGAAGTAGCTGAGGCAGGCTCCCTTCAGGGTGTGTGTGACCTGAACGCTGAGAGTTCCTCTGCAAGGATCCCAGAGACATGCACAGGTCTGATGTAAGTATTTACAAGGCTCTCTAACTGTTGAGAAGGTGAGTTAATGTTGTCAGTATTTTACGAAGTTCTAGGATGGGTATCAGAGGGTTCTGGGTTCCATTCCTACCTCTGGCACAGACTTCTTGTGTGCCCTTGAGCAAGCCACTTAACCTCTGTGTGTAGGGTGGCTACTCGCACGTTCTCAGAATACCAGACATTCTGATACCTCCAGGAATGGTATTGGCTGGTCTGACCTCGCTTGCACAGCACATGCAAGGTCATGCCGCATGGAGGATGCCATTCTGAGAAGTGTGTGGCTCTGTCCCACAGGTGTGACCTTGCACACACAGTGCATGAGAGGTCATGCTAGCAGGGATGAAGTGGCATGCTCTTCAAAATGGTGTCCCCCTACCTGATACTGGACAAAACCACATCTGATTTTGGCTCAGTACTGGATGGGGACAAACCACCCAAAAAGAGGACAGTCTGGTTTAAAACCAGATGAATGGCCAACCTATCTGTGTGCCATGTTGCCTGCTCTGTAAAATATTACTAGTGCTTACCTTGATTAAAGGAGATCTGTGAGGCTAAATGCATTATTAATACTGGACAGTGCTCTGAGATCCAGCCTGCAGAGGGAGATATTGTATCCTACTCTTATGAAAGAAAGAAAAAATAGTCCACTACTTGGAAGCTCTTTTTTAGTGTTTTTGCTTTTCTGCTCTGCACTAAAGGCCAGATTTACAAAGTATTTCAGTACCTGAAGATGCAGGGAGATGCCTAGTAGGATTTTCAAAAATGTCAAAGTGAAGTAGGCATCTAACTGTCACTGATTGTCAAAAGGAGTTAGGTACCTAACCTGCTTAGGTGCCTGTCTGCATCTTTAGGTACCAAAATACCTTTGTGTAGCGGGGCCCCAAGTCTCATCCTTTGCCTCATTTAAAGATAACTGGGAATAGAAAATTAAATGCTTTAACCATTTGAAAATATAGGCCTCTCTGCTATAATAGATTTTTAATATTTTTAAAGTATGAAGTTTTGGAATGAGACTTGCTAACATTTCCCACCTTGTTTGTTTTCTAGGTCTTCTATTTGCCAGCCTTCCCATTAGTGAGCATCCAACCCAGGATACACTGGAATCCTGACAGAGTTAAAACCATTTCGGTGTTGACCAGTTTTATATATCAGTCTCATTTAACTTTAGAATTAGGTGGACTGAAGCAAGGAGATTAATAAGAAGAAAGGAGAGCTAACTACCATTTCTTCAGATGCCAATTCCCTCAGGATGATGAATACTGAGGGAGAGGTATTCCATTTCATTGGGTATGTTGCAGGGCCTGTAAAAGGCATTTAACCAGTTGTAGGAGAATTTCTCCAGTTCAGGCAATAAACAGCCATAGAGCCCTTTGCAAGATCTGGCTCAGGTAGAGTTGGGAAGGGGAGCCCCATGGCATAAGCTGTTCTGGGGGATTGCTGGCAGTCCAGTGGGAAATGGGCTATTAGTTAGCGCCACTTCTGACTGCTCTGCTTTACTGTGTGTGTGTGTCCGTGTCCCACAGTAGCTTACAAGCCAATGGTCACAACTGTGGTTTAAAGCCCCCCTTTCCTCTCTTCTTAACTGAAATCTAACTGAACCTTCCACTAAAATCAATGGAAGTTAGGAGCCTAAATACTGCTGAGGATCTAGGTCTTTGACACTGTGATGATTAGCATGGCATATAGAGAAGAGGAGTTGTCATCAATGACTTCTATGTCTTGCTGCATGGCAGGACTAATGCTTGCTAGAGGGAAAGCAGATAGCCAAAAGATTACATTGCTGTGTTCTGTAAAACCCCTCTCCCAAAACAAAACCAAGGAAAGTGCCATAGGATCTCATGTAGTCTGCTTTATGGGGAGAATTCACAGTTTTGTTGGATTTCTGCAGTGTGGAAAATGGGTGGATCTTTTGTAGAAATCATTTTGGTCCTGACTCATGAAGGGACTTAAGTGCTGCAATGCTGAATGTTGCAATGCCTAACATTTAGGCACTTAGAAAATCAGAAGAACAACACTATGTTTCCACAAAGCCTGAGTCGGGAACCTATGCTCCCTATCACTGCATGGGGACAGATAAGTGCCTTAGAGAGTGATCCACAAAAGCCAGCATGCTAGGCAGGGAGCTGTCTAAGCTAGCCAATGGGAGATGCTGACAAAAGGGGTGTGTGCTAAACCCCACCCCTTTGAGGGAGTTAGGTGCCGATCAGTAGGAACCCATCTCCTAGAGTCAGGTGGCTTAGGTGCCTAAGTTGTTTCTTACAAGAATAAGTTAGGTGCCTCCCTCAGCAAAATATGGCTGGAGGATGAAGTGGTTAAGGCGCTTCTCTTTGATGTAGCAGTGCTAGGTTCGATCCCTCTCCACCTGAGGGGGAGAAAGGATTTAAATAAGGGACTCCCTCTTTTTGGGCAGGTGTTATCAGACTCTCCCATAGCCTACAGGTTAATCTCTCCTGTTAAAGCTGTTCAGCAGTGTCATGGACAGCGTGTGAACTGTCCACTATGGAGGCTAGCTCCCAGCTCTGCCCCTTCTTCCCGAGGCCCCATTCCTGCCCCACCAGTATGCCCCCCCCACGACCACCAAGCCCCTCGCTGCCCGAGTGCCCCTAGCCCTGGTGTGCCGGATGGGCGGCGCAGCCCCAGCACCTCCAGCCCTGGAGCACCAGGCAGCGCGAGCACTGGCCCTAGCTGCCCCAAGTCCAGCCACTTTAGCCCCAGGTGGGAGGAAGAGCAGGAAGCCAAAGGGTCTAGGGGCAGCTTGTGGGTGGGGCCATGCTGGGCTGTTTTGGACCACTTAGCCTCCTCAGGCCTGTGATATCTGCCACCTATGAACTGTGTATAAATAGTTATGAGACCAGGGGGATTAGACCTTGGGTTTCCCACCTTTGTACCCTAACCATCAGACTACTGAGTCATTCTCTCTCTTGCCAACTAAGTATTTATAAACAGTGGGACGGCATCAAAAGGGGAGGTTGAGGGAGGCTCACATCAGAATATCCCATAGCTCAGTAGGGCATACTCCTGAGAGGTGGGTGACCTTTCCCCCGCACCCCCTCAGGCAGAGGGGGAAATTGAACCTGGCTCTCCCAAATCCCAGGTGAGTGCTCTAATCACTGGACTAAAGGTATAAGGTGTGTGGTACCACATCCTCCTTCAGCCATATTTTGAATGGCACTAGGCAGCCTCTGAGCATGCCTACCAGGTAGGTAGGCGAACTCCTATCTTCCTCTGGTTCATGGATTGCTCTGGGGCTTAGGTGAGAGAGAGGTGTACAAATGCTTACAATGGGTCAGGTGTGCATGTGGCCAGAAGCAGAAATTTAGGCACCAAGAAAACTTAATTATGACTAAGCTGGCAGATGTAGAGTTAAATACCTGGGGCAGTGTTGCTTGATAGACCACAGGTGGAAACCTAGCTGGATATTCAGAGGCTGTTTATCAGGTAAACAAGCTTATTTGGGGGTAAGGCATGGTTTGAGGGTTAGAAAGTGAAGAGGATAAAGGTGGGATATCCTGTTTAATCAATGCCTTTTATTGTGTGCTGGGGCTGTTTGTTTAAAACAAATAGCAATTTTCTTTGTGTTACATTGAGTTCTCACTGAAACCTGTACTCTTTTGGATTCACTGTGCTTTAGCTTCCTGAAAGGGATTGTTGCTCTGTGCAAGCCCGTGGATTGCTCCTAAGGTAATCGGAGACAATAAGTAAATGTGTATCTGAGTACAAGGATCCACGTTGTTAAGTGAGAGGTTTTCCTGGTGGTAGCATGCTTGTAACTGATGCATGGGCCTCTTAGTAGCTTACTATTGTAGGGGTTTGAGAATCCACTTGGGAGTGCCAGAGCTGATTATCTTTTACAGCAGACTATATTGACACTTGCCGTTCCCTATTAAATGTAGTAGTCACAGGAAAAGCTACTGCACAGATTCACAAATAAAAATAAGATGTGTCTAAAAAACATACATACAGGATTCCAGAGGAGAATTCTGTGACTGTAGAATCTAACACAACATCCAATAGACAGTCTAGTCTGTGCACAGCTACATAATATCATAGGTGTGATTCTCTAGGAAAACCCTCATTAGCTGTAATGGAAGCTTTGCATAAGTGTGGACTTCAGTATCAAGTCATCTTGATTGATTTTTACAGACAAAAACTTCTACTTAAAATCTGGAGGGGGGCGGGGCAGGAAGGAAGGCAAACTAGTGTGTGTGATGGATGGAGTTGTGAGAACTTGCAAAGACTTCATGGTTTCTAATCTCATGAAGCTAAGAAGAGTTTAACTAAAGTTACTTGCTGTTACTTTATATCCACTCCTCCTTTCCTGCTTCAGTAGGATCCTGCTCTGATGTTGCATTGCAGCAGACAGAGTGGGTATATTGCTCTTTCTATTGTATTTCTTTGTGAAGACTACTGTGATTGTTATCCTTCTGAATATATTAGTTGACTTTCAGGAGACTCTACAAGGTCGCTGGTTTGAGTGGCAGCTAGCTTGGCCATAAATAGACTTATTTATGCATTTGATAAAATTAGAACAAAAAAAAAGTGGGGGGAGAATCAATGACTCTCAAGGCTAATGTACTGTATGCTATATGCCTCCAGCCACAAAGTCCTAGCTTCAGTTGGAGGAGGACAGGTAAATTAATCAATATTGGACAAGTTCCTTTCATTCCTACTCATGTGAGTAGCCCCCTGTAAGTTAACGGCCCTACTTTGTGTGCAGGGTTTGGCTCATTCTTCTTTACTAGACTAGACCTAATCTTAACTGCACCAAAACAGGATACTTGAAACTGAATTTCCAAAAGTGTATAGTGGGTTTTGGGTAAACACTTGAGACATGTTAAAGGGGCCTGATTTTCAGAGGGCAGGTGATAAGCATTTTCTGAAAATTAGGCTCATTTAAAGTGTTGGGAGTTGGGTACCCAAAAGTCATTTGTCACTTAGGAAATTTAGGTTTAAGTGTCCTTGATTCTGCAGTCACTGAATCTCACTGAAATTAGTAAAAAGAAAAGGAGGACTTGTGGCACCTTAGAGACTAACACATTTATTTGAGCATAAGCTTTCGTGAGCTACAGCTCACTTCATCGGATGCATTCAGTGGTAAATACAGTGGGGAGATTTATATACACGGAGAACATGAAATAATGGGTGTTAGCATACACCCTGTAACAAGAATGATCAGGTAAGATGAGCTATTACCAGCAGGAGAGAGGGGAACCTTTGTAGTGATAATGAAGGTGGGCCATTTCCAGCAGTTGACAAGAATGTCTGAGGAACAGCGGGGGATAAATATGGGGAAATAGTTTTACTTTGTGTAATGACCCATCCACTCCCAGTCTTTATTCAAGCCTGAGTTAATTGTATTCAGTTTGCAAATTAATTCCAATTCAGTAGTCTCTCATTGGAGTCTGTTTTTGAAGTTTTTTGTTGAAGAATAGCCACTTTCAGGTCTGTAATTGAGTGACCAAGGAGACTGAAGTGTTCTCCGACTGGTTTTTGAATGTTATAATTCTTGACGTCTGATTTCTGTCCATTCATTCTTTTACGTAGAGATTGTCCAGTTTGGCCAATGTACATGGCAGAGGGGCATTGCTGGCACATGATGGCGCATATCACATTGGTAGATGCGCAGGTGAACGAGCCTCTGATAGTGTGGCTGATGTGATTAGGCCCTATGATGCTGTCCCCTGAATAGATATGTGGGCAGAGTTGGCAACGGGCTTTGTTGCAAGGATAGGTTCCTGGGTTAGTGTTTTTGTTGTGTGGTTGCTGGTGAGTATTTGCTTCAGATTGGGGGGCTGTCTGTAAGCAAGGACTGGCCTGTCTCCCAAGATCTGTGAGAGTGATGGGTCATCCTTCAGGATAGGTTGTAGATCCTTGATGATGCATTGGAGAGGTTTTAGTTGGTGGCTGAAGGTGATGGCTAGTAGGGTTCTGTTATTTTCTTTGTTGGGTCTGTCCTGTAGTAGGTAAGTTCTGGGTACTCTTCTGGCTCTATCAATCTGTTTCTTCACTTCAGGAGGTGGGTATTGTAGTTGTAAGAACGCTTGGTAGAGATCTTGTAGGTGTTTGTCTCTGTCTGAGGGGTTGGAGCTAGTGTTCCCTGGGTAGAAATCCTAAAAGTTCAGGCCCATGTGAAGTGTCATATTGATTTTTATGTATGGTATCTATCAATATAGATTCATATACTAATTTTCAATTAAAAGATTTATTTTTAAAGTAATCTTTACTTGCCCCTTTTAAGAAGAACATTTTGATTTCCAGCCTTTTGGGGAACTTCACAATAGTTTCAAATGTTTAAAAAGCCAACAAGACACAGCTCTTCCTGGAAAAGTGCTTTTCCTCTTACAGATTTCAGTTCACGGCTTCTGCATGGGCCCAACTATGCAAGTTAAATGAAAATGTCTGCAGTTGCATTCAACTGAAGTGGGAACACAATATCAACAGCAGGTAAATTTGATGTGAACCCAAACATGAACTGATGAATTTAATCCTGATTGAGACACTTAAAACTAGACTGCATAAAGCATTAGGGAAGCCTAAGCAAACGCCAGGGAGGAAGAGAGATTATTTAAAGATTCACGAGTGTATAATTACGAGGGAATAAACTAACACAGAAAGAGAACATTTAGGCTGAATATCAGGAAACCCTTCTACTGTATAAAGCTGTGGAATAGTATTCCAAGGGAAGTGGTGGAAGTCACACTCTATGACTTAAGATGAGCCTGGATAAAACATTAGAAAACATACTGCATGGCGTGAATCTACACTACTGAGGAGATAGACTGGATGGGGTGGTGTAAATGACTTAAAAGGCCTTTTCAGTTCCTAATTTCTATGGCCCAGATTCTCACAATCAGTAGAATCACAGGTGGAGTGAAGTGCTGGATTCAGAATATGTCCCTGTGATTCTCTCTGACCTTGGGTAGTTTATTAGAGTGACTATCTGGAGAATCACTTCCAATGTTGTGCATTACTATATGGCATACTGTGGCTGAATTCTCTTACTTTCCTAAAGGAAAGCAAAACCTTCGTCAGTGCTTTATTTGTATTCTAGCAGCACCCTATACCATGATCAGGGCTCCCTTGTACTGTGCAGAGTGAGATATAGACCCTGCCCTGAATTCTAGGCTGGATCCTCAGCTGGTGTAAGTTAGCATAGCCCCACTTAAGTTAAACCAATTTACACTGGCTGAAGATCTGGCCCTACAATGTTTTCTCCATCTTATTTAGATTTTAGTGTACTTACTTTAGCACGTTTGAAGCACTTTAACTCATATAACAAAAATTGCCTGGGCATATCACTTCAGAAACTTACGGAGTCTGCTGTCTAAATCCCCATGAAGTGTGACAAGATTCCTTTCATCCCTGACTTTTAAAATTGAAAAAAGCAGGAGATACAGAGAAGGGCTTGAAGGAGAATATGGAATCCTCTTAAGCCATGTCAAATCTTTTTTTCTTTTGACTTTGATTGTTCCTTCTCTGCACTGAAACTGAACTAATCAGGAACAAACAAATCAACATGACCCATGCAGGGAGAGAGTCTGGCTAAGGACTGAGGAGCTGCATGTTTTGTCAAGTCCTTCTCTGTTGGTGTTAGTCTGCTTTAATAGTACGTTCCACACTGTGGCTACAGTACAGGCAGCATAAATATTAAGGGCAAATGTTTCTGAAAACTAAGGATGCTCTTTATCTTTGCAATATTGTTAACTGACTCCTAAAAGCAGTTTAGAGACTTCTGATCTTTTAAATACACAGTATAGAGGCTTGTACCACTGCCCTCTATTGGAATATAATAACTTTGCTAACATACGGCAGTTCCTCTGATGGGTTAGTGGAACAGCTCCTTTAGCTTACAACATTTGTTGAGAGCCAGAGGTCCTGTCTCTAAATGCAGGGAGAATTCTGGTATGCAGAATGTAATTACCAGCGTTGGAACTTGGCCAGGACACTGGGGTTAACAGCACTTCTTTTAAACAGTGTTCCAGTAATATTAATAACTTCTATTAATAGAAGGCTTCCTATTAATACTTACTGTGCAACATGCATTCTAATAGACAGATGCAGCTGTGTTCATATACTTTTCTCCATTTGTATTAAATACTCATGAATATATTCAATATTAGCCAGGCAGGTCAAATAGTATGACATGATATGGAGTTTTATACTAAAGCAAGCATCCTGTAACTATGGCAGGGAAATTATTGGTGCTGTAGTGTGTAATCAGCAGTAATATAATTGCTATTTTTATATCATCTTTAAAACAAAGATAAATACATTCAATATTTTTGTTGATTCCTACTCAGATACAGCTATTGTAATGGATTAAAATATTAGTGTTTGCCATGTTGTATCTAAAAGTTTGTCACTCTTTCTTTTTTAATAGATCTCCTGTTAAGAATAACCTGAATGCATTTATCAGTGATTGCTTGTATACGGACAGATGAATTGTTTGAATACTGAGTGTGGCTAAGGTTATTGTAATACATGGTGAATTCAATTTCAAGGTCTCGCATATGAACGAATTAAGAACATTGCTAATGAAATAAGAGAGGTGGGTTTTGTTTTTTTTTGTTTTTTTTTTTTTAAAGAATTGTTCCAAATTATTACTACTTTACTGTCCTGGTGGTTCTGTGTGATTAAATGATTTATGGGCAATTAGCCGCCTAAACTTCTGTGCGCCATCCTGCTATAAACCATGTTGCTGGGCGTGCAATGTAGGAGTTTTCAATTGTGTTCTGCCTCAGTCCTTATTAATGGGGGGGTATCCTTTTAGCTGTCTTCATTCTGCCAGTGAAGACTTTTATGTATCCTGCTTGATTATGAGAGCTTGGCATCCATAGTTCGGAGCCTTAAAATACTCTAAAATGTCATGTGCAGAGCAGGTGCATAAGGGAGATTGGACAGAGCTACTTTTTTTCCTGAAAAGGGGCTATTGCATTTATCAAGAATTTTAAATAAAATCCTGAACAAAATTAGCAGTTCCCAAGAGTGATCTTGTCCAGGTAAAACTTTGATGCATGTATGTTTATAAAGTCTGGGGATGTGATTATGCTCTGAAGAGCCTTGATGGAGGGTCACAGATCTCCTGTGTGAAATAGTCAGCTGCCACTGCAGAAGCCTCTCTCCCAAGACCCTACTGTATTGGTCCAGGGATCCATTTAGGGATGTGTATGCATGTGGGTGGAGAACACACATCATACCCATCTGGCCCTGTAGAGATAAGGTACTACCCCATGTCTTTCCCCTTCTGTAAAGCCTTGAGTGAGGGGTAGTCACAGCCCACTTCATTGGAGGTGCTCTGCCAGTGGGCTAGAACTTGTGCAAAGCTATACCTGTGGGTCTGTCAGTAGTGAGAGAGAAGAGAGATGGGTCAAAATATGCACTAAGACCTCAAAACATCTCCCTGCAGGTGGATCCTGAGCCCAAGTGGAGCACTGTTGACTTGAATGGGGCCCTAACAACTACTTATAGAATTGGTACACATGAAACAACCTGGTTTGTGAGGGTTTTTTTCATTTTTTTCTAAACATGGCTAGATATATTTTAAAGAATGGAATTTAATGCAATGTTACCAACCAGCATTTTGGGGGCTGATTCTTTTCCTATTAACTCTTACCTCTGGTAGCAGACTTGGGCCCCATGTGACGTGCTATGCAACAAAGGATGAAAGCCATCACCCAGACTATGATTTGGGAACAGATTTTTAACTTGAACGTTTGATTGGTGCAGTATGCTAACGGAACCTCCCATGGTTCTTGAGGACTGCTTACAGGAGTTTTCTTTCGGCATATCCTAAAATGCAAGGTAATTTTTGTGCTTATTTATGAGTCTTTGCATCTGTGTAACACAGCTTACAAATGTTAAGTATGGGTGCTAACAGATAAGGCATCAGTCATGAGAGGGGGGAATAACTTAAAATTGTAAGGCACTGCACTGCTGCCATCAGCTGTTGTTGGCTGCCTTGACGCTGGTAAACTACCAAAACTAAATAGTATCCTTGGTCCATGCTTATATTTCATAGATGACAGTTGGAGACTGATTACCTCTTCCACAGTTGTTAGTTGTTGGCAACATTGTGGTGATCTTCCTACATCAATTGTGAATGAAACGAAAATGGAGGGTTTCAGAGTAGCAGCTGTGTTAGTCGGTATTCACAAAAAGAAAAGGAGTACTTGTGGCATCTTAGAGACTAACACATTTATTTGAGCATAAGCTTTCGTGAGCTACAGCTCACTTCAAATGGAGGGGTGAAGCAATTAATCACTCACAACTGTCAGGAGTCATTAGATCAACCTCTGATATGCTGTGTGCTCTTCCTGATGTGGCAAATGATACTGCTGGAGATTTTATTCATGCATGTGATGCTGTTCAGACCAGTGCTTTTCTTACTTATGAAAGAAATCTTACAGCAAGTGTAGCCGTCCGATAATGATGATGAAAGCTATCAAGATGGAATCATGGAAACAGATGAGTCTGTACGTGCCGGTTATGAATACGGCAAGGGAGGCAGCCCAGTTTCTGCATTCACTTAATGCTGCAGAGCTCCTTTGATTTGTATATGGATGGCTGTAGGGCACTGGGCTTTGCTGCTGAATACTACGCCTGTATTACGTTTCAGTGTCAGCCAAGGAAAATAGTCAAATATATCAACAAAGACTAATAAAGAATGTCCATGTTCTATAGGCCTGTTTTAGGTGCACCCTAGGGCTCTTTGAGCCAGCTGAGCTGATTTCAAAGATCAGCATGAGACCCCACCCCTCTGGTGAGAACCCTGACACAAGGGCTCGGTATGCCAGTCAGAGAACTGGCTCTGCATAGCCTCCAGTCAGCCCTAGGCTCAGGGCAGCATTCAGGGTGGGGCCGGGGCAAAGCAGGGTGAAGATGTGCTCCGGCCACACCCTTTCTACTCCAATACAACCCTAGCACATCAGCATCTTAGCAATTCTGCACCCTTGCCCTGATCCATAGGGGCCACTGAAGCAGGGATGGAAGTTATTGCAGCCCTCAGCACTGGTGGTCGTGATGGTGAGCTGAACTGCTTCTCAGAGCCCCTGCATAGGGGAGCTTTACCTGATACCCTTACATGGCACTCACCTTACACATGCATCCGATGAAGTGAGCTGTAGCTCATGAAAGCTTATGCTCTAATAAATTTGTTAGTCTCTAAGGTGCCACAAGTACTCCTTTTCTTCTTACACATGTACTATCACAACTGTGTCCAGTTTCTTCAGTACACTGCACTATACCAAACAGGTCACATAACGTGGCTGCTAAATGTGTGCTGCCTGATACCTAAATTGCTGTCATGAGCTCCTCCACCTTTCTGTCTCCATCCATCATTGTAGTTGTGATTCTGGTATGTGCTAGACACTTCTGGTAATCACTGTTCTGTATTACTGACAGAACTCTTTTGTAAGCAAAGAGAACCCAGTGCATTGCACTTTGATTCACAGAATATTAAATTTCTGTTCTAGTCAAAGAAACACTTTGCAGTGTGGCACACAATGGCCTGTCAGACTGTAGCTAATGACTTTGTTGTCAAAACAAAATTTTTACCTTGCCAATATGATTTTTGATTTTTTTTTTTATTGGGAGTGAATTGGTAGATTTTTTTTCTTTTTTAAACAAAGCACTGAATATCTTTAATTCAAGAATTTTAATATAGATTCTAATAAATGTAGAGTGTTTTGGGATATTTTTATATAGTGTTTATGCTGCAGTGCCAAAAAATAATCATTGACTCTCTGATACACGTAGATTATCTTCCCTTTCCAGCAAACTCCTGAGGCATTGGTTCACATTGGATGGCTACCAGAGGCCCCACAGACTTCCATCCAGTTTCCCCCAGTTCATACAGCTTGCTCTTGGCCCTGTTCCTTACCCTTTTCTGTCTTCTGCACAGGTGTTGATGCAGTAACTTGAGTACTAAGTGACTCACTAGACTGAAGAGCATTGTGAAGCATTCAGACTGCATCCTGATAGGTTAGGGTTTGATCCAATCCATAGAAGTCTCTTCAGGGACTTCGATAAGCTTCAGCTGTGGCCCTTGCTGATTTGAAAATATAGTACAATTTTCTTGTTCTTGATACATGTATTTATATTAATCAGATTAAAAGCATTAGATCACCTTGTTTGCACATATCTGAGGCATAGAAGATTACCTTATAAAATGGCCAAACACACAATACAGAAGGTTTGGAATTCCTACAAATCTACTTTTTTTTTTTTTTTTTTTAAAGACTACATTCAGGTTTTGTTGTAAACTGCTGGTCAGCTGGAAGCTTGACTAAAATTACATGAATTAACGAAGACAATTATAAAATGAAAAACACCGATTGTTGAAGTTTTTATATCAGTTTCTTCAAAATTTGTTATCTTCCAGCAAATAATTTAACATTTAAGGAGAGATTACGTTAATTGCTGTGGAAGAAAATTAACTTTGAAGAGGCTTATAGCAGATCACTTAAACTGTTCAAATGTGTGGCTAATTTTTGATGACTGTTTCTATAGTTTATTAGGTGCCACATGCCCTTTCATTTCCTGTAGATTCTCATCTCACAGCATAATTATAAAATCAGTTATAAGTGTAATCTTTACTACTGGTTTTAAGCACATCACAGAAAAAAACAGATCAGGATATAGTTTGAATGCTTCACATAGGTTTTATTTTCATTAGCAGGCTCTATTTCCTGCCTAAGAAAGGCGCATTGTTGAATATATTTGCATAATATTGTGCTAGATATTATATATTCACAGATTTTTGTCTGCACACAACTAGCTGGGTAAAGATACTCATTTTTAATAGAAAATTGGCGAGGGTCCAAGTAATTGTTTTCTGTTGGAAAAAAGTGTCATTCTCTCTAAGGAATTACAAGATATGAGGCAGATTGAGGCAAGCATGTGGTAACAAACAATTTTTGAATAATTTCATTGCAGATCAGTGATGACTTTGAAAACTTTTCAGATAAAACACAAACTTTTCAAGTAAAACACAGAAGCAACCAGCTCAAATTTTTTTTGCATTGCTAGTCTCTTACTTTCTGCTAGTAGAAGGAGAAGAAAGTCTAAAATAAAACTCTAATTATGAATCAATAGACAGTTTGACTATCCTGAAAGCTTTTGAATTACTTCAATACATTCCTGCTCTGAAATTAAAAAAACAACTCCAAAATCCAGTATTGTAGCTTTCTCAATTAAATTGTCTCAATATTTGTTCAGTAATTACTACTTCCTTCATTTAGGTGGTATATTTTGCAGGTGGTATATTTATTAGGTAAATCAGGCCTTTGAACATTCATATAAATTCTGAGTAAGTAGTCCCAAAAAGAACTTCATCTCAACATTCCTTAAAAGTTGCCATAGAAATGTAAGCTATTTGATTTCTTCCATCCACCTTTGGAAGAATCCAGGTTTTTAAAGCTTATTTTCCACCATTTGTTGCTGCTTTTCACACTGAGGAATTTTGCTATGGTACAGAAAAGTGGGCTGGACTTAGAAAGCTCGTATTTGAAAAGGTATTTTGCATCTAACACACATTTTGTAGATGGTAAAACTGAGGAAGAGAGGTTATAAGTCTTGCCCCCATGTCTTAGAGCAGCCATTGGCAGAGCCTGGAATAGAACTCAAGTCATAACTGAGCCTCTTGACCTAGATACTAGAAAACACTCCTCTTAGTTGATCCAAAATGAGACTCAAATTGGAGGTAATTGAAGAGAATACATTCCCAGCATTCAACAAATCTCATTTTTTGCTAAATGTTACTGCTTAAAAAACCCCACCCAGGCCAGTCATGACAAGAGTTAGTCAAGAGAGGGGACCTTTCTGGTGTCTAGTGAAAACACCATTTAATCACTTATTTAGTTGTGCCCCATGGTAGCCAGTGCTGCCATTATAGACTGCTTATATTGTAGGAACTTCTATGTGTGGCCTTACGTAGCACTGTCTACTGGGCCGTTGTGGCCTTCTTATGAAGGCATAATGTGTTCCTTCACCACTACTCAGTTCTTAACAGCCACCTACCTTCACTGCCTCTCAGAACCATAACTTAGCCCATGAACTTTAAAAGAGTGCAACCCGCCTGCTAAACTGACTAATTTCTTTAGCTAAATCCTTCATGTGGAATTAAGAGGTTGTACAGGTCCATTTTCCTCCACCCCAACTATTGCTCTCCATGTTCATATTCCACCTATCTTCTAGGACAGTACCTCAGGCAATGATATATGATATATTTTGCTTCTCAGTAGACCTCTGCTATTAACTCCCCATTTCTACAGCAGGTAATTTTGTCCTCTCAACACTTCACCATCCTTTTCTGGATGTGAGTAGTGGAGTTAAAGCAATGTTGATAACTCATGTCACTGCTTGAAGGAAGCAGATACCATCACAGTGGAATCAAAAATGAACATTAAAACAGTGGTAAAAGATGGGGGAGGGAGAATATATTACACTGGTGCCATTATAGCATCATAACAAAGAAACTGAGAGGAACAAAATGAGATCTTATATTTTCCTTAAGTTCACTAAACCATTCTTCTGCACTTTATGGATGTGATGAACATCAATAAGATTGATTAAAAAAGGCAGTAAGATGTTAAAAATTGTACTGTACTGGTTGCAGCTTCAGTATTATTCATGTTCACAATGGGCTATTACCTATACATTGTTCCTCACGGTGGAAAATAATACATTAATTGCTTCCTTTTTACCTAGCCTAAAGCTTGTCAACAACTTTTCTTTAAAGATTGCTGCAATTACAATTTGCATTGTAAAACCAGCTTTTTTAGCTTGGCAGAAACTGTGCCATAAGCCTGGCTTCTCCCAAGCAAATGGCTTTGCTTATTTACAACATGCTACCTGCTGTTGTTTGATAGGAGTGATAGGAAACCCAATAGAAGTGGTAACATATACCAGGGACAGACTGTAGCAGCTCAGGGAAAAAACAAAATGGACCCAATCCTGTTCCTACTGAATTCATTGGGAGTATTGCTGTTAACTTTAAATGCAAACGGAATTAGAACCCTTGTCCCCGATGTAGGCCATGTAATACTTTCTCTGCTTTTTGGAAGGGATGTAGTAACTGTGACACCTACCCTGTCCTGGCCCTATTTATCAGATGCAAAGAGCTTGCACAGAAGGCTGCGGTTTCTGTTTGACTCACCTTAATTACTACAACAGATGGATCTTATTTGTGCCAATTCAGGCACATTAAAAGATTGAGAGTCTCTCTAAAGCAAAGGGAATTCGGGATAGAGGAGGTTCTGCAGGGAGGGATCCTAAGAAAAGTTGAGCTGATCGTGAAGCTCAGAGGGAGGTCTTCGTTGTTTAAGTTAGTAATAAAGCTGATCCTCAGAGGTAGGATAAGCTTTCGTGAGCTACAGCTCACTTCATCGGATCCATGCAGTGGAAAATACAGCGGGGAGACTTATATACACAGAGAACATGAAACAATGGGTGTTGCCATACACACTGTAACAAGAGTGATCAGGTAAGGTGAGCTATTACCAGCCGGAGAGCGAGGGGGTGGGTGGGCACCTTTGGTAGTGATAATCAAGATGGTCATTTCCAGCAGTTGACAAAAACATGTAAGGAACTCTGTGGGTGGATGGGTGTGTGTGGGTGTGGGGGGGGTAGAAGATAAACATGGGGATATAGTTTTACTTTGTGTAATGATGCATCCATTCCCAGTCTTTATTCAAGCCTAAGTTAACTGTATCCAGTTTGCAAATTAATTCCAATTTCTCCTTGGAGTCTGTTTTTTGAAGTTTTTTTTGTTGAAGAATTGCCACTTTTAGGTCTGTAATTGAGTGACCAAAGAGATTGAAGTGTTCTCCGACTGGTTTTTAAATGTTATAATTCTTGATGTCTGATTTGTGTCCATTTATTCTTTTACGTAGAGACTGTCCGGTTTGGCCAATGTACATGGCAGAGGGGCATTGCTGGCACATGATGGCATATATCACATTGGTAGATGTGCAGGTGAACGAGCCTCTGATAGTGTGGCTGATGTGATTAGGCCCTATGATGCTGTCCCCTGAATAGATATGTGGACACAGTTGGCAACGGGCTTTGTTGCAAGGATAGGTTCCTGGGTTAGTGTGTTTGTTGTATGGTTGCTGGTGAGTATTTGCTTCAGGTTGGGGGGCTGTCTGTAAGCAAGGATTGGCCTGTCTCCTAAGATCTGTGAGAGTGATGGGTCGTCCTTCAGGATAGGTTGTAGATCCTTGATGATGCGTTGGAGAGGTTTTAGTTGGGGGTGAAGGTGATGGCTAGTGGCGTTCTGTTGTTTTCTTTGTTGGGCCTGTCCTGTAGTAGGTGACTTCTGGGTACTCTTCTGGCTCTGTCAATCTGTTTCTTCACTTCAGCAAGTGGGTATTGCAGTTGTAAGAATGCTTGACAGAGATCTTGTAGGTGTTTGTCTGTCTGAGGGGTTGGAGCAAATACTGCTGTATCGTAGAGCTTGGCTGTAGACAATGGATCGTGAGGTGTGGTCTGGATGAAAGCTGGAGGCATGTAGGTAAGCATAGCGGTCAGTAGGTTTCCGGTATAGGGTGGTGTTTATGTGGCCATTGCTTATTAGCACCGTAGTGTCCAGGAAGTGGATCGCTTGTGTGGCCTGGTCCAGGCTGAGGTTGATGGTGGGATGGAAATTGTTGAAATCATAGTGGAATTCCTCAAGAGCTCCTTTCCCATGGGTCCAGATGATGATGTCATCAATGTAGTGCAAGTAGAGTAGGGGCATTAGGGCACAAGAGCTGAGGAAGTGTTGTTCTAAGTCAGCCATAAAAATGTTGGCATACTGTGGGGCCATGCAGGTACCCATCGCAGTGCCGATGATTTGGAGGTAAACGTTTCCCCAAATGTGAAATAGTTGTGGGTGAGGACAAAGTCACAAAGTATTTGGTTTCAGAGTAGCAGCTGTGTTGGTCTGTATTCGCAAAAAGAAAAGGAGTACTTGTGGCACCTAACAGACTAACAAATTTATTTGAGCATAAGCTTTCGTGAGCTACAGCTCACTTCTTCGGATGCATTCAGAAGTGAGCTCTAGGTCACGAAAGCTTATGCTCAAATAAATTTGTTAGTCTGTAAGGTGCCACAAGTACTCCTTTTCTTTTTGAAAATATCTGGGTAATAGCACTGTTTCCACCTAAATTCTGCCTTCCCTCTGCCCTCCTCTTTCAATTGGATATTATTGTCTTCATTTCTTGCCATAAAGCATGTAGCGTATTGGCAAACAGCTGTCACGTTTTGTTTCAGAGATGGCTGCATTTTACTGGTAAGTGAAGTGATTCATATACTGAATACAGATATTTGGAATCCATGAGGATGACAAATACTATAGAGCTCTTATAAGTGGGGTTTTTTTTTAAGGATTTTTAAAAATTGCCAGTAAGTGGCCAAACCAATTTTTTTTTCTTTTGTTTTTCTTAATTTTAAATAATTCTTGATAATTCAGGTTCCCCTTCAGAATCCAGCCAGACTTGACAGAGTTCTGCCACCAACTCATGCTCTTGTCTGAGTCTCCATTTAAAACAACAAAGTAACCGGTTTGGTATTTCCATCACATGTATGTGTTGTGATTTCCTGAAGCTGGCTTGCAGGCTGCTTAAGTATTTTCTTTCTATGTATTCCTACCATTTTCATCAACATGTGAGGTGTTGAGCTCCCACCACTCCAATTAAGATCAGTAGAAACTGTGGGTGGTCAGTGCTGCTTAAAGTCATGCCCCTTAGTATCTCAGGCTGGAATTTTCAAAGGAACTTTAAAGAGCCAGGTGTCTAACTCCCTTTGACTTTGAATTGTAGTTAGTGCCTAACTCCCTAGAGCATTTTTGACAATCCCAGCCTGGGTATCTTTTATGTCTTGCTCTATTAGAGAGAGATGAGGACTGCCCCTACACGACACATGTAGCACCTAAGGGCCAGGCTTACCTCCTTTTCCACTTGGGTTTCAGTGATTTTTTTTACAAAGGCTATTTGTAGAAGCAAGTACTAGGAATATTTGTGTAATGGTTATGTGCTTTGATGTGCTCCTACTGCACTATGTTACAGGGTATTAAAAATGCCAATGAAATTAAAGTTTAAAGGCATAAATAAAGAAACCAGATTTCTCTGTAGCAGTTAGGACAGGCTCACTTTCAACTGTGTCAGTGTCTGTGAATGCAAAAGCTCTCACAGAGCTAGTTAGCCAATGCTTGTAGGGCAATTTAATATGCCTTACTAAGATTGGGCATGATCCTGTGCCCCTTTAGTTTTGATGGAGAGTGTAATTATGGCCAGGCTGCAGTACCTAATGGTAGGGTATATGTCATTAAAGACTCAATTAATCCTTTTTAATTTTTAGTGGAGGGGTGAATTTGGGCCCAACTGCTCGTGACAGATCTATGCTTATTTTCTGCCCCCTAAACATCTGGGAGCAGGCAGTATGGTGTAAAAGCAAGACAAGAGAAAAGAAATATAAAGGCATATAGATGCCTAACTCTGATTGTCTTAGGCCTTATCTAGAAAATTGAGGCCGAGAAAGCCTAGGCTATGTTATGAGCAGTGAACATGATTTTTTAAACATGCTGGAGGAGGCACCTTATTTGTCTGAATGATGAGGGGTGTTTCACATCGTTAGCTAACTTGATTTTAAAAGGCACATTTTTCATTATCTGGACATATTGCTGGACTAATGCATTCCTCCTGAGCTTTGGTCAAAAAGGCACATGTGTTTCCTGTTCATAGTGACTAATTTCCTGCACACAGTATGCACTCTCCTCACCCCAGAGAGCTGACCCTCTATCATCAAAATGATTTGAGTTTTGCCACTGACTCGGTTTGGCACAGGATCTTGTCATCAATGTCTTCTTTCCAAAAGAGCTCTTTTTAATCACATGCAGCACCGTGTAGATTTTTTTTTCCTACCAATGTCCAGTGCAAGAATCTATCCCTTGAGTCATTAAACATAGAAGCAACAACAATCGCTGAATCATTAGCAGCGTACTCAAATATTCATTCTTCAGCATCATAGGCACTTTGTCTTTTCTCACCAAGACCATCCTGGCTCCACCTCCATTAGCAAAGTAAAGTAAAGAAGAGACTGTGTTCTGGTTCCTTAGAACAACCCAGTTCATTCTCAGTTCTTACCAGCCCTCTCTACTAGCATGGCTCCTGCTTCAGTGTTCTTGGGGAGAAGTCCTCACTTTTCCAAACAGCAGTGTTTTACATCCTGAGGTCCATCCTGCTTTGGTACCTTAAATCTTCCCTATTTAGAGCCTGATGCTGCTCTACAGAAGTTGATGGGAGATTTGCTATTGCACTGGGCTCTGGATCAAGCCCTGTAAGCACAAAGCCAGAAACCAAATATTCCCCGAAACCTGTCAGACATTTAAATAAAGGAGCTACAAGTCAGGAGACAAGGAAAATGGGGGAGTGACCAAACAAACAGGAAACTATTAGAAAAGGAAGGATTTTACCTTGATTATTTTTATAGTGCTGTAAATGTGTTTTGCACTTTACAGACAAAATAAAATGACATGATCAGTAAGCGAGGATACTGCATGACACCATCATGAAATACCCTTAGGAGGCAGCAGTATAATAGAGAAGCCCCCAGCAAGACTTGGTGGTATAATTTGTGCACTTCATCTTCAGAGGGCCTCCCTTTTGGCTAATTTTACTATGTGCCTGCAAATAATTGTGTCCACATTTTTGCAGCCTGATGTCTAGGTTGAGACTTAGCTGAAAATCGAGCCCTGCTTGTCATCTATAGTTGTGAATGTCTTAACACACAATAATAGGCTTTGATGGTGCAATGTTTGATATACTCTGATAGGCAGGCAGCCATTCCTCTTATTGCCTCACTTCAGGTTGAGACATACCCACTATTTGTGGCAGCAGGCAGCTGGTCAGGCCTGTTGTTCATTGACGTGACTGTTTGGTCTGGAAACAGAAAATCTGGTATTGGGCAATGTTAGGGTTGCCAGGTGTCTGGTTTGCGACCAGAATACCTGGTTGAAAAGGGACCCTGGGGGCCAGGGGCTAAGGCAAGCTTGTTGCCTACCCTAGCTCTACATGGTTCCCGGAAGCGGCTGCCTGGTCCCTGCAGCCTCTAGAGGCATAGGCAGCCAGGGAGGTACCACATGTTGTCCCCGCCCCGAGGGCCAGCTCCGCAGCTCTCATTGGTCGGGAATAGCAACCAAGGGGAGCTGTGGGGATGGTGCCTGTGGGCACAAGGGCAGCGTGCAGAGCCTCCCTGGCCACTTGTGCATCAAGGGGCTTCAGGGAGCTGGCAGCTGCTTCCTGGGAGCTGTGGTAAGCACCACTGGGACCCTGAATCCCTTCCTGCACCCAAACTCCTTCCTGCACCTGCATCACGCCCCCCAACCCCCTGTCCCAGCCTGGAGCCCTCTCCTGCGCACCCCTTATACCTTGCCCCACCCCAGAGTCCACACCCCCAGATGGAGCCTTCACCCCCCTCCTGCACCTGAACACCCTGCCCTAGCCCAGAGAAAGTGGGGGAGAGTGAGAGATGGAGGGATGGGGAATGGAGTGAGTGAGGGTGGGGCAGGGTGTTCAGTTTTGTGCAATTAGCAAGTTGGCAACCCTAGGTGATGTCAAGGTCAGGATATTGGATTATTAGGTGGGTGACGGCTCTGATCAAGCAAATTTGCAGCGTTGTTGTATCCATGCAGGTCCCAGATTATTAGAGACACACTGGAGTTAGTAATATCGTTTATTGGACCTACTTCTGCTGATGATAGAGACCAGCTTTCGTGTTGCACAGAGCTGGGACAGACCTGAAGAAGAGCTCTGTGTAACTAAATGTCTTGTCAAGGTCACCCAGGAAGTTTGTGCCAAAGCTGAGAATTAACTCAGGAGTTCTGGAGTCCCAATCTGTGCCTTTTCCGTGAGACTCTCCAATGGGGAGTCAGATTCAGGCCCTTACATACCTCTTAGGTGACCCTTAGGATACCTATGGTAGATTGATAGAATGCTCAAACCCCAGGGAGGTGGAGCCTGGATAGTGTGTTAGCATGCCACTTTCTAGAGCTGTTAATCCAGCACTGTGCTTGAGCACTAGATCCACTTAAAAATTAAATGAAAAGAGAGGAGTCTGTTTACTGTCACTGCTTCTTAAGTTTCAGAGTAGCAGCCGTGTTAGTCTGTATTCGCAAAAAGAAAAGGAGTACTTGTGGCACCTTAGAGACTAACAAACTTATTAGAGCATAAGCTTTTTAAGTTCTTAAGTTCTTAACTTAACTGCTTCTTAAGTTACTGTTGTTGAAATGGTAACTACCCTTTTTGTTCAGTGCTATCTTTATGTTATGCAAAAATAGACATCCAATTTTTTCTATTAAAAATTGACATGAATTTTTCATGTTGGGAGAGGCTTGATTTCTGTGCTTGTTTACCATACTTAGAGTATGTTTTGGTCTGTTTCTTTAATTGTTTGTGCCACTATAACATTACTGTTTTTCTTTGCACACAGTCCTATTGAAATCAGTTCAATTATTTGTTTCAACAGACTTTGCGAAGTAAAAACTTCTCTGGTGCACACTGTAAAATTTCATTTTTTAATAAATACACCTAAATTACTCTTGACAAAAAAAGTCTCAAACTAGAGGCGCCATCTGTTTTTGTTGGTTAAATAAAAAATGCTGTAACGGATTTACAAAAGTTACTTATAGGAAAACTTGCCTCTGCAACGGCAATCAAATTTCAGCCAGATGTGATCTGAAATGGCTGCAATAGCATGGTGATGAGAGAGCTATAACATTTTAGAAAGATTGGGATGGGAAGGGAGGAATTAAATGATACTTTTAACCAACAACATGTGGTGATATTATTTGCAGTAAACATTGATTAATGTAAATGATTCTGGTAAAATCATGCCGGGGTGTAAAAGGATATAGGCATGGGGAAGAGAAAATCTTTATGGATCCTTACTTAGATTCATAGAATCTATCAAAGCACTTTTCATAACTTGCAAAACAACACATGCATCAGATCAAATTAGCAAACAAAAACCACAGTTAGTAGCAGTCAAGGATGAGGCAGGATGCCCCTCATCTCCCCTAGCTCCCATCCCAAAAATACCTCAACTTCTTATTTCTAAACTTTTGAGGGGGAAAGCTTGTGCATTCATTTTCACCTTCATATTGCTTACAACACTGTCAGTAAAGCTAATTATCAGAGGGGTAGCCATATTAGTCTGGATCTGTAAAAGCGGCAAAGAGTCCCGTGGCGGACACGCATCTGACGAAGTGGGTATTCACCCATGAAAGCTTACGCTCCAATACGTCTGTTAGTCTATAAGGTGCCACAGGACTCTTTGCCGCTAGTAAAGCTAATGTTCTAATTGTCCATAACGGTCTCACTTCTATCTCCAACAGATATCCAAAGTCAATATGTACCCCACCTTCATCCAGCTTGCCCTCTTATGCAAACCCTTAACTGTGACCTCAGATTCTTCTGTATCCATTGTGATTGGATCAGAGCTGGGGAGCTCTGAGAGTGGTTTAGGTTGGACATTAGGAAAAACTTCCTGTCAGGGTAGTTAAGCACTGGAATAAATTGCCTAGGGAGTTGTGGAATCTCCATCATTGGAGATTTTTAAGAGCAGGTTAGACAAACAGCTGTCAGGGATGGCCTAGATAATACTTAGTCCTGCCATGAGTGCAGGGGACTGGACTATGATCCCTTTCAGTCCTATAATTCTATGACTGTAGCCACTGAATGTTGAATGCGGCAGCCAGAAAGTGGGGAGATGATGGAGGCTGGAGAGAAAGTGGTTACAATAGTCCAGGAGAGAGGCCTCATGCTATGGTTCTTTCAGACAACGGGCTGTCCATTTACATTCCTATATCAGCATGTTTTGGAGGGTAGTAAACGAGAAAGATCAGGTTGGAAAATTGCTCAGATCTAAAATTCAGAGCCATAGGAAGATCTGATTCATTGTTGAGGCCTGTTCTATAAACTTGGGACTTTCCTGCACTGTTTTCTGTTCAATATTATTAACCAAGAGATGAATCTTGCTGCTATTAAAGATGATGGGAGTTCTGCCTCATATTTAGCAGAACTGTTCTTTAAAAACCTTTCTCTCTCGCACTCCTGCAGCCTTCTGTACAGGCAGCTATGGGAATATGGACTATAACATGTGGGCCCATATTCCATCCTTGTGTGAGAATGTGCTATGTTGCATGTACATGTCTGCAAAATCTGGACGTCAGCATCCCGTTAGCCTTTGCCATTTCCCTCTATTCATAGATTTTTTTTTTTTGAAAGCCAGATGGGACCCTTACAATCCTCTAGACTGACCTCCTGCAGAGCAGAGGCCACTGCATTTCATCCAGTGATTGTTGCCTCAAGCCCATAGCTTCTAGCTGAACTAGAGCCTAAAAATTGTGCAACAAATGTCATAACTTCTGCAACAGATATTGGAGGATATCAACTGCTGGTCTCTTACATGCAAAGTACGATCAGTAACATTACTCCACCAAGCTATTCTCTCAAAAAACTTTACAAAGGTCAGCAAAAATAAACGAAATGCTCCATGCTGAGCGATAGCAATGAACACTGCTTCTTCTGGAAATGTTGTTTTTTTGGTTTTTTTTTAGCGTCCATAATCCAATCATGATTTAAAACCTCCTTTTGTTAAGTAGTAGCTACAGCTAAACAATCCATTATTTTTTTAGCCTTGTACTTTTCCTATGTATCCTATGAACGGGTAGTTTTAATCACACTTAGGCTCTTATTGCTCTTTGGGAAATTATATTTCCCCTTGTCTGTGAGATGAGACTGCTGAAAGACAGTCTATACAGTTTCCCTTCCTCCTGCTTTGTTTTAAATAATGTTTCAATTCCACACATCTGAGGAGGTCTAATAGCTGTTTTGTAGGTGGCATTTTTTTGATTTAGGAGAGAACTGATTACTCTGTAGCTTGATTTGAATATTACAGCTCAGACAATTACAAGTGATTTTTTTAAGTGACTGCCTTATACAGCCATTAATAACTACTGTTTTCTTTAATGGCTTTACAATTGAAATTGTATGCAACTTATTTTCACTCCTATTATGAAAAATATATATTTTGACCAATGATTTTTAACCGTGTTTTTTATTTTTTTTTAATTATTTGCAGACCCCTAAAAAGTTTCAAATGGAGCTGCAGACCCCTTTGGAAATCTTAGACATTGTTTGCAGACCACAGGTTGAAAACCACTGTTCTAGACCATATTAAACTGCCTGAAACTTAATTTTCTATATATTAAATGTTGGAGTCTTTTGCTAAAAGCTGAGTTTCTGAAGAACAGATTCTCCATAGATGTAGTATAGCATCTGTGGAAGGACTCTACTTAAACTGCTTCCTTTGCATAAATTACAATCCATGCAAATTTTATCATAAGGAAAACAACATACAAGTTGATACCAAAAGGGAAAAAGTTAGGGTGGGTTGAGATTCTCCAGAAAGGGGGACAGAGAATAAGTTTTATCTCATGAACTATTTCTAGTCTCCTATCTGAATTCAGAATTCCTTAGGAAGTACCTGTGTAGTTTATGCTCTAGCTTTTAGCAACATTCTAATTCTGCCTGCTATAGTACCTGTCCCTGTCTAATATTGAAGATTTCTTTCTGATGCTCATATGGTCAGTTGTATAATGAAATGTGTAAACAAACAATCAAAGCCTAGATTGTGCCTTGAGGTACAATGTTGTAGTACTGAGGAAGCAGAGGAGTTATGATAGTACAGAACTGGGGCCCTAACTCAAGAAAGTACTTAAATGCCTGCTTCACTTTTAAGCAGGTGCTTAAGTTCAATTGACTTCAATAGGGCTTAAGCACCTGCTTAAAGTTAAGCAGATGTTTAATTGCTTTACTGAATCAAGGCCCTAGCCATTGCTCCATCCTTATTCCTCCTCCTTTACAGAGAGAAGATGAAAACATGATTGGGAAATCCAGCCATTTTGTGGCTGGCTCCTGCACAATGGACTCAAGTGATGAGAAAAAGGTTCTCTGCACCATGTCCCTCCATTTACACACCCATAAAAGGATTGCAATAATCTAACCCTAATTATTTTCAGTATCAAGTATCCATCATGCAATCGTTGTGCATTTCACTCTTAAGGTATGTTACACTAAATAGTTTATTTTGTTTTGTCAGTTAATATATAACATGCAAATGAAATATTGTACAATTCATGAAATGAATAGTATAAAATCTGAAATAGATTTGAAATACCTGGCAGGGACAAAATATAAAATAGAATGATTGTGTGTGATTAAATAATTGACTCTGATGTATATTAGTCATGCTATCACCCAATTAAAAGGACAATGGAAACAATAGTGATTTTTTTAATATTTAAATGAGTATGGACTGTATTAAGGGGATTATGAAGTGTTTTGTATAATGCAGTGATCAAGAATAATGTCTGATGAGTCAAAGCTGAGCTGCACGTGGTAAATAAAGCAACTTTTAATTTCTCCTTGAGATAGGTTCAAGCCACAGAGTTTGAATCTGAAATTTCATATGAACTTCTCCAGACTTTGGAGGTGCTGAGATCTAGAGCTTTAGTTTGGGCTCATCTCTGAGAAACCCCCTAACACATATGGTTCATTTTAAACTTTTAAGTAGCCCATTGAAGTCAATGGGACTATTCATATGCTTACATGCTTCGCTAGTTTGGACTCTGTCCCTAAACTGAGGTCAAATGTAATAAGTTTCCTTGGATCTTGGGGACTGACAGCTGTTGCTCTGTTGGTCTCTGTTTTAACCATTATTCTCTCCCATATTGCCACCAAAGATTCCCCCTCACTTAAGACTAATCTTAAAACACATTTGTTTTCAGTGACTTCAGATTGATTTGATCTAATTATTAACTGCAAAATAGTTTAAATTACAGATTTAATGGTAAAGCAGCTTTCGATGCCACAGCATAGGGTCAGGTGAGTTAGAAATAGATGTGTAACTTTGCAATAACAGGATATGGGTCCTGATCTTGCAAGATCCTGAGCAACTTGGGAGAGCTGCTGTGTGCCCTCCTTTCCCATTGAATTCAATGATAGTGGAAAATTCATCTTGCAGGATTGCGTCCACAATGCCAGCTAGGGAACGTTTCAGATATTAAGCTGTTCTGCACTTTATCTTGGTCCAAAAGCCATGCTATGAAATTTGTAGTTATATGAAAGTCTCAACCATAACATTAATCTTGTCAAAGGAAAACATTTTATGTGTTGCATATAACAGCAGCACATCTGTTGATCCGTATTAAAGTTTGCATGCCCCCAAAAGCTTTAAAATAGTTTTCTAAGAAAAAAAATACTTAATTCCAATGTCTTTTAGGATCTTTTCTCTTTTTCATAACTTTTAAAAAAATACTGTTT
This sequence comes from Dermochelys coriacea, assembly GCF_009764565.3. Taxonomy (NCBI): domain Eukaryota; kingdom Metazoa; phylum Chordata; order Testudines; family Dermochelyidae; genus Dermochelys; species Dermochelys coriacea. The sequence goes on along the minus strand of NC_050081.1, from coordinate 12,393,636 downwards.
AAATTGACATTTTACTTTGAAATTCCTGCACCATTGAGAATGAATCAAACTAATTGACAAAATATAAGATTTATACTGGGATGTTAATTATCTAGGCTAACGGATCCCAGTGCTCAGTCATATGGCAGAAAAGAGGCACAAGACTTCTTCATTTTTTAATAACAAATCCCTTAATACAGGAGTAGATTTATAGCATAACTGCTCTAAATTCATCACTTTCAGTTACAGTCATTTATAGCAGAGATGGCCAAACTGGGGATACCTGCTAACAGGAGTGCCTGTTGAATTAGCACCCTCTGAAGGAGTTTATTCAAATAGCACCCTGCGATTGGAAGGGAGAGGTTTATAAAATAATCCTAATGAAATGCAAAACTAATTGAAATGTTTTTATTTTTATTGTTTTGTTCCAGTTTTGACAAAGGGCTACTTTCTCCATAAAACTTCATATTAGTGTCTCAGGGATGCTCACTAGTTAAAAAGGAGAGTCAAATTAAAGGATTAGATGCAGCCTGACCATAGCAAGAGGCACTTTGATGAAGGAACTTTGAAGAGGATGCTATGTGCAAATGTGTTGTAAAAACAAATGAATACTTTTTTAAAAGAACTGAGGGCTGCTGCAGTATCACCACCAGCACACAAAACAGCCAAGGTTTGCATCACTTATAACAAATCCAGTTGCTAGAATACAGTCTTTGTGGGAAAGAAAGGGGAAAAGCAGGCCGATGAGGGTACAGCAGGAATGTAAATGGGTTACTGTCCTGGCTAGGAAGGAAGAAGCCAGTGTGCATTTATTATTCATGGACAAGGATCCCATTGTGCTAGGCACTGTACAAACACAGAACAAGATGGACCCTCTCCAAGAGATTTTATGGGCTTAGGGTGAAATTGTTGTAGAGCGCCAGTTGCAATCTTCATACTTTTTTCAATATATATAAAGGGCTGTTTCCAAAAGATACCAACTGGGCTTGGGGGGAGGAGGGTGTCTAGAAATTGCACTTGCTGGCAGTTTCCTTTCACATTTCCTGCCTGACTGTAGCTAGGATGACAGAATTTGCAATGTGCTGTATACGGAGTTACGATTTCTACTAATGGGGTGAGGGGGTCTGGCTGACTTAGAGGCTTGGTAATGTACAAATGAAACCTTTCATCTCTAGGTCACTGGTTCAAATCCAGCCCAGGTCTCTAATGAGCTGCTACAAGGTACCATCATCTGATAGCTTTTTGGCTTGTAGGAAATGAATTCAGTGGTCTCAGTCCAGTGGACGAGCCTTTACATCCCAAAGCCCAGCAGTCCCTCATAGGACTGACTTAGATTGTAAGCTCTTTGGGGCAGGGACTGTCTTTTTTTTTTTTCTTCTGTGTGTACACAATGCACAGCACAAGGGGGTCCTAGCCCATGGTATTATGGTAATACAAATGATGATAGCGCTAATGGGATGGCACTGGGAAAATCTAGGTGGTACTGTCATCGTTTTGTGAATCTATTTTCACTGGAATTACATTAGGAGTTCCTGCTCGCAAACACTTTACACTGATGGCTGCTATTTAATTTTGGCCTTCCAGACAAAGGGCTTAACTAATTTGGGAAACTTCACTTCTTTCTGAGGAAGCAGCTATGCATACACCTATGAGTAAGTCAGGTACTACTCTTGCTTGTTCTGCCCCACCAAACTGTAGTGCAATGCTGTTTTATGTGATCCCTTGGAAGTGCAGTTCCCAACAGCAATTCTTCCAGCCATCATGATGCTCATATAGGGCCTGCTGACTGGCTAGTGGAGGAACGTCTTCCCTGCAAGTACCACTTTTAGTATCATCATGAAGAACATAGGCTTTAGATCATTTTTACATTACCCATGAATAAGCTGGTGGGTCAGCAATCTTTCCTGAGGCCAGTCTTAAAAGCTTGTATGTCTGTGAACCAGAAGATACTAGGCAGAAACAGGGGAAGATGAACACTTGTAGGGCTGTTTTGATTTATTAATAAGTTGGTAGATCGCTCACACTGCTAAATTCATTACAGTGTGATAAAGAGCAGGAAGACTCTCTAACAGGTGACTTCACTGTTATGCCTGACGTATGCATTGATAAAAGAAAAGGAGTACTTGTGGCACCTTAGAGACTAACTAATTTATTTGAGCATAAGCTTTCGTGAGCTACAGCTCACTTCATCGGATGCATTTGGTGGAAAAAACAGAGGAGAGATTTATACACACACACACACACACACACACACAGAGAACATGAAACAATGGGTTTATCATACACACTGTAAGGAGAGTGATCACTTAAGATAAGCCATCACCAGCAGCAGGGGGGGGGAAAGGAGGAAAACCTTTCATGGTGACAAGCAAGGTAGGCTAATTCCAGCAGTTAACAAGAATATCTGAGGAACAGTGGGGGGTGGTGTGGGAGGGAGAAATACCATGGGGAAATAGTTTTACTTTGTGTAATGACTCATCCATTCCCAGTCTCTATTCAAGCCTAAGTTAATTGTATCCAGTTTGCAAATTAATTCCAATTCAGCAGTCTCTCCTTGGAGTCTGTTTTTGAAGCTTTTTTGTTGAAGTATAGCCACTCTTAGGTCTGTGATCGAGTGACCAGAGAGATTTCATTGATAATAAGTGATGATAACTTGCAAATCCTTGGTAGGACACTAGGTGGCATGTGAGTTATGGAGAAATTAAGCTGGGTATGTTCTTCTTAGAGACAATGTGCTGGAGGCGTCTTTAATGGCTCTATAAAGAAACATTTGGGTTAATCCATTGCCATCTGTCTTTATTTTGCTAACCCACTCGATTGGGCAACACATTCAAAATGCCACTGCAATTTGTGTCCCAAAGGAAATCTAAATAAAATGATTTAAATGTGATAAAATCACCCTACAAATCATTTTCGGATCAAGTTGCAGATGGTTGAGTTTCATTTTGACACACAAGTTTTCCAGTGGCTGTTAGATGCATAGCACCTTTGACAAGCAGGCTACTTTTATTTAGGTGCCTAAAATATGGCAGTCTGATGAACTGGATGAGATCACAGGAAATGTATGTAGACGTTGGAAAGTCTATGATTTTCAAAACTGGTTAAAGTACTGGTCGTGGCTTTGGGTATTGGGTGAACTAACACTTGGAGGGGTGTGTGTGTGTGTGTGTGTGTGTGTGTGTGTGTGTGTGTGTAAATATAGTGGTGAACAGAGACTTGGGCCATCCCTTAATCTACAGTATGAGAGAAATGGTAATGCCTACATTTACATTATCAAACCTTTTTGGGACCCAAATGCTGTGTGGTAATTTGTGGGAGGATTCCATACTGGTAGTTATGGAAAGTCTGAAAGACTTGCCCTACAGATTTTTCTCTGCAGGTAGTAGGAATTGGCTTGATTAAGTATCTCATCTCTGAATGGATATTTCTGAAGAACAGTAAATGGTAGTGGGATTTTTCCCTGGAGGATTTCTCATACTTACGAAGTTTCTTGGAAGATGAGTAGCTTGAAAAGATTGGTTTGATTAGCTCTGCAGATTTTTGGTATTTGAAGGCAGTTACTTCAACACATCTCCACCTAGGTAAAAAAGTGTCTTTTCTCACTATTTTCCCTGACAAACCAACTTGATTTATAGGACTTCTTGCACCTTCATGAGTCCTGGGATACTTTAAAAAAAATGCCCCCTCTTCTTTGTGTCTGTTACATCCAGTCCTGTCACCGTTACAGTAACGGTTTTTAATGATATGGTGCTTGTTCCAGTGCTCCCTGAAATCAATGAAAAGTTTTCCATGGCCATTAAGGGACTCCTCTAGAGGACAGGGACAGAGGCCCCAGAAATATCTGAGATTTATCTCATGCAGCTTCTGCAAAACAGCCCTTCTGCTCCCACATACACCAGGGCAAGGTGTGTGTGTGAGAGAGTGAGTGAGTGGACATGGAAAAATGAACACATTCGGCCCTTCGTAGATTCCACATTGCCCCATCTTTGCACCTAAGATAGCTGTTCCGTACCTAATGATGTTATAATTTAAAATCTGATACCTTTGAACCTTCCGAGAATAGAGGCAAATTGTGAGTGAATCCATTGAAAAGCTGGATAAATCTCTTCTTTCCAATGATGTATAGAACCCACTGCTATCTTTCACAGGTTGTAAGATGTCAGAACTTAAATCTACCACAGAGGCAAGATTCAATCTTGCTTATTTTACATCTCTGACTCATGTAATTTTGGGGAAAATTCCACATTATGGGGGAAGTGGGAAAATTTTCTCTGGCTGTATTTTTTTTTTAAAATGGTGACTGCTAGAACCTGCATATGTATTTTGAATGTTAGAAGACATTTTGGTGGAGATGGAACATTGAGCAGAGTGCAGGTGAAGAGAGTTATTGGCAAAGAGAAAGAAGTGTCTTCATATGGATATCTATGTCAGCCATGTTCAGATGGGTCATATGTGAGCAAGATTTTACATAAGAACTGCCATACTCGGTCAGACCAAAGGTCCATCTAGCCCAGTATCCTGTCTTCTAACAGTGGCCAATGCCAGGTGTCCCAGAGGGAATGAACAGAACAGGTAATCACCAAGTGATTCATTCCTTGTCGCCCATTCCAAGCTTCTGGCAAACGGAGGCCAGGGACACTTCAGAGCATGGTTTTTCATCCCTTCCCATCCTGGCTAATAGCCATTGATGGACCTATCCTGCATGAACTTATCTAGTTCTTTTCTGAACCCTGTGGTAGTTCTGACCTTCACAACATTCCTTGGCAACAAGTTCCACAGGTTGACTGTGTGTTGTGTTAAGAAATGCTTCCTTTTATTTGTTTAAAACCTGCTACTCATTAATTTCATTTGGTGACCCCTAGTTCTTGTGTTATGAGAAGGAGTAAATAACACGTCCTTAATTACTTTCTCCGCACCAGTCATGGTTTTATAGACCTCCATCATATCCTCCCTTAGTCGTCTCTTTTCCAAGCTGAAAAGTCCCAGGCTCATTAATCTCTCCACATATGGAAGCTGTTCCATACCTCTAATAATTTTTGTTGTCTTTTTTTTGTACGTTTTCCAGTTCCAATGTATCTTATTTAAGATGGGGCAACCAGATCGGCATCCGGTATTCCAGATGTGGGCATACCATGGATTTATATAGAGGCAATAGGACATTTTCTGTCTTATTATCTATCCCTTTCCTAATGAGTCCCAACAGCTATTTCTGATGGCCGCTGCACACTGAGTAGATGTTTTCAGAGAACGATCCACAGTGACTTCAAGATCTCTCTTGAGTGGTAACAGTTAATTTAGACCCCATCATTTTATATGTATCGTTGGGATTATGTTTTCCAATGTGCATTACTTTGCATTTATCAACATTGAATTTCATCTGCCATTTTGTTGTCCAGTCACCCAGTTTTGTGAGATCCCTTTGTAACGCTTCACAGTGTGCTTGGGACTTAACTATCTTGAGTAGTTTTGTATCATCTGCAAATTTTGCCACCTCACTGTTTACCCATTTTTCCTTTTAATAAAGAGCATAGGCACTGTTTGCCAGTGTAAGTATCCTAACCATAATTTGTAGTGTCATGACTGCAAAGTGCTATGCTCACCTGTAGCTCTGTATACTGGTATTAGGTTTTTATGAGAGGAATACTGCTTAAGGTTTATTCTGCTCAGTGAATTCCAAGCTTGAATAGTGTCAAAGAACTAGTTCAGCATCCTTTCATGTTAACACCCGACAGCCTGTCAGAATGTAGGAGAGATAAAAGGCCTGTTGTAATCCGCTGGAATAATAATAATAAATACAGACTTTAAAATTGTTAAAATGTAAATGAAAAGCTTATTTTTGTACATGGTTCACTCTTAGCTGGGAAAATTAATGCATTAGCCTGCGGCTTCTGTGTTAATGACCCCTGGCTATATTGTAATGACAGGTCTTGTACTGCAACTTGTTCCCTATTGCAAAAATTCTTCATGGAGCTACTTCTTTTTATGCTGTATTCTATAGAAGTTAAATTGAGTAATATACTGAATGTGGATGCTCTCTCTCTCTCTTCTCCCCTCGCAGCCCACACTGAAATGTGTTCATTCTGCAGTAGATATTTATCTGGGGGATCGTACCCTCTTTGCAGCTAAGATTGTTGAGCTATAATTTACTGAATATCAGGTGCCTAACTTTAGAGGACTCCCTATAGATACAAAATTACATAAAACAGTTACCTGAATGGAAGACTCCATGCTTTTGTCTGCAACTTGTGATTTCAGTAGATATATATTTTTACTTTGCATTTCCTTTGTTTGTTACACATAAAAATGGCCACACTGGGTCAGACCAATGGTCTATCAAGCCCAGTAGCCAGTCTTCCAATAGTGGCCAATGCCAGGTGCTTCAGAGGGAATGAACAGAATAGACAATCATTGCACTCCCAGCTTCTGGCAAACAGAGGTTAGGGACACCATCTCTGCCCATCTTGGCTTATAGATTGATGGACCTATCCTCCATAAACACATCTAGTTCTTTTTTGAAGCCTGTGGTATTTTTGGCCTTCACAACATTCCCTGGCAGCAAGTTCCACAGGTTGACTGTGTATTGTGTGAAGAAATAATTCCTTTTGTTTGTTTTAAACCTGCTGCCTATTAATTTCAGTGGGTGACCCCTAGTTCTTGTGTTTTGTGAAGGAGTAAATAACATTTCCTTAATTCACTTTCTCCACCCCAGTCAAGATTTTTATAGATCTCTATCATATCTCCTTTTAACTACCTCTTTTCCAAACTGAAAAATCCTAGTCTTTAAGCTGAAGTTGTTATTTAGGAGCCAAGGAGGATGGTGGAAAGGCAAGCTTAGAATATGTTTCCTCATTCAATTATGCCCTGCTAGAGTATGTTAACTCTTGTGGGTTGGACATTTCAGATCTTATTCTGTGCACAATATCCATTTATAAGCATGATATCACAGTTAGCATAAAAGCCCACTTATAAGCAGATTTATACATATGCCAACCCAGAGGAAACTGAATCGAAGTGTAAGTGAGATGTGACTCATGTTTATGTTGACCCTATTTTAAATTCCCCAGTAAAAATAGCAGTGCTGCTTGTCCTTTACCACATGTGCTTCAGGTTAGTTCTTAATATAGCTGGGCAAAATTTTTCAACCAAAACCCTTTTTCAGCAAAACATACAGATTCAGGTTGTGTGTGTGTGTGGTGGGGGAAGACTCCCTTAAATTCTGGGGAAGGGGAAGGGGGGGAAGAATGGTTTAGTTTTTCACTTTTGATACAGAAGTTTTGATTTGAAATGTCTTTGCATTTTGACATTTTTTCAGTTTTATTTATACAATTAACACAAAGGAAAAACCCAGTCAAAATGAAGTGTGTGTGTGTGTGTGTGTGTGTGAGGAGCAAGGTCAAATGAAACATTTGGTTTGACCTGAAATTTGTTTTTGGCTTTTTGATTTGCCAATCATTTCATTCTTGATTTTGAGCTAAGCAGGTTTTTTTTAAATTTTTTTTCACCTTTGCAGAATTGGCAGCAAACTGAACAATCAGTTATTTGCATAGGAGTGTTTGGACACTGTTGGGAACAACTGTTATAATAAGGCTAGAAAGACTCCATTTAGCCCAGGATATTCCAAGCTGGCTTCTTCTGCTGTAAAACACAGAGTAGCACAGTGTCCTCAGCTGCAGAAAGTCAGTGGGCAGAGGAATTGGGAGGCATCTGGAACCCTGGATCTACTGTCTGAGGTCTGCAGCAAGCTAGTGTAGCTCCAGAAGTGGGTGGTGCTTGTTGGGGTAGGGAATCTATCAAGGGCAGCCTCTTCTTCCCTTGCTACAGCTTGAAGCTACCCACCCTAGCAGCCTCCAGGTGTAAGGCGCCCCTGGTATGCAGCTTCTTTGCTGGTGCAGAGTGAGAGCAATTTGTACCTATCTAAATGAGCAGGGGTGAATTAAGCTCAAAGAGCTTGTTCTTCCATATTGAGACTGAGTAATTCTCTCAGCAAACAGTGTTTTTTTTGTTGGTTTCCCCTAGTAGTGGGTGACACAGTTTTGCGAGTGGGGAAGTAATAAAGTAGCAACTGCTGGGTAAGAGAGAGCCTATTTCTAAAGGGCTGTGCTGTGCAGACATGAGCTCTGCATTTTGGTCACTGCAATTTACCAAGACAAAAGGGAAATCCTTTTTAACATCAAAACTTCTCCCAGTTCTGCAGCCTGAAAGAGTGGATGAACTACATTTCTGGCAGAACATTTTGTATGCCAACCTCAGAATTATTAATCAATACATCTGTAGTAAAATTCTGGTACTGGTATGTATCCAATTGGAAAGAGAAAGAGGGCATCTTATGCCGTCTACCTATCGCCTTCCAGCACAGCAGAGGGCTCAATTTAGTCCTAAATCAGACTTCTTAAATGCATTCATATGTTTCAATTACCATTGTTTCTGTCAGGATGAACAATGGTAATTTCCTGCCACTGTTCTGTAGGAACAGAACTTGGTTTGAATAGAGTGTCTGGGGCAGATTTCAGAAGCACCCAAGAGGGTTAGCAGCCCAAGTCCCACTGACCTCTGAATTTGCCCTTTTGAAAATCTTCCCTGTTGTCTGATCCATCTCCAAGTATGTTTGTTTACTGTATTTGTGGGAGGAGGATGTAACAGCAGGACGATGGCACCCAGATTTGTTCCATGGAGATACCCATCATGAGCTTTGTTTATAGGATTATAGCCAAATTAAAGATATTACATCTGGGGTCACTAGAGAGTTCTTCCATCTTTTTAATCGATAATCTGCTTCAAGAATACAATGACACCCTGTTTCTTTGTATGAGAATCGCACAGTGCTTTTCACAGACTCCCTGATCCTAGAAAAATACAATATATTGATTTACAGACTGATGGTGGAGACTTAAAAAACATGCTTTAATAAGGCAAGTTGTTTTTTGCATGTTAACAGAATGAACATGATAGGCAAAACAATCAGCTGCTAATCACTATTAATGCCTTTGGCATTTATGGCAGTGACATTAATTATGATAGACTTATTTGGAATAGAACTAATACTACTGAGAATTCTACAGTCATTTAGGTCTCATTGTTCAGTTAATGTAAAAATGTTACAGCACTAGATGTTTTTAAGTGACTGATTGTAGCCTGGATACTATGCATGTTTTTGTTAGAGGAAAATATAAGAGCACCTGAGTCACTTGATCACTTCATGTATTTACTTCTACTTTATAGTGTGACTAGTGAAACTGGAGAAAAAGTGTCAGGTTTCAGAAGCATAGTGTGACACAAGTCTACAAACTGGAGGCCAGCTTGTTACCAGACAAATACAGGCCTTTCAGCATGTAATATTGTCCTCTAAGCATACTCAGTAAGGATTTCTATGCTACAACTCTGCTGGCCTGCTTCATCACTTATTGCTAATGAACATTCTTGTTACCTGTGCAAGTTAACTACTTACTGGGGCTGTGAAACTCTATCAAGTTCTACCCACTTGTGACTCTGAATGATACTTCACATTCTATTGTCCTACTTATTTCCTTGTACTACTATGAATTAATTAACACTGACACTTAAATTTCCATCTTGGGCTTTAGAGTTAACTCCTCATTGTGATGGATGGGCCGGCTCAGATATTTCAGAACTATTATTTCAGGTTGCCGGCAGACTCAAGCAGACATAGCTGCATCAATTTGCATTTGGTTCGCTACATGAAACCATAGAAGCGAGAAACTTAATTGATTTCCATGAAAGCTTAGATTCTGGAAAACAAAATGGCACCACCCACAGAAAAATACCTGTGACCCAGTCAACTCCAACTGCTGGTCCCCAATTTCTTTATCTCTTGCTCTTTGTGCTCTTACGTAGTAGACAGAGATTGATAGAAACATTGTGAAAGAGAAATGTGAAAGTGATCCATCCATCTTTAGCATGAACCCTGTTTGTTGCCTCCTGCTGCAACTCTGATAAGGCTGCACTGATGATTAAATAAATAAATAAATAAATAAATAGTCAGTTTAACCACACCTATTCCCAGAGATTTATGGAAAAGTGGTTTTGACATTTTTCACACCTTAAAGTTTAATTAAAAATGCTTAAAAACAAATAAAGATGACATTTTCCATGCAAGCCTATCTGAGCTCTATAATTCCCACTGAACAGGATTGGAAGGCAGACTTTATGAAGCAACTGTGTTAGGTGTCGATGAAGTGTTATACTGTTTATGGCTCTAGGACACCTGTGGGAATAAGTCACAGCAGCAAATGACTGAATAAATCAATATTATATGTGAAGCCCCCTGGGCAGTATAATGTAAGTTTAAAAAGTGACAGGTATTGCTAACACATTTTGAAAGAATCTAATATTAAAAGCTGAATCATGCACGGGCCATCACTCTATAGAACTGACACCATTAAATTAATATGTTAAAAACTGCCAGGAGCTAAGACAAATTAATTGATAACAACTGTCAGCTGACCATTAAGTTATACTTTAGAAGAAACATGGGCTTTTCTGACAATTCTGAATAGAAACCGAGGGCCTTCCTCTGTGTAAACTTAGGATCAGATTTTTCCACTTTCATTCTGAGTAGTACCCTGCTCATTAAGCAGTGCTTTCAACTGAGCTCCTCGCAGAGTAAGGTGTTAGTTTGTGTGAGGAAGGGTTGCAGCATCTGGGTCAGAAATATTATACAAGGTAGATTTTTCATGTAATTTTAACTGGAACAGTGGTGAAATATTTAACTTGTACTAACCTTCTAACATCTAGGAATTACTTCTCAGCCAGGATTTTTAGACATAAAACATGACTTTGTTGTCTTAACTTAATTTAGGGCTCACGAAAGGCACTGGAATGGCAGTGGTGGAGTCTTTTTTTTTTAAACATGACAGGCACTGCAACAATGCAGGCTTCTTCACACCAATATGCCTTTACCCTGTACAGGAGGGACTATTTCTTTTGATTGTTGCATAACTTTGGTGTGGCTATTTATCCATAGGGACACTGAGTGAGATTATCAGCTTATTTTGTATAGCCCACCATGGGATAAAGTTTTCTCAAGTGCCAAAATTATTTAGGAGATCAAGTCTCCTATTCAGTGCTGACTTAGGTTCCTAAGTCCCATTGACTTTCAAAGAGACTTGGCTCCTAAGTGCCTAAATCACTTTTCAAAATGTGACTTGGGCTATTAAATCCACTTTGGTGCTTTTATATATTTTACCTTGGTTTTGTTGTCATGGGTCAGATAGATTTCAAAAGACAATCTAGAGTTTTTGGATAACTCCCCAAACTTGCATTGAATTCCTAATCTCACTGAAGTCGCCCTATGCCTATACTTAATAAATGTGTTGTGCTTTCACCTCTTTAAAGCACATCTCTCTGTTGAAGTCAACAGGGTAATAAGGGGAAAAAGTGAGGGAAGAAATGGATTTTATTGATGGTGAGCATGCGGCATCTATAGCTTGGCTAACAATTCCTAACTCTCTCCACTTGCTTCTCCCCTCTTCTCTTCTAGTGTCTTATATACATAGGGATGTAACAACTTAATATGATGCAAATGGGGTACAAGCCCCAATATCCAACCTTATCCTTCATCTTAACTGAAGTCCCCCCCCTCCAAAAAACCCCACAGCTCTATAAAAAGAGACATCTGCCATGCAGGACTAAGGAGCTTTTTATTGATGGGGGGAGGAGGAGATGGGCATCTTCCATAAACTATTTTGCTGAGAAGTTACTTTTTTTTTTTTTTTAAATTAAGGAAGGCTTTATAATGAGGAACAATTTATTGGAACTGGGTTGCCACCCTTCTGTGCTACGAACCTGTGAGGTCATGGATTTTAGCCTGGTACAGTAGTGAACAATCCATAAAAAATGTAGATGCTTGCACCTCTGTACTCATTACTGGGAAGCTAGATTTGTCCCTGTCCTGTAGTATTACATGGCAATCGTACAAAGAATCCTTGTATCTTCCATGCTCCCCTGCCTGAAATATCCACCATTGACAGAAGTGGTCTTCAGGTAAAAATGGGGCAGAACTCTCTTTGGTGCATTAAGAGTGCCTCTTAAAACAGGATTGTCTCTTGCATTGGAGTCTCTGCAGTAAAACATAGAGATGGGATGGTTCAGATTCCTTTAAACCAGGAGACTGGGGGCTGCTATAGAGCATACCAATGCTGAGGAATCACCAGCCCTGATCCTTCAATCAGATACAGGCTGGCAGAACCTTGCACATGCATCAAACCTCCTTGATGTCTGTGGAACACAGTGGTGGGTTCCAGGGGTCTACTCACATGCATCAGATGGTGCGTTCAAGGCCACCATTCTCCAAATTGTATATAGCTAAAAACACCACAATAATATATAATTGCTAAATGCCCCCTCATATATAGTGTGCAGACACTATTCTGTATACATAATATTGCATGTGTATAACAATAAACTTTTCTCACTCTTTCATTTTTGTAACCGTTATCAACTCCTTTCCCCATATCAATTTCATATCACCTTTTTCTATGTTAGGCCTATTTTAGGTTGTAAAGGAATTGTCGCTTCTAATTGACTGGGAAGTGCCATTTCTTCATAGTAGCTAGATCAAAGTTATAAGTAATTAATAATAATCTCTAGTTACTATCAGGGATGTTTTTTATTCCCACCCTGGTGGTTCTGTAATAACATACTACATTGTTTCACCCTTCTGGAGTGTACATATGCTGTGTTTATTACTGAAAAAAATCCATAAAAATATTAATAAACCAATAATTTTTTAAAGAGCCTGGATACCAAAAAATCTGCTTTGTAACCATCTTCCCAAAGAAAGATAGGCTGGAAATTTCACATCAATGAGATTCTTCAATGCTTAATTCATGATTGTGGATTGCTAGTTTTTAACCATCACCTTTGAAAGCAATCCAGCTCAGTTGTCATGGAGATGCCTAGGATGCTGGTGTATGGGTAGCAATTGTGATGCGGATTATTTAAGAAGTCAGCCTTCTTCCCTGCATGCTTTTTAAGATCCCCCGGGGGTCTGAGCACCCACAATTCCCATTGACTTCCCAGGATCAGGTCCTCAATGTGCAATATGGTCTTGAAAGTCATTTGCCTGTTCAACAAAATAACACCCCCCTCCCCCCCAACTCTTTTAAAGGAATGGTGAGTGTGGGCAAGCACCTCTTCTGTGTTTTTAGCACTTCTCCTGTATATGTGCATCCCTCTCAGGAACTGATTCTGCAAGGTTTTGTGTACCTTCAACTCAAATTCAGCTGAGGAACTTCAACTGGGCTTCATCTTATGTGATAATGTCCTATAAAGGTAGCCAGCCAGTCAGGCAGCGGCACAGGAGCTAGCAAACAAAGCTGTAAACAAGGGAGTTGGAGTGGGAGTTTGTAAGGGGAGTTTGTATTGGGGTTTGTTTTTGCTGTGGGGGGGAGGTGGTCTTTCGGTGTGGCTTGTGTTTCCCAGGATTTAGGTGGGAAGGCAATGACAGATACGGAGGCAGCAGTGGGAGTGACCTCATGTAGTGGAAGACACAATGAGGATGACTGGATGTGGAAGCTGTGGTATGTACATGATCCTGGAGGGGGGAACCGGTAAGAGTTTTTTCTGCATGAAATGCCTTCTGATAGAGCTGATGGAGGAAAAGATCTGAAGTCTGGAGATGCAGGTGGAAAATCTGAGTTCAGGAAGGGGTTTGAGCAGATGATGGAGCAAAGACATGCGGTATCTGAAGGGAAAAGCTCAGACTTACAGATGGAAGCAGGACTGGGGAATTTTGAGGGGAGACTGGGTGAGGAAAGTGGTCCATGGAAGCATGTGACTAAAAGAACCAGGCAGAGGAAAAGATGGGCTAGTGAAGGAGAAATAGAGCTTAGGAACAGGTTTGCAGAGTTGGAAAATGAAGAAGGGGCTCAGCAGGTAGTCACTGAAGGTGGAAGGAAAAGGAAGAAGAAAAGAAAGGCTAGTCCTATAGGAAAAGGGGAAGAGTCAAGGGAGACTACACCAAATATGAGCCCCAGGAGGATACAGGATGGGTTGAAGAGGATTATAAGGGAAAATAGGAATGGAAAGAACTTGCAGTCAGAGGGAACAGGGGAGAGACTGGAGAATAGCACCGTCACCGGGAAAAGGCAGGTCTATGTGATCGGGGACTCTTTATTGAGAAGAATAGACAGGCCTGTAACTAGAGCTGATCCTGAGAATAGAAGGGTGTGCTGTCTTCCAGGTGCTAAGATACGGGATGTAGACCTGATATTGAAAAGGATCCTAAAGGGAGCGGGAAAGAATCCCCTAATTATCCTTCATGTGGGAACAAATGATACGGCTAGATTCTCGCTGGAAAGAATTAAGGGAGACTATGCTAGGCTGGGGAAGACGCTTAAGGAAATCGAGGCTCAGGTGATCTTTAGTGGGATTCTGCCTGATCCTAGAGAAGGTCAACAGAGGTGTGACAAGATTATGACTGTCAATGAATGGCTTAGGCAGTGGTGCTATAAGGAGGGCTTTGGGATGTATTGCCACTGGGAGGCATTCACGGACAGAGGACAGTTCTCTCGGGATGGACGTCATCTGAGTAGGGAAGGAAATAGACTTCTAGGATGGAGGCTGGCACAACTGATAAAAAGAGCTTTAAACTAGGAATTAGGGGGAGATGGTTGGGAGATGTCCAGGTAATCTGCACTCCAGATTTTAGCATTGAGAGGGAAGAAGACGAAGTAAGAAAGGATATAGATGCTAGTAGGAGAATGTATAAAAGGAGCAAGGGCAGTGTGGATACTAGTCTAATAGGTTATACTGGCTGTAGAATGACTGTGCCGAATAGAGTACAAAATGTGAGCGAGGCCAAACAGCAAAAATTAAGATGTTTGTACACCAATGCGAGGAGCCTAGGTAACAAAATGGAGGAACTAGAGCTACTGGTGCAGGAAGTGAAACCAGATATTTATAAGGATAACAGAAACATGGTGGAATAGTAGTCATGACTGGACTACAGGTATTGAAGGGTATGTGCTCTTTAGGAAAGACGGAAATAAAGGTAAAGGTGGTGGAGTAGCATTGTACATCAATGATGAGGTAGAATGTAAAGAAATAAGAAGTGATGCAATGGATAAGACAGAGTCCGTCTGGGCAAAAATTACATTGGCGAAGATAACTAGTAGAGCCTCTCCTACAATAGTGCTTGGGGTGTGCTATAGACCACTGGGATCTAATCTGGATATGGATAGAGCCCTTTTTAATGTTTTAATAAAGTAAATACTAATGGAAACTGCGTGATGATGGGAGACTTTAACTTCCCAGATATAGACTGGAGGACCAGTGCTAGTAATAATAATAGGGCTCAGATTTTCCTAGATGCGATAGCTGATGGATTCCTTCATCAAGTAGTTGCTGAACCGACTAGAGGGGATGCCATTTTAGATTTGGTTTTGGTGAGTAGTTCTCATAGAAGAAATGGTTTTAGGGGATAATATTGGTTTAAGTGATCATGAGCTAATTTGGTTCAAACTGAACGGAAGGATTAACAAAAATAAATCTGCAACTAGGATTTTTGATTTCAAAAGGGCTGATTTTCAAAAATTAAGGAAATTAGTTAGGGAAGTGGATTGGACTGAAGAATTTATGGATCTAAAGGTAGAGGAGGCCTGGGGTTACTTTAAATCAAAACTACAGAAGCTATCGGAAGCCTGTATCCCAAGAAAGGGGAAAAAATTCATAGGTAGGAGTTGTAGACCAAGCTGGATGAGCAAGCATCTTAGAGAGATGATTAAGAAGAAGCAGAAAGCATACAGGGAGTGGAAGATGGGAGGGATCAGCAAGGAAAGCTACCTAATTGAGGTCAGAAGATGTAGGGATAAAGTGTGAGAGGCTAAAAGTTGAATCGAGTTGGAGCTTGCAAAGGGAATTAAAACCAATAGTAAAAGGTTCTATAGCCATATAAATAAGAAGAAAACTAAGAAGAAGTGGGGCCGCTAAACACTGAGGATGGAGTGGAGGTTAAAGATAATCTAGGCATGGCCCAATATCTAAACAAATACTTTGCCTCAGTCTTTAATAAGGCTAAAGAGGATCTTAGGGATATTAGTAGCATGACAAATGGGAATGAGGATATGGAGGTAGATATTACCATATCTGAGGTGGAAGCAAAACTGAAACAGTTTAATGGGACTAAATCGGGGGGCCCAGATAATCTTCATCCAAGAATATTAAAGGAATTGGCACCTGAAATTGCAAGTCCATTAGCAAGAATTTTTAATGAATCTGTAAACTCGGGAGTTGTACCGAATGATTGAAGAATTGCTAATATATTTCCTATTTTTAAGAAAGGGGAAAAAAGTGATCCGGGTAACTACAGGCCAGTTAGTTTGACATCTGTAGTATGCAAGGTCCTGGAAAAAATTTTGAAGGAGAAATTGGTTAATGACATTGAAGTAAATGGGACAAAATACAACAGGTTGGTTTGGCACGATCTACTTTTGTAAAATCATGATCTCCTTTTTTGAGAAAGTAACAGATTTTTTAGACAAAGGAAATGCAGTAGATCTAATTTGCCTAGATTTCAGTAAGGCATTTGATACCATGCCACATGGGGAATTATTAGTTAAATTGGAAAAGATGGGGATCAATATGAACATCAAAAGGTGGATAATGAAATGGTTAAAGGGGAGACTACAACGGGTCCTACTGAAAGGTGAACTGTCAGGCTGGAGGGAGGTTACCAATAGAGTTCCTCAGGGATCAGTTTTGGGACCAATCTTATTTAATCTTTTTATTACTGACCTTGGCACAAAAAGTGGGAGTGTGCTAATAAAGTTTGCAGATGATACAAAGCTGAGAGGTATTGCCAATTCAGAATAGGATCGGGATATTATACAGGAGGATCTGGATGACCTTGTAAACTGGAGTAATAGTAATAGGATGAAATTTAATAGTGAGAAGTGTAAGGTTATGCATTTAGGGATTAATAACAAGAATTTTAGTTATAAGCTGGGGATGCATCAATTAGAAGTAATGGAAGAGGAGAAGGACTTTGGAGTATTGGTTGATCATAGGATGACTATGAGCCGCTAATGTGATATGGCTGTGAAAAAAGCTAATGCGGTTTTGGGATGCATCAGGAGAGGTATTTCCAGTAAGGATAAGGAGGTTTTAGTACCGTTATACAAGGCACTGGTGAGACCTCACCTAGAATACTGTGTGCAGTTCTGGTCTCCCATGTTTAAAAAGGATGAACTCAAACTGGAGCAGGTACAGAGAAGGGCTACTAGGATGATCCGAAGTACTTGTGGCACCTTAGAGACTAACAAATTTATTAGAGCATAAGCTTTCGTGAGCTACAGCTCACTTCATCGGATGCATTTGGTGGAAAAAACAGAGGGGAGATTGATATACACACACAGAGAACATGAAACAATGGGTTTATCATACACACTGTAAGGAGAGTGATCACTTAAGATAAGCCATCACCAGCAGCGGGCGGGGGGAGGGGAAGGAGGAAAACCTTTCATGGTGACCAGCAAGGTAGGCTATTTCCAGCAGTTAACAAGAATATCTGAGGAACAGTGGGGGGCGGGTGGGGTGGGAGGGAGAAATACCATGGGGAAATAGTTTTACTTTGTGTAATGACTCATCCATTCCCAGTCTCTATTCAAGCCTAAGTTAATTGTATCCAGTTTGCAAATTAATTCCAATTCAGCAGTCTCTCGTTGGAGTCTGTTTTTGAAGCTTTTTTGTTGAAGGATAGCCACCCTCCGGTCTGTAATCGAGTGACCAGAGAGATTGAAGTGTTCTCCGACTGGTTTTTGAATGTTATAATTCTTGACGTCTGATTTCTGTCCATTCATTCTTTTACGTAGAGACTGTCCAGTTTGACCAATGTACATGGCAGAGGGGCATTGCTGGCACATGATGGCATATATCACATTGGTAGATGCGCAGATGAATGAGCCTCTGATAGTGTGGCTGATGTGATTAGGCCCTATGATGGTGTCCCCTGAATAGATATGTGGACAGAGTTGGCAACGGGCTTTGTTGCAAGGATAGGTTCCTGGGTTGGTGGTTCTGTTGTGTGGTGTGTGGTTGCTGGTGAGTATTTGCTTCAGATTGGGGGGCTGTCTGTAAGCAAGGACTGGTCTGTCTCCCAAGATCTGTGAGAGTGATGGGTCGTCCTTCAGGATAGGTTGTAGATCCTTGATGATGCGCTGGAGAGGTTTTAGTTGGTGGCTGAAGGTGATGGCTAGTGGCGTTCTGTTATTTTCTTTGTTGGGCCTGTCCTGTAGTGGGTGACTTCTGGCTCTGTCAATCTGTTAACTTAGGCTTGAATAGAGACTGGGAATGGATGAGTCATTACACAAAGTAAAACTATTTCCCCATGTTATTTCTCCCCCCACCTCACCCCACCCCCCACTGTTCCTCAGATATTCTTGTTAACTGCTGGAAATAGCCTACCTTGCTGGTCACCATGAAAGGTTTTCCTCCTTCCCCCTCCCCCCCCGCTGCTGGTGATGGCTTATCTTAAGTGATCACTCTCCTTGCAGTGTGTATGATAAACCCATTGTTTCATGTTCTCTGTGTGTGTATATAAATCTCCCCTCTGTTTTTTCCACCAAATGCATCCGATGAAGTGAGCTGTAGCTCACGAAAGCTTATGCTCTAATAAATTTGTTAGTCTCTAAGGTGCCACAAGTACTCCTTTTCTTTTTGCAAATACAGACTAACACGGCTGCTACTCTGAAACCTAGGATGATCTGAGGAATGGATAATTTGTCTTATGAAAGGAGACGTAAGGAGCTTGGCTTGTTTAGCCTAACTAAAAGAAGGTTGAGGGGAGATATGATTGCTCTCTATAAGTATATCAGAGGGATAAATACAGGAGAGGGAAAGGAACTATTTAAGCTCAGCACCAATGTGGACACAATAATAAATGGGTATAAACTGGTCACCAGAAAGTTTATACTTGAAATTAGATGAAGGTTTCTAACCATCAGAGGAGTGAAGTTTTGGAATAGCCTTCCAAGGGAAGCAGTGGGGGCAAAAGATCTATCTGGTTTTAAGATTCTACTCGATAAGTTTATGGAGAAGATGGTATGATGTGATTTTGGTAAGTAATTGATCTTTAAATATTCAGGGTAAATAAGCCTAATCCCCTGAGATGGGATATTAGATGGATGGGATCTGAGTTACCCAGGAAAGAATTTTCTGTAGTATCTGGCTGGTGAATCTTGCCCATATGCTCTGGGTTTAGCTGATTGCCACATTTGGGGTCGGGAAGGAATTTTCCTCCAGGGCAGATATGGAAGAGGCCCTGGAGGTTTTTCGCCTTCCTCTGTAGCATGGAGCACAGGTCACTTGCTGGAGGCTTCTCTGCTCCTTGAAGTCTTTAAACCACGATTTGAGGACTTCAATAGCTCAGACATAGGTGAGGTTTTTCATAGGAGTGGGTGGGTGAGATTCTGTGGCCTGTGTTGTGCAGGAGGTCAGACTAGATGGTCAGAAGGGACCATTCTGATCTTAGTATCTATGAATCTATAAGAATTTGGATGCTTAATTACAGCTGTAATTAAGTTGTCATTAGTTTGTATTTGGTAATCCCTGAAGCAGACTTCAATTAAAACTTGAATTAGTAAGACTGCTCAAAGCGGACATCAATGTGAAATGCCAGGCCCAGGATATGACAGATGTTGCCCATACATAATCGAGCACGACGTGTTGACACAAATACAAACAAAAACATTTTGTAGCTTCCATCTTTGAAAGTTAATCTCTTTTTTAAAAATGTATTTATTCATTCCACTCCACTTTTGCCCTTTCTGCCATTCTGCTGGCTCCAAAGAAGGTGACTCCAGGTATTCAAGGTAAGTCTTTAGTAATGTACTAATAAAAATGTATAAGTATTTTTTTAAAAAGCAACACTAAAATCTGTAAAGTCCATTTTGAAATGTACAGCTCATCCGAACATACTTTCAAAAGCTGTCTACTTCTTTAAAGTAGCCTTTTGTGTGGCAACCTCCCCCAACCTCCCGGTATTATTGACTAGATTTTGTCCTCTCCAAAGATGACCAAAAAAAATTGTATAGTGGGAACATGGTAGCTGTTAAATTTCATATGCAGTTTAGCATATTATAAATATTAGCTCTCAGAAAATCTCATTTTGACCCCTATATCCTTTGACGATTCAACATTACAGAAAGGTCCCATAATTCAAACTGTGAATAAATGACAATGCTAGCAAAGACTTGCATTAGTTCAAAATATAACACCATAACCCTAAATAGAACTCTTCTAAAGCTGTCATGAAGTAGTAAAGGGCAGAAAAAATACAAAAGTAAACATGGACTTCAGGACTGGCATAATTTATCATATCTGATAGCTCAGCACTAGTAACTATATAATTTCAAAGGGGACACTTGCATTTTAGCAGCTCTTTTCTCATCTTTAGGGACTTGAATTGCTTTAAAACAAGTTGCATATTTATGAGCCTCTTTGATTTAAAATATTACATTGCTTTCAGAGATTACTACACTGCATTTTACTAACACCATCCTCTGAAACTTTCCCTTTCAAGTTAGACTTGTCAAGTCTGCTGTCTTAGTTTGTCAGTGCATGTAAATAAATCAGGTTCAATTCTAAATCTGACATATAGCCTACAATTTATTTTTTCACTGTTATCCTGGTTCTTGTCTCACCTATGTTGCAGGGCAAGGACTGTGTTTTGTAAAGCACTGTGAATACTTTTAGTGCTATATGAATACTTAGTTGTGTGATGTATGTACCAGTAACTCTCACTCTCACAGTGTGGCTCTTTGTCCCCCGTACTAATGACTAAACCACAAAAGGTGTTGAATCTGCTACTGACTGGGAGCTAGCAGAGCTGGGTCTTTAAGCTCAGGTAACAGAAGCTTGTGCTGTTGGATCTAGTGGCTGTGGGTTTGATCCCCTTTTGGTGCAAAGGAAATGATTATGTACCACATCCTGCTTGCCTTGCTCATGTGACTCATTTCAACAAAGCTTCCTGAGTTCAGGAGGGTGCCAGCAACACTTACACTGCAC
Organism: Dermochelys coriacea; assembly: GCF_009764565.3. NCBI lineage: Eukaryota > Metazoa > Chordata > Testudines > Dermochelyidae > Dermochelys > Dermochelys coriacea. Next base: position 12,372,636 of record NC_050081.1, on the reverse strand, counting down.
GAGGGGTTTGTGAAAGGGCTGGGTCACACTCCTGTCTATTTTCACATGACAACCAGCTCGGGCACTCTTCTGGTAAGCACCTCACGAGGCTTATTTCAGTGTCCTTCCCTATGACTTTTACAGGCTTGTGCAGTCCCATATTTCCATTATCGCACAATCCTTAGCTCCCTTGACCATGGAGGGGGAAGATGGAACCACTCTTCCTCCTGGTATATCCCATTAGGCTCTGACTCTGAAAAAACCTTTCTCCCTCCCCCCACTTCTTTCCTGTGTGGGCTTAGCTCTCTTCAGCCCCATCCTAATCCATCAATCAGGCACAGCTCTTCTTAATAAGGTCTACTCTAGAGCAGTTAGAGTTGCAGTGAGCAGAGTGCCGGATCAGCAGCTGGTACCCAGCCCTTTGTCACAGGGGTATGTCATATGATGGAGGCAGGTATAACCATCAGCCTCTCTCCTACATACTAGTTAGTAACTGCAGGGGTAGGCTGTGCAGATCTATGCTAGTCCTGTTATACAACTGCAAGTATTCTACAGTTGTGAGCATGTTCTCAACAATATCTCTGGAGTCATTAATGCTATATTCTGTCTCTGTCTGCCTGTCTACGTTGCTTTCCTCTTGGTTGTAATGTACTACCTACCGCAACTTGAGCCAAACAACAAGCTTAGATCGGAATTTCAAGGCTGGACAAAGGGGAGAGAGGGAATGAAACCGATCTCAAGCTGTGGATGGGAACAGGTGAGGAGCTGCTCCTGAGAGGCGACTTTTATCCAAAGATTGAAGTAGCCATCATATGCCTTCCAATGGTTCCACTGTAGGAGCAGGATAGAAGGATACAACTGAGGTGGATGTTCAGCCAGTATATGCCCTGCCCTCTCACAATACCTATGCCCGGTTATGCAGCCTGAGCATCCTTGTCTCGTAAAGGGATACAGGTCCCTTGTTTGGTTCTTCCTGCATATTCATTCCTCTCACACAGAAGAATTGAAAGGGTATCTCTTTGACCTTGGAGAAGAGAGTGGAGGCTGGATTTGCCCTGATACCCAGGTACTTAATGACCCATTCCTCTTCTATGTTCTAGCAGAAGCCTTCTGATTATTCAATAAATGGATTAAAAAAAAGAACTCAGGGAGAGAAGTGTTGAAGATAAAGTGATCTGAACTGGCTCAAAGAGTAACAGTCACTATAAATTGCAGTGATTGCAATATTGTAGTATTATACAGCCATTAGCCATGATTTTCACTAATTCTGCCTTGGTCTTAACTAAAATAAAACTGGTTCCATGTGAGCCCTTTGTAAATGAGATCAATAGAGGCCTTTCAAAGATTATTGAGAGAGTGAAGTCATTTTTTTAAGTATCACTTCATAGCGATAATGAAAGGGCCTTTACCATACACTGAGCTGCAGAGGAAAAGCTCTGACTCCTTGCAGCACTGCAGATGCTGGTCCTCAAGTGGCAGTGAGAAAACACAGTCCGATTCTTTCCCATTTACCCTTGGTAAGGAGAATACAAGCTGGAATTTGATGACCTCTGTGTCTGAGGTGAACACTGGAGAACTTAGCAGAAGATGAAGTTTTGCATCTGGCAAGATTTCGATACACTCAGGAATGTGAGATCAGTCACAAAGGGTGCGATCATACCACATAAGCAGCTGAAGTGGGAGAAAAGTTTCTTTTGGCATATTATTTGCTATTAATTTTTCATGGCTTTTTTTGCTTTCTATTTATGCCTTGGTGGTGGTATTCATGCTTCCAGTGGGTACAGATCACAAAGTCACACTTAGCATTTTTTGCTATTATCCATCAATACAGCAGAGCACAATTCCACTGATTTTAGTATAATTGAAGCAGATTAATTTAATAACTAAAATTTGAACATTAGCATTAATTGAAATGGGAATAAAATGGCTCCCATCACAAGTTAAATTACTGCTTCTTTTCATAAATTTTAAAACACCGACTGAATTTCCACCTGCATTTAAAAAAAAAAACAAAACAAAAAACCTTTCTCTATCTCCATTATTTTTTTCAGTAGGAACTCATGCAGAATTCCATCAAGGTAGGTAGCTGACGTAAAGATGAAGGCAGACTGCTGCATAGAACACTTGCAGCAGAGAAAATTACCTCCTAACTCATTCCTATGCATTCCAGAGGTGCAAAGTAACATAGGCCAGATCCTTAGCTGGTATAAATTGGCTCAACCCCATTGATGTCAATTGAGCTGTGCCAGTTTACCAAAGCTCAAGGTCTGGTTGCTGGGGTTGTGCCTTGCCGTCATTTTGTTATAGCTGGCGCTACACATGTAGTCCACACCCCTCAATGTAGTTCTCTATCCCCCTCTAGTGATGTTTCGGTCATAAATGAAGGTCACTGAGCCTGCCCCAGTCTTGGCACCTAGCGGCCTGGCATTAAATACATGCAATGGACCATGTTTCCAGGGCTCAGTCAAATCGTTTATATACAAGATTACTTCTACCCACTTTTCCTGCCAAGTCCTCCCACTGCCTTTTTTCGGTAAACTTTCACTTATGAGAATTAAACTTATTGATAATACTGTGTGCTTCTGTTTTTTAACCAACTTTCTTATGACGTTGCTTTGGTAATATACTGATAAGTGCAGTGTAAGAACCTAGAGAGGATCTCAAAACACTTCAGAAACCTTGACTGTTCATCATAGCACTGCTTGGAAACTGATGCTCAGAGAGGTTGTGACATCCAAATCTTGCTCCTTTTACTTGTGCAAATAGTCCCATTTAATTCCTCCAAAATCTATATTTTCAAAATATTTCTGTTAAACAACATCCATCACTTCCTCTTAAGCCTTGTCATGCTAACGTTACTGTGACTCTGACCTCGAAAGCAAGCAGTACATATTGTCCACAGATGCCAGACACAAAGCTTATCTGAAGGCTAATTAACTGAATCTTCCTTTTCATGGCTGCACTCGGTAGATTTTCTCCTCCTCTCACGTACACTCGCTTTATGCTGGGGTTACTCCATTGAATTAAAGGGAGTTACTTCTGACTTATGTGAATGTGAGTGAGAGGAGACTCCAACCTGCCATAGGTATGTTACTGCAACCAAAACACTTCTAGCTTTATTGGTAGCACTGATACTTGTAGTCAAAAGTCAATATCAATTCAGTAGGAGCTCCGCTAGGCTTAGCATTGTAGTTTTGCCTCTTAGTTAGGGCTGTGTTCACGAAAACATTTGTGGAAAGTGAACACAAAAGGGATGGAAATGCAGACTTGTTTTAAAACAGTTTTATGCCATATTAGCTCTGCTCAACTTTGAACCTTGTTAGATTTCTTTTTCTCCTTATCAGTCAAATGTAAAACTGCATATAAAGCATTATTGAATGTATGCAGAAGGGAACAATCTGGAACTGGCAATGTTTAGAGGGATAGCAGATTGTTGCATATGAAAGTTCTAAACATTGCATTAACATTAAACATTGATGGGTAGTACACTCATGCATAAAGCAAAGAGGCTATCTTCCCAGGTTGGGATAGGAAAGGCTGTTAATTTTCTTAATGTTTATTAAAATTAAAATTCAATTATGAACCATTTGTTCTGAAGTTAATTTCTTTCTCCTTTTTGCTTTCATGTTCAGGTTGAGAACTGGGGAGTGAGGATTTGTAAGTAGTTTAATTTAATTAGCAATCTCATGGTAAATGTTCCATGGAGAATTAGTAGCTGACCTGTGACCTGACATCATTGGATTGCAAAGTAAATACCCATAGGGAGAAAATATGGTGAATTAACAGATTTAGCAATGCGGAGGGGGGGGGGGAGAGAGAGCGAGTGAGCTTCACTTTAAACTCTCCTTCCCTCATATTAAATTGCCTGTTGGGTATATGCTTGTATTACTATAACTCAGAGTGCTATCTTGCAGGGGTGAAATCCGCTTTCACTTCAAACACTTTGGGCTAATAGGGTGAATATTCCCTCCCCCCACCCCCCAATGCTTTTCATGGCAAGCCTGTAGCTCTGAGCTTCCTAATGTGACCAAAGGCATTTCAGTTTATGCACTATAGCATAATTGAAACTGAGCAGCAGCTAGCATTTATGTGGCTATAATCTACAGAAAATGGTCTGTTTGGTGGGTAGCTATGGGGCTGGATTGCAGAACCCGGGCCTGCCATGTGGATAATATAATACGGATTTCTATAGATGTAGTTCTGCTACTACTACCTCTTTTATAATGCTTTTCATCAATAGATCTAGAGGCACTTCAAAAAGGGAGTTAAGTTTTATTATCCCCATTTTACAGCTGGGGAAACTGTACTACACACAGTCCTCTTCCTGGTCCCTCTCTTTCTACAGTAAGAAAAATGTGCCAATATATTTCAGAGTTATTTTGAAGTAAGTGATGAATTCTATTCTTGCACTAAATGTGAGGTTTTTAAGGGCAGGGCTGCCAAGTGCCCCAAATTTGTACTCTGGGTAATACTGAAGTTTGTAAATTCAGCAGCAAAGAGAAAAGTTTTTTTTTTTTTTTTTTTTTAAAGGATACTTCTGCTAAAGGTATTTTGCTACTCAAACAGCTTCTTCCTTTCTGGACAGAGAGATTTGTGATGTAGGTGGCCCTGTGTTGTTAGATTCTCTCGTGTCTCGATGATGTTGACCGTCTAGCTGAAGATATCAAGAGGCCTGTGCTATTCACATATTCTATTGCTCTCATAAATTGAGGCGAACCATTTTTATGGTTGCTGTTTCCAGACCTTTTGGTAACTTATTTATTTTTATTACTATTTTCTGGACTGGACATGTATAGAGCCAGAGGCTGTCTCTTTCTGAGCTGAAGTAGCAGTATTTTTTGGTACATACATGTGCGCACACACATGAACATGAAGATCTGAAATCACCTGAGCACAATTAAAGTTAGCATATTGTACGTGCTTTAGCTAAATAGCTGAGAGTCTTTGTTTTATTGTTTTTTGTCATATTCTGTATGTAGAGATGGACTGATAAGTTTAAAACAAATAGCCCCATGGGCACTTTTCTGACTGTAAGGGAGTTTGGTTAGGACAGCACAAACTTGGGAAATAGTTTGGGAAGTCTGGGCTTCTACTCAAATCGACTTCAGAAGTGTAATCTCTCTAGGGCCCATCTTTTTGATGGGTTCTTTAATAAATAGGGAATTTGTGTTTGGAGAGGCAGCAGTTATCTGGAGACAGCCTTAAACGTAGGGCATGGCTGAGGTATTTGAGCTGCAGGCATACAGCTGCTAGTATTGTGACTTGCAGTTCAATTTTTTTTGTGGATGTGTTTTTTACGTGGTGTTCAGTCTGTTTTATTTACTTTTTGGACACAGCGATGGTCATACAACAAGAGAAAGCTATGAAAATAAAATACTTTACTATGGTGTAGAAAAATTTACAAAACTTTATGTGGAGGACTTCTTTCAGACTCTTAATGAGAGCAATGTACTTAAGAACATGCATTTGAGTAGGTCCATTGACTTCACTGGGACAACTTACATGTTTAAAGTCGGGCAACTGATTGCAGGGGGGCCTTAGCCATTTGTGTATATCGCAGACAACTGCAACCATATTTTCCCCATATCCTCCATATTGGTAACTAAGGAGTTGATCCTGTGGGGTACTGAACATCCTAAACTCCCACTAGCATTGAGAGTTGAGAGTGTTGAACACTCCTCAGGATCAGGCCCTTTATCTGACAGCTGATAAGGTAAATTTCAGATTTAAAACCAAGCAATGTGATCTCATGCACTTGAATTTGGATCTCACTATTGTGTCATCCAGCTTTGTTATGTGAAGCGCAAAGCAGCCTTTAGCAGCAAGAACCGCTTTCCCCTGGCAGCGAGATGTTCAGGGAAGGGAACTGTTCTTTCCACTTTGGCAAAATTGTTCAAAAAGTTTTTGTTAAATATGCTGAATATAGCAATATGTGAGCAAAGCTCTAGTTCTCGCAGGGCCCAATCCTGAATTCCTTAAGTGGTTTTTACTCAATCCTTACTCAGCCAAAGCTCCTGCTAGATCCTCAGTAGGGATTACAAGATTGACTTTGATCCTGCAAATATTCTGAGCACCCTCATCTCCCTTTGAATTCACTTTAGTAGCCTGCCCTTAAAACAGTAATCTGGGCTCAAATGCTCAGACTATTTTCTGCACTATGGTTTCTATTTCTCCTAAATTATCTCCTAGATGAAATTTCTCTTGATGTAAATGACTGTTAGTACATATATTTATAAAGCACCCAGTTATGTGTGCTTAATAAATGTATATACTAAGAATAACTCTCAAGACACAGATTGAAAGCATAAGTGGTCTGTCAAATAAATGGCCAGGATTCCTAGTTTATGAACACAAGGAATATCTTAAAAAGAAAAGGAGTACTTGTGGCACCTTGGAGACTAACAAATTTATTAGAGCATAAGCTTTCGTGAGCTATAGCTCACTTCATCGGATGCATCCGATGAAGTGAGCTGTAGCTCACAAAAGCTTATGCTCTAATAAATTTGTTATTCTCCAAGGTGCCACAAGTACTCCTTTTCTTTTTGCAAATACAGACTAACATGGCTGCTACTCTGAAACCTGTCATTATGCAAAGAAAAGGAATATCTTGCAGTTCTTCCTGAAAGTGGCCAAGTTCATGCTTAAATGTGTTTCATTTCTAGAGAGAATGAATTTCAGAAGCATGGAACCACTTGAGAAAGTGCCAGGACTCTGAATTTTATCCAGTTAAGTTTTGGTATCCAGGCCAAGTGCTTGTTGTAATGTAATATGGATTAGAAATGGAAATGCTACCCTTGGCATAAGTTATCTAGCTAGCATCTTGAATTCCACCCAAGGGTTCTTGGCAGCCAGTGAGGGGAATGGTTTCCAGAATGGAGAGCGTGCAACTCTATAGTATGATTTCCTTGACATCATTCTCATGTTTTGGTATATGAAGGCAAACCCAAGTGGTAGGACATGAGAATGTGCTAACAGGATTTCCTAACATGGTTATGATTATATTGTAGACAATGCATTAGGCTGAGTCTTTTCTCCAGGCTATGGATTGTAATAATTCCTCTCACTGTATTTGTTAATTAGGTCCCTGATCCAAAGCCAACTGAACTTTCCATCAGGCCCTAGTAGTCCAGTTCTGTGTGGTATTAAGCATCTCAGAGTATCTGGCCTTGGTTTCTTAATACCCCAAATTTATTTTACTTTTGTCATAATACCTTTTGTCTGACTGTTTTTTTGTTTTTTGAGAACCTTTTCTGATATTAAATTCAGGTAGCTCATAGCTCCTGATTCCAAGTTTCTGCCCCAGTATTCAGCACCAGAGATAATTGTGCTGATGAATAAAGTAAGGAAGAAGGGTTTTTTGTTGTTGTTGTTTGTTGTTGCACTTTTTAAATTTTTTTAAAAAGGAAAAAGAATAAAATTGCTGCATAATCTTGCACAGTTATTTTTGGTTGATCATGTTGAACAAATGATTTTAAACTTTTTGAGGTCTTATGATATAAATGTCTTCAACTCCATTATAAAAACATGACTTAATATAGTTTAAAGACTCTCTAAGCGGTTTTCTACAAACCCATTTTTTTCTGCTCTTAAAAAGTATAGTTTCTAAAAACATCACTTTTTGTTTATTTACATCAGCTTCTTCATTGCATCATCAAAAAGCAAAATGTATATTAGAGCTTGAAAGGCAAACCCTGAAAGCAGCACAAGTAAGGTGGTGATGAGAAAGGGGAATGAAATCAGGCTTTTGATCCACACTGCAAGGGAGGTGCAATGAGGCTTCTTATCATTATCAATAGGTACCAGGCTTCATCTTGCTCTGAAGTCTTCAAAGCAGCAGTGCTGCTTGTCTCATGAAAAGAAAGTATCGGCCTTTAAAGTGAGAGATTGTTAATAAAACTATGAAATCCCTGCCAAATATTGATGATGATTCAAGAGTGAATTCAGGATATGTAAAATGTGCTGGGCTGACATTTCTGGAGACTGAAGTCCTCTACAAGATACAGGAGAGGCAGCAGTCTTGCGAGCTTCTGTAGGCTGCCTGACCAATGTGCCTCCACTTTTGATTTGAAGGGAAATGTTTTTCGGCGTGAAGGGGTAGTAAATCCTCCATACTCATTCAGTCCTTTGTCCAGCTGCTGAGCTCAACAGAGAATAGGTTGCCAATTGATGTAGGCCATGTAATTCTATGAACTGTGGGAAGATCAGCTCATTTCACAATGTAGTGGTCGCCAATGGAAAAGCCAACATTTACCTACAGGTACTTATTGCTTTCTGATTATTATATGCTAACTATTGGAAAATCCTAACTATTTTAATAGTAACCGCAAGCAGCCATTCTACATTTTTTTTTTTTTGGACATTCATGACCTGAGCCAGATTTTAACTTAACTTAGCAGTGAAAGTTGGTGTTACATTGCTAGTCCCCCGAGATAGTCATATAATTGAATGGTGCTGTTTGTTTTGGCATCATCCTGCACTAAGCATTTTTGGCTCATTAGATTAGAAATCCAGAGTTAAAAATCTTCCCAAGAGCACAAAGTTTAAAGCGATGATCGGGGTTTATGTCATTTGAAAATTGGGGAGAAAGGAGTAGGGGGGAAATCTGTCTGAAGGGTGGAGTGGGCAAGAAATGACTAGCCAAGGTTAACTTTTATATGTTCAATTAATCTCAGTGACTTCTTGGCCCTTAAACAAAAACTAGGAAGTAGCTGTAATGTACTAAACAGCCCACCTTCAAAGAACGGGTAGCTTGTGGTATTCACAGCATAAAACAGCTGCCAGCAGGTTGGGGAACTATAGACAATATTGTATTCCTCAACATGATGCTGTTGTATAGTCTCAAACAGTACGCTACTGGAGCACGTTGCAGAGTAACTGAATGAAAGCCCTTAAGCAAAAGAGAGAGAGAATGAAACTGGCTGATCAGACACACACATCTGAAAATCAGTTTTAACCTGCCATGGCCCTTAGCTGGGGGACCAAACTTCCAACAAGAATGTGTTCAACGGGAACATATTTTCAATGAGCACGAACTCCTAGTTAATACCAGGCCTCAGAACCACTGCGCTGGAATCTTCCAATTTATCCACTGTCTTAATAAGGAGCAATAGGTAAATTAATAACTCAGCATTGAAAACAATGTAAGCCTGTTTTCCAGAGGCACTGAGCAACCAGTGACTTCAGGGAGAGCTGCTCAACCCTTCTGAAAATCAAGTCCTGTAGGTTATAACATAATCACTTACAGTGCACCAGAGTCAGATGACTGCTTCCGTAACATGTCTCTTAGCAAATGCGAACGTCAATACCAAAAGCACTGGTCTCCTGAGCAGGTGGGGCAGAACTCAGCTGGGACGTGTAAGATTGTTTCTCTCGCCTCTTTCCTTACTGGATGTGTCACATTGAGGAGTATCTCCCACCTACTGATATTTTAGAAGGGTTGTTCATTTCAGGCTGCATTTCCTTTCCACTTTCATTTGGCTGCTACCCAAGATTTCAATTCTATGTACAATAGCAGGCACCAGTGACAGAAAACTAGAAAAAAGAAAAGGAGTACTTGTGGCACCTTAGAGACTAACAAATTTATTAGAGCATAAAGTGTTATTAGCTGTACAGTCCTCTTTATGTTTTGCAAAACTGTTTTATTTCTGGCATTTTTATGAATTACTTTTATTCCAGGAATCTGATAAGGGGGGCATTGCTTGTCTAACTTGTGCTATTTTCTCAGCAGTGAGATGAATGAAGGCCAGCTTTTACTCTCCCACCTTCTCACTCTAACAATAAGTAATATTCTGTGCCATGGTTCTTAGGGTAAAAAAAAAGTGGTGATCAAATCTGCTCCCTAAGCACCTTGAACGGGTCGACAGTTTGCAGCACAGTGCTACCTGCACCTTTATATTCAAACCCAATGTGTCTATATTTAGCTTGTATATCTTCACTTTAAAACAACTGAACAAGTAAACAAGACTTTAAAATGTCTCCATTTCCCCCCCCCCCCCAGTCAACTTGGAATAATGCCAACATGAATTTGAAGGATTTTTTTCAGTATCCTACAATGTATTCAATTACTAAGGGCCCTGCATGCTCTCTTGCTGTAAGGTGGAGAGGGAAGAAAGAATAAACCAGGGGATCGAAAGGCCCCTGTAATGAGACTGCAAATGAGAAATCTGTATGTAGGTAGGTAGGTAATAGACAAGATGCCATGAGATGGTGCTCAAGAATGTGTAGCATAGTTCCTGGGTTTTCTAGGACCACTAAAACTTGTTGTGCACTACATATAGCTTTTTCTGTTCAGTTCTTTACATGCAGCTCTTAACAGCTCTTCCAAGTGGAAAGGCTGAGACAGTGTGGTGTGGGACTCAGTGTCTGTTGCTCTGTGGAGATTTCTCTGCCAAAAATTATTCGATACTGGGGAAAATGCCTTACAGTGAGAGATGTAGGGAGCGTAATCAGTTTAGAAGAATCTGTTTTTCCTCTTTAAAAGAAGTTCGAGGTGGTTTGATTATGGTGTGAAAATACGGGTACAACCTGGCCCAGTACCCCTCTGTACTGTCCTCAGTCTGTTGCAAGTGGACCCAGTTACAGAACCCCACATGCTCCTAAACCAGCTGGGTCTGGCTAGAGTCTGTTTCTAGCTCTAGATCTGTAGGGCACACTCCCAGGCTCAGATCTCTTGTTTTATGTCTTCCTTGGGTGGTGGGATGCCACGCCCAGCCTCCCCAGATCTGGAAACCAGTGCCTGAGGCCTCCAGATGCTTATGCAAGTGCGCTCCGGGGCCCAGTTAAGCTGTGGTCTGCACTTGTCGTTTAACCCCATTCAAAGACTGTTTGTTTGAAAGGAACGCAAGCAGCACAAGCTTCGTCAGAGGCTTTTTTTTTTTTAAACTAGTCACTTTACTCTTTAAACATTGGAGAGTTACAGGTCTTTGAAGAAAAATCAAAGCTCTGAGACACGCCCTTCTCCTAGTCTGATCTCACACCTTGTGTGAGGCGAGGCTTGTTAGCATTCCGGACTGTGCAGATTCCCTCCTGCCCTCGCATTCCTTCGAACCCTTTGATGCTGTGGTGATGGACAGCCTCTCTTGCTCACAGCAGTACCCTTTCTTAATTCCAGACTCTGTCCCCTTTCCCATTCACTCAGCTGAAAAGCTCCAGTCCCTTCTCCCATTTGGGTGCCTATGCATAAAACCCATTGTGTTATTGGGATAGACCAGTAGTTCAGAGTCATTTAAGATTGATAACCTCAGACGGTAGTTCTGATGGTTTCTCCATGATGGTCCTTCAATTAGGGCTCAAGCCCCTTTTTCTGGGCAGGGAGACTATCTGCAATACATTGTTCATGTTTTGTGTATGTGGAGAAAAAGACAATGGGAAGAAAATGAAGAGTAGACACTAGAGCAGAGTGTGAAATGTATACAAATTTATGGAGTGGAAGGAAAACAAAAAAATTCCAATGAAAAAATAAATACTAAGGCTGCTAGCATGGGGTGGGGCGGGCAATTGCATTTATTCCAAATCCCACCAGCCTCTTTTTTTTTTAAACCATATGAAAAATGTAATACAAGTTTTGAAACTTTGAAAAATTTAGGTGAGCTGTATAATTAGTTGAAAAACGGGGAAGTTTTTCACAAAAATTCCATTTTTTCAGATATTTTTAATTTCAAAATTTCATCAAAATGTTAAGCCTCTATAGTTTGTGTGTATTTCATATCCCTAATACATAAGGCTATGATTTAGTCAATGGTATTTTTAGTAAAAGTCATGGACAGGTCACAGCAATAAACAAAAATTCACGGTCTGTGACCCATACCCCTGACTAAATCTTGGAGGGAATATTGCCCATGTAGAGATCTTTACACTTTCAGGGTATTACATTTTGCTCTTAGATGCTATATTTTTAAAGGACTAGGATAAAAATGTCTAAAGTGTCTAAAAATGTCTAAATATATAAAATGTCTAAAAACTTGGATGCCTGAAGTTAGCCATTTAAATGTCCTGACTTTTCAAAGGTACAGATATATTGACTTCCGTGGAAGCTGCCAGGTACTCAGCAGTTCTAATAAATCGGACCACTTTTATTTAGGTACCTAAAATATAGATTCAGATGTCTAACATGAGACAACTAAGTTTAAAAGTATTAGTCTTATTGTATATTAGATGAAATGCAATATCACCACTCCAATGAAGCACTGGGCAGTCTGCCCCACCAAACACTCACATGGTAAATTTATATGTTGAAAAAGATTTACAAATTGGAAGCAGAGTAAAGAGATAATCCTGACTTCTCTCAAAAAAAAATTTATGTTCCTCACTCACAACTCCCTTCCCACCCTGGTCCTGATACCCATCTAAAGAAGATACATGAACATATGTCTTGGCCAAAAAACTCTGATACCGTGTTGAAGAACTAACATGGTGAATGGGGAAGCATCTCTCAGTCTAGTCCTATCTTGTTGTGGTTGTGACTATATTTGTATGATGATGTAAATGGTTAAATGTTCAAGGCCAAAAATTGTGTGTATTTCCTGTTTTCCCTTTGTTTCCCTGACAGACCAACAAACATCTTTTCACATATTTCCTTTTGAGATTTTTTTGCCTTGATTTGATATTGACCTTGGATTTTCTTGATCTACAAAAACCCATATTTAAGAGGAAATAACCTGTTAATTAACTGTTAATGGGATAGTTGCTGTGCTTAATTTTGTGACAAAACTCAGTTGTGTTCTATTAAAGGAGATAATTATCAGGTTGCCTTATTCAGAGTGGTCTTATAAAAAGTAGTCTCTATTGCATGAAGAAACGTTTATTATTTTAAAGGCAAAAAAGAAAAGAAGGAGCAAGGGAACACCAAAACTAATTTTATTATTTAAAAGGCTAGAGTTCTTGCAGGGTGAGGTAGAGTGCTGAAATGCCACAACAGTGGGTGGTTCTTTGGCTAAATTTTCCCACAACAGGATATTTATTCTCTTAAAATTTACACACATCAGACAGACCAGTCTTGTCAGATTTCTCTCTTGGGAAGCCTTCAACTACTCCAGTGATGGGCACCAATAGACCCACCTGGGTAGAGAGGAACTGAAGAAGTTTCCTATGAGCTAGGCACTGAGAGCGAGAGACAGTTTCTGCTCTGAAGAGCTTACAGTCTAAGCAGACAAGACACGTGAAGGGTAGGAAGGGAAAGAGAGGCACAGAGTAATTATGTGACTTGCCCAAAGTCCCACAGTAGGTAAGCAGCAGAGCCAGGAATAGTACCCTGGACATCTGCCCTATCCACTAGACCAGGTGTAGGCAACCTATGGCCCGTGTGCCAAAAGCGGCACGCAAGCTGATTTTCAGTGGCACTCACACTGCCTGGGTCCTGGCCATTGATCCGGGAGGCTCTGCATTTTAATTGTAAATGAAGCTTCTTAAACATTTTAAAAACCTTATTTACTTTACGTACAACAATAGGTTAGTTCTATATTCTAGACTTCTAGAAAGAGACCTTCTAAAAACATTAAAATGTATTACTTGCAAGCAAAACCTTAAATTAGAGTGAATAAATGAAGACACGGCACACCACTTCTGAAAGGTTGCTGACCCCTGCACTAGACTGTTTCCCTGTAACCATGTTGCCTTTGTAGTGTTGGTTGTGAATTTGATTGCAGTGGATGATAGCCAAAGTCAAAACAAGAATGTTCATTCCGTGCTTTTCCACAATTTTGTCCCAGGTTTTAATTAATAAAATATATATAGTTAATATTAACACTATCACCTTGAAGGAAATATAGAATAATGGGGAATGTGCAGTCACCTGCAGGCCAGGAGCCCAATTCTTCTCTCACAGGACTATAAATCAGAAGCAACACTTTTCTAGCCAGTGGAGTTACACTAGTCTAAAACTGATGTGAGAGGAGAATTTAGATGAATATTTTTACATCTTCTATTTACCCTTTCCTTTAAATTAATATAATTCCCCATGTTACCTCCACACTCATACCTATCCCTCCCCATCTATCTCCCTTCCCATCACTCAGAATAGTATTTGATCAGCCTCAAAATGTGAGAGTCCTTGAAGGAGCCAGGCTGCTTGCACAGTAATTTATATTGCATCACAATGAAAAACACAGGTGTTAAAGTGAGTTAGAGGGCAATAGAATGTATATTTTTCAATGCATCATTAGCATAATTACAGAAACACCTGTGATGAAGAACTTAAAACTAATCCACTTTGAACATTTGCAGGATGTCCAACAGCTGGCGGTGGCAGGACGATTTTGTGTTTGTATTCTTTTTTATGGCTTCAGTAAAAAAAAACATAATGCGGGTGAAATAATTCTACAAGCATAACAGGCTGCATTAAAATAGGGAGGAAGATACGTGCAAAAAAAAAGTGAGTGCTAAAGATTCAAGCCAAGTATCAAATATGGCAGCCTGCCTTACAATAATGATTTGTATTGGCGATATGTGTACTAAAGACCACATCAGGAGCCAACAGTGTGACGGGGAGTGATATATTAATATCTCTGTGTTTCTACTGCATCCATTCCACAGTACACTTGTGTAGCTGCTTCTCAGTACAGTGTCTACATAGAATATATTTTATATTTAATTTTAGATAGACTATGCTGAAACGTTCTTTTCTTTTTGTTAAACAGAAGGTTTTGTAGGTGGCACACTGTGATTTAAAGTGCCTTTGCTATGAGCAGGTAGTCAGCATTCCACATGGTACCACCCATCAATGTGGATAGGTCCCTTGTTAGATCGTAGTGTTTCTAGGGCTGTAATTCCCTCTCCCCACATTGAAATGCAACAAAACACCCCAAAACAAAACAAAAAAAACGCTCGTCTTTTACAATGGGCATTTTCCATGTCTGGATATTGGATTAATATCCTGAAATCCTTGTAGTTAAACAGTAGAATTGTGGGGTTTTTTTTTGTTTTTTTAAATCTAGGTTAGAATCTGAACCTTTGCCAGTTCAGGAGCAGTGGTAGGAATACAGTGGATGCCTCAATACAACAGGTACTATTTATTTATTTATTCAACACACACAACCTCATAAGTCTCTGACCACTAAGTGCACTGCATCAGACATTATATCCTATATTTGCTTGGTCTCTTCTTAGAGCCCCCATCCCTTATTCAGGCAGTCAGTGTTTGAATCATAGTCCTTATTACTGTAGCTTTGCATGTCGGTATGAACTGCTACTTGAGGGACAAGAGGTGGTTTGTTTTTTTTAAGCCCACACATTTCTTATTGCTGATGCTGCCAGCCATCCAGCTGTTGTATTTCTTGCATTGTGACAAAACCACTTTTCTTCAGCAAGAGCATATAATCATTATTACAGTTACATGTGCCAATGCCTCTATGGTAATAAGAAAGCAGAAGTTGATGGGGTAAAACTTGTATTACTGTAGAGATGGTCATGCATTATCAAGTTGGATTCAGATTAATCTTTGAATGTTTCTGCCATGTGCTCTACTCTAAGCATTTGTAATACATTCATCACTGATTTTCAAGGGGTTATAAATTTAGGGTGTGTGTGCGCGTGTGTATTAATTGAGGGGTTTGGCCCATTATAGAAGATCTACTAGGTCCAGTTCTGAAACTCTATCTGAATATTCCCAAAATTCAGAAGCTTCCAGATCTGGGATTTCAGTTTGAACCCTTCTCTATGTAATTTATTAAGTGGTCAATGGAGTTTGATAACTGAGTTTCATAAGGTGTAAACATTTATTTTACCAACTTTTTGCCATTAAAGATGCCATTTTTGCTATCTTACTCTTAGTTTCTAATTCTTTATTTCCCTCAAGTTTAATGTCCAAATGTTTGGCTGGTTTTGCACTCACATGCATCACTTCAAACAGTGGCAGCAACGGACCTGCTACTGATATACACCAGGTTTCAGAGTAGCAGCTGTGTTAGTCTGTATCTGCAAAAAGAAAAGGAGTACTTGTGGCACGCATCTGATGAAGTGAGCTATAGCTCATGAAAGCTTATGCTCAAATATATTTTAGTCTCTAAGATGCCACAAGTCCTCCTTTTTCTTTTTTTTTGATTTACACCAGTGTGTGATAAGAGGAATGACTTCATTTAGGTCAATTGAGTTACATCAGTGTAAACCCAATGTTACTGAGACAAAATCTTCACCAGCTGGGCAGAGGACAGTGTTTTATTTTATTTCTAATTTTAATCAATCCAGGTCCATGTACATATCCACAGATCCTTTGTATAAATTTCCAAATACATCTCTGCATTGAGTAAACAAGGTCACTACCTGAAAATAATTTAGGAGGGATGTACTATATCTCCCAAATAGACACTTTTGTTTGTTGTACAGGAATTGGACTTGGGTTCTGAACCTATTTTGATCGCTGACTTGTTATGTGACCTTGGTTAAGTCACTTAATTCTTCTGTGTAGTGGGTATAATAGTACTTTACCTACTCCTTGGGGATGTAGTGAGGCTAGATTATTTGTTGTTTTGAGAACCTCATATGAAAGATGTTACAACAGCAAGATGTTGTTTTATTAGGAATTAAACTAGATTGAACTTTACTATGAGCTTCCCCTGAATTTTCCACTTGGAATCCCTGGCCTGAAGCCCAACATTACAGGTGTGGTTCTGGCCCAGTTTTAGTTTTGGTTTTCTGGTGGCAGTGTTCAGCTGGTAAGAGTAAAATGTGCCCAATCTAAGATAGCTATGTTGTTCAGATAAAACTTCCTGTGTGGCTTTCATCTATCAAACTGTTAATGTTCAGATACTAAGGGCCTGATCTGCAAACCCTCTGTGTGTGAAATGCCATTGCTTACAAAGCTTAGGACCGCCATTTCCATGGGCCTGATCAAAATCCCAGTGAAGTCAATAGGGGAATCTTTCAATTTACTTCCATGCACTTTAGATCAGGCTGTATTTACATGGCATAGGTTCAAGGTGGATTTTTAATTTGTAAGCGATGGTTATCCAAGAGTTGACTAATTCTACCAGCTGGTCAGCAACACTAGAGAAGAAGCCAGGCTGTTGCTTCCAATTACTGTGAGAAGCACCAGCTAAATATTCTTTTTCAGAAACTATTTTCTTTCAAAGAGTGACAAAGGGATATTATTGACATCATTCAGACACTTCTTTCCACTTGTCTCCAAGCTTCTCAAGTGTATCTTATCTGTGTATCCTTGTCATGTATAGTCTCTGTTTTTCTGTCACTTATGGTAACAGTTTTTTGTTGTTTTTTTTAAAGGAACAAAGAGTTTTCTTCTCAGCTTCTTGATTGGCTGCAGGTGTTCTAATCAGCCTGTCTGCCTTAATTGTTTCCAGAAAGTTCCTGATTGTTCTGGAACCTTCCCTGTTACCTTACCCAGGGAAAAGGGACCTACTTAACCTGGGGCTAATATATCTGCCTTCTATCACTCTCCTGTAGCCATCTGGCCTGACCCTGTCACAAACTCTTTAAAAATAGTTGCTTTGTTCTGGGCATGGTAGCTGCATATGCTATCTTATTGTGTTGTTGAATATTAGACTCCCATTTCAATTTAATTTTTTTTCTGGAGCAAAGAAGAATAGAGCGATTTCCCCCCCCCTTATATAAATGCACAATAGAATACCCCTTTAAAGCATTATTGTCGTCATTAGACTTTCAAAAAAGCAGAATTCAATAACTTTATGAAATCTTTTTCAGTGGTTATCAATAGTAATTACTGTTACTAATACAGTAATTATTTAATGTTCAATGGAACATTAATGGAATTCTCAATATAAGAAGGCAAGGCCTCCAGCAGTCTTTTCTATGGCAAATTGAATGGCTTTTTAAATGATAATCTGGACAGTAAATGAATGGAATATTTCAATAGCAGCCTGAATGGTAAAATGAATTGAAATTTCAGCATAATCTGAGTGGTATGCTAAGTGGCTGATAGTCACTTTAACATGAATGGCAAACTGAATGGTATTCATGAGAGTAAATTGCAAGATATTCCTCAGAATGGAATATGGCACACCAATTTTAAAGACTCTCCAGTTTAAATAATTATCTATGTTAAATTATACTACCTGTCTGTCTCCTTATAAAATCCAACTTAATAGCAGAGAACATATTTGAAAACATATTTGTTAGAGATGGTTGAAAATTTTTCAGTGGAACAGTTTTCTGTCTAAAAAAAACGTAGTGTCATAAAAATTAAAATATTTAGTGGAAATGTCTTTCAGTGAAACTTTTAATGGTAGAAAGTTGAAATGATTAATTTAGACTTTTTCATTTTATTTTGTTTCAACTTTTATATTGCATTATAATGTATTATATGCTAGAATGTTTAGACATTAATGAAACAAAACACCTTTTTGATGTTATGAAAATGGAATGTTTCTGTGGTTCCAAATTGAAACTTTTTGAATTTTTTGTTCAAGGGAAATTCTGAAACTTCATCTTTTCATTCTAATTGGAATGAAAACAAAGTTCAATTTGAAGTTGCCCGCAGAATGGAAATTTGCTTTCTGATGAGCTTTAATCTTTGTACAGTTAGTGACATCCCTTCAATGTTTTATTTAGAGCAGATAGTTTTTTTTTTTAACAGACATATTAGAATGCCATTCTTCACGTTATCTGAATGGCAGAACAGATTTTATTTATTTATTTATTTATTTAGATTCTTACACCATAGCCAATCACCACTAACCAATCACTGAGCAGCTTTCATTAGTGCATTATTCTGGACTAGCATGTGTTACGCATGGTTCATTCCTTCTTTTTCTCTCTCCCTCTACATGGAGGAAATGTGCGTGCTAATTGAAAAAAATATTTTTTGCAGTGTTAGTTTTGTTAGTGATGGCAAGTCAAAGACATGCGCCTTGCACTTGGAACTGAAGGTGATGAGGTTTCTTTGATCCTGTGGGAGTTTATTCCATGGTCTTGGGCCAACCACTAAGAGAGCTGTGATGATTGGTAAGCTATTTATTTAAAGTGACACCTGAAATACAATGATGCACATTAGCACCAGGGAAGAATTTGCCATGGTTTTCAGATATTCATCTAATTTGTCTAGTAAATACATAAAATCAAACTTTTTTTTTTCATTTTAATGGCTGACTAAAAACATCATTGTTAAACCTTCATATCTTCTGTAATGATTATACGTGGCCCTTATCTATTTTGTGTTCCCCCTCTAAAACTTTTTACAAACATAAGCTATTTAGCTCTAATCTGTGCCTATGATAGCTTGCATGCTATCAGTTGCAGGACTGGGACTTTAGTGTTCCTGTCAAAGCCCGCCTGGAGCAAGGTGTCTCATGCAGTGAGCACCTTGCTGCTCCTGTACCTGTTTGAAATTTAACACATAATAGGTGCTTGCCTGGGCTTTTAAATTCCACAACAAACTAAACAGTCTGTCACATGCTTTACCTGAAGGTGTGTCAGATTGTTAGGCCCTGACCCATACCTGAGCGTTTTGGGTTACGCAGCACCAATCCTTGTAAAAAGACGGCAAGCTTTCTTTTCTTTCCTGATGGGTCCTGATTTGCTATTGCCTCCTCCCTTCACTTCTAGAAGTGGAGGACCAAGTCTTGTTGGTTCCACCAGGATTAAAGCCTGTGTGGCTTCTCTAGGCACTACTCAGTGGTTTAAACTCACTGCCCCGCTTTCCTTAGCAGGTGTCTCAGGGCGGCAAGGCCTCCAGCATATGGGCAGAGAAGGCATAGTACATCTTGTGTCACTTCCAAATATTCTTGTGTAGAAGGTAAATAATTATGGTTACAGCCATTGTACCGATGAGGAAAGTGAGACGGACCGAGCCATTTCTAGAACGGAACATATGTCAGAGCTAGAGTTAAGACTCAGGAGTGCCTGTGCTCTGGTCACGGGAGCATAGCTTTTACTACTCTGTTCTTTCCTCTTAAATTCTACTGCATACCATGGATCAGACTTAGTCTGCTGCAACCTGGCTTGAGTAAAGCACTGAATCACTTGTTTAAGTTCATCCCTATTTGGCAAAGCATTTAAGGATTTTTTTATGTGCTTTGCTAAATAAGGGTAGGCTTATGCATGTGCTTGAAGTTAATGATGTGCTTAAACACTTGGCTGAATGTGGACATATTAGGTAGAATTATTCAATTGTATCTCATAAAGAGATACAAAAAAACCGATCTTGCACTTTAATTGTATGCGCTCATCTTCAAGTCTTTAGAGCTTTAATTCTTCTTTGATTGTATTTAGCTTCCAGATAGCTATTTAAAATGGAAAAAAAATGGTGTCTGCCACTGTGTCTATGACTTTGCTTGCTATTGTCTGAAACAAAGGAGTTGCAAAGAGTTTTCCTTTTATGTTTGCGGGGAAAAGCTCTATGGATTATTGCTGAGCAAATACCTTCATTTTTTTGGTGAACATTGGGTCAAATGAAAAATCTGAAAATGCTTGGATTGTATTTGCTTTCCATGCATATTCCAGCGAATAAGTTTATTAGCAGGAATTTGCACAGGAAACCAGCAATTTCTAGTAAATATTTGAAAATATTCCTGGGAAGCAAATTTCAATCTTGTTGTAAGAAAGATTATTCACACCAGAAACCTGATTCTAAGAGTTATTCTGATGCAATCAGTCCAGAGACCGTAATTGTGATTCTCCATTGCATTGCACCCTGTGTAGTCTAGCTGTATAAAATGAACGTTAAATGCTATGAAATCAGAATGGTAGTATTTTGCACTAACTTTCACCTGTGCAATGTAACTACATGAAGGGAAAAGCAGTGAAGAATCAGTCCCCGTTGCTTGATCTGGCTGCATATGAAGATGAACATCTTCATCTCAACTGCATCTATTTCTCCCATGATTGTGTCCCATTATGCCTCTCCTTAAAGTCAGTTGTGAAGGACCAGAGAGCAGTCTGTCTCTAGGCTTTTCCAGACGACATCAGAATTAGGATAACCAACTTTTGCCACCTGTAAATGACTAGTAAGCACATGGCATATTTAATCAATGAATTGGCTTTTCAATTAAGAAAACATTTTAAAGGAATTTGAAGTGCTACTTTGAAAATCCTACATAATTTTTATTATATAGCAGAGCCTTATGAGGGGGAAAACCCACAAAACTGAGACAGGCAATTCTCAGTGCAAAAGCAGGGATAGTTTTTGTTGTTCTCTGAGATTGACTTGCGTAGAGATGCTTTATAAGTTGATCTGAGGGTGGTCCATGATATTTCACTAATGCGCTTGATAAACACTAAATTTAAGTAATTAAAGTTCCGAAGGATTCTTCAGGAATTTTTTCTATCTGTGATACCTGCAAGATAACTAGACTTAAAGTTAATTTGTTGTTGTAAAATAATGCAGGAGCATTACTGTGAATAGCCATGTAGTGTACTCTCGTTTCTCAATATGTT
This sequence comes from Dermochelys coriacea, assembly GCF_009764565.3. Classification (NCBI taxonomy): domain Eukaryota; kingdom Metazoa; phylum Chordata; order Testudines; family Dermochelyidae; genus Dermochelys; species Dermochelys coriacea. The sequence continues at coordinate 12,351,315 of NC_050081.1, read as the reverse complement.
GTTCATGTCATTGCTATACAGCTGCCCATGAAATTTGCTTTCACAGTCTAGGGTTTCTTTTCTTTGCAGAATGAACAGGTTTTCCTCTTCCTTTTTGCTTTTGCTGATGACTGTACATTATTTCTATGGAATATCCAATATTATAGATTTAAAAAGTTAAGAATCCTGGTTTCCATGGACAAACACATTCCTGTAATATTTAGAAAGGTTTTTTCTTTAATTCTGTACCAATAATGTTTCTTAAAGTTATGTCTGAAGCTACAGGGGAAATGGATATGGGGTACCTCAAAGGTAATTTACTACGCCTCTCAGAATTGCTGGTATAACAGATATCATGTTTAACTTTATATGGACTGTGGTGAAGTGGATTAGGCCCAGAGGCCCCCTTCTGAAGGCCTTATGGTCCTGCCACACCCATCCCAGGAAAGTAGTAGTAAAGCTAAGTCCTTCAAGTTGCCTAGAGAGACTGCACAGGAAGCAGGCAATCAGGAGGAGGGCTGCAAAAGGTTAACTAATCAGAGGGTTGCAGGCTCGTATAACAGAGCTGCTGTGCTGATCAGAGTCAGTTCCTGGCTGAAGCCAGAGGAATGCTAATGGTGTTCCTGGCTGGCCAAAGGGACTGTAGCATTATGGGCAGCTCAGTGCTAGCAGGGACTAGGGGAATGAGAAAGGCCCAGGAGCTCTGAACATAAACGAGCCCTGAGCTAAAGGTGAAGCATTGGTGAAGGTTGGGGTTGTGGGGAAGTGACCCAGAGAACTGAAAGCAGTTTAGTTAAAGGGATGTGGTGGTGCATGGTTGCTATTTAGGGTCCCTGGGATGGGACCTGGAGTAACGGGTGGGCCAGTGTTCCCCCCCATAAGCTAATGGGGAAAAGGCCAACAATTGGACGGTGATAAACCCCCAGAAGGGCATCTGAACTGTTAAGAGGCCTACCTGGAGAGCTGGGGCCACAGCAGACCAGAGTGTGTGAAGAATCTTCAGGGAGGAAGTCCTGGGGGCTTGACTCCTTACCAGGGCCAAGAGTTCTTAAAGATTTTGTTGGACTAATACCCCAGAATAGGTCTATTTGAGTTGTGTTCTGTATAGATGGTGAGTGGCTTGACCAGAGGGCTGAGTCCCTAAAAACAACCAGAGAAATTACCAGAAGTGGTCACCATAAACTAAGAGAAATGCAGACACACCTGATCGGAAGGGGGTGCTTGCTTGAGGTGGGTGCCATGCAGTTATATGAACATTACACTAGGTCATGTGTGGGCTTATATTGTGGCATATATCCACAATCCCTCCTTGGTAGTGGTATGGAGCCAGAGAGCACAACTGCTTTGTCAACCTTCGAGAGGCTGGACTATGCAATCCCATCCAGTGGCCAGCTAGCTCCAATGGATGGGATGGGGTCATTCTCCTACCTACTCAACATCCCTTTTCCGAGGTTAGTAGCAGACACCTTGCGCTCCTTGAGTATAAACTCCATATTTTGCCTGGCCCATGTGCCATGGATGAAGAGGTGTTCTGAGAGGCTTGGTCAGTCTGTCTGTAATATAGGTTTTGCATGTGTTTCTGTGGATTAACTGGCACAGTTCAGACCTGTAAAAGTTGCATTGCGCTTGCAAAATTGCAAACATCCATTTACTAGTCAGCATTCCTGGCAGTACATTATTGGATTTTTCTTTCTTTCTCGTCCTTTTCACAGTCAAGATTACTTTTTTTTTTAAAAGGCTGTGTGATTTACTTCTGTCTTCCTGCATTTGCAAAGTGCATTTCAATCTATTTTGGGAAGAATTTAATGCTTTTCTGGCACAGAACAACTTGAATAAGAGGGTAGCCACCTCCAGGGTAGGTCACAGCCATTGAATGCAACATGAGAACTTACAGTTCCTACAATTTAATAAACTTTTCATGGCTTTCTGGAAGATGTGTGGGATGGAAATGTGTGGGATGGAAACTATCCAGAGAGGCTGGTAGTAATAACCTTTTTGGTATGTGTCTTTTGCTATTAAACATGGATCCCTTTGGTCAAAGCCACATGCTTTAACCACATCATCTCCTACTCATTCTATTTTCTGTCGTCTTTTCTTTTTTCTTTTCTGTAAACCACTTTTAAAACCACTATTTTAAAACCACTTTAATTTACACCTTGTGAAATTATCTTCTGTGACATCATACAATATTTTTGTGACTTTTTTTTTTAGATTATTTCAGATTTGCAGCATTTGTATCTAGCAAAGCTTGTTTTGAGGAAGATGTTTTATTCCTTCAAACTCCTACAGAAACATAGCTCCCTTGCTAGCTGAGATGGATCCAAACCAAAGCCACAGCTCTGGCATTTAACAAAGTGGAACCTGAACTTTGGGGAAAGTCCAGATCTGAGCTTTCCATCTAATGCCCATCTCTTTGTAACAGGTGAATCAAATTCTGTGTTCAAACTCTCCTGTAGATCAGACCAGAACTTAACTCACGATTATCTCTAGTAGTTTCCAGGTCCAATTAATCAGCTAGTTTGGTGGTGGTGGTGTTTTTTTTTGTGGGTTTTTTTTTTTTTGGCCTGGCTTGAGTTTTGAAGCAAACCTTGTACATAGAACTAATCCTAATGGATTCAAACCAAGCAGACCTCAATGTTTCAATTTATATTAAAAAGCAAATTGTTCTCAAGACTTCAAAAGCACCCAGCTTCATAAAAACTATAAGTTGTCCTTGATTCAGCACCAAGTGATATTACCTATTGCTTTAAGTCTCTCTTGCTAACACTGCAGTGATTGGAATGCCTGTGTAACAGTCTGTTCTGTTTCTGCCATCACCCAACAATATTCAGATCTACTCATGCTGTCCCTGCAGCACCAAAAAAATACTTGCTTTATTCATAGTGGGCTGGTGTTGCTGCTGTAGTGATGAGGTGGATTTGGTCTCATTGGGACTGATTGTTGATGCACCCCCTAAGTAAGCAGTCAATATTATTGATCCTGCTGGGTGAATTGTGTGCACCTTGCAATGCAGTGGTACATGCTGCAAACTAATAGGAGAAAGAGATGGCTCATCAAGCTGCTGCTGGCATGAATTACTAGAATGAAAAGTGACTTCTGTTCAGAAAGCTGAAGGATTAGCTGCTACCCAGGTCAGTGAAGTCTAATTAGGGAGTGAAGATGATGAGTACTTGCCTCTGCAACTGCTGTCCTGCTTTTACATCTACCCTTGCATCTATACATGTACCGTCTGACATGATTGCTACAGCAACAGCAGCGAGAAGATTTAGATGAAAGTTTTTTCCTCAGGAGGAGGGAATTTATTTGTTCTGCTTAGTGCAACTTTTCTCCCCATCATTTGTTTGTTCTTTTCTGTCTCCTGCCCCCCCATCACATTTTGTAGGTTCATAGGCCTCAAGAATTTCTGTTTTTCCTCTTTTAAATTTTCCCCTCCAAAAAGTTAGTTAATTATGTGGTGCTGCTTGGTTACTGGAATGAGGAGATTTTTATTTATTTATTTTTTTGTTTTGGTTCAGTAGCGCTGCCTGGTCTGGTTTTTGGGGAATGTGAAAAAAGAAACACAAGGCCCAATTCTGATCTCATTTATACTTTCATGTTACTCCAGCACAGCAGTGGCTTTCCTTCTTTTTGCAACAAACATCTACTGCCTCTGTTTTTCTTCCATTGCTTGGGTAATTTAGCCTTTCAGCCACGTCCTAAAATTTCTCCCTTTCTAGGGTAAACAAGAGCCCCTCCAAATGTATTCCAATGGAAGTCCAACAGCCTTCATTCCTCAGTATAAAGTTCAGCCTTAGTCCAGGGGCTGACAAGCAGTCCTTTATCCCACCTTCTTCTACAATATGCCACAGGGCCCCCAAGAAAGCTAAGTTGCTCAGGCTTCAGCTCTGGGTGGCAGGGCTCAGGGCCCCGGGCTTCAGCCCTGCGCCACAGGGCCTAGGCTTTCTGCCCTGGGCCCCAGTGAGTCTAACACTGGTCCTGCTTGGCACACCTCTTGAAACCTGCTCGTGGCCCCCCAGGGGGTCCCGGACCCCGGTTGAGAACCACTGTGTTAAGGCATACATGCATTTAACTTCAGTTTAAATCCTGATGTGTGCATGTAACTGAATATGAATGTCCCTTAATTCTTGTTTGTGTGCAGATTTCTCCTCTACAGTTATGCCAAGCTTAGAACAGTTCCTTTGAGTTAAAGCAGCAATGCTAGTGAGAATAATTAGCACTGGGTTTTAATATATTAGGGTTCCAAAAGCAACATCCTCATAGCAGACATAGCATTAAAAAGTGGGTGAGATATATTTTATTTTAATGAACAGGTTTATATATATGACATGAAACTGTCATTACTTAAGAGTAACCAGCCAAGATGGCTGGTAGACTGTTTGTTTGTATTAAAAGATGATAGACTTATTATTCAGTATGAGTATCTTACACCATGAGAAGGTCTAATTTAAGTCAAGGGGGCTATTCACGGGCGCAGTGTAGGACCCAGTATGAATAAGGGTATCATAATCCGGTCCTTTACAATAAAGACAATTTAAATGTCATTGAGCTGAATTTTATCATCCTATTCTGTAACAAAATACAATCTGAAACTCAAAGAGGAAGGTATCTGAATAAAAAAGAAAAGATCAACTTAAATGATACACAAATTCAAGCTGTTAACAAACACCTTGAAGCTATATGATGGAATATGGGCCGCTGTAGCTGTTTATGGAAATTAAAAATAAATCAAATATTAAAATGCTTATTTTTACAAAGTGCTGCAAAAAAATTCAAGGCTGTTTTCTGAAGCTGTGAAGCTGAAGAGAGTTTTGTATAGTTGCTAGCAAAGAGGAGGTACCTGCAACAGTGAGTGTGATAGCAGACTCTTAATTTTACTTTTTAATATAAATGTGTGGTGGACTTCAGTTGCAGATTGGTGAGAAAACTGCAGAGTTCATTTTGCAGTGAGAAAAGGGCTGATGAAAATCCCGAATGGAAATGTAATCACAAATGCTGCGATTTATTTTTTTTAAGGGGTGTCTGCAATTTTTGCTACATTGTGCACTTTTCCACAGACTTTTTAAGCTTTCATTTAAAAAAAACCTACTTTCTAGCACTTTCTGTTAAGAGGATACAGCTATCCCAGTGCAAATCTATGTGCTGATGCCTTCAACCCTGCAGAAAACAGTTTCCTGCTCAGCAGCAGCAAATCTGTGAATTTCAGTAACTACTGTGTACTATGTAAATTCTTTAATACAACAAAGGTATGTCTACACTGCAGTTAAACACTTGCAGCTGGCCCGTGTCCACTGACTTGGGCTCACAGCGGTCGTTCAATTTATGGAGTAGACATTCAGGCCCAGGATGGAGCCTGGGCTCTGGGACCCCGCAGTTAAGCAGCACAATATTCCAAACCCTGCGAGCCCAAGCAGCTGACATGAGTAAGCCGTGGGTGTTTAATTGCAGTGTAGATATAGCCTAAAGTCCTGATCCTGCAAACTGCTGTGCTCAAATAGACCTGTGTGATGCCCCAGTGAAGTGTTGAGATCATTGTAGGAGCAGGGCGTAATCCTGAAAGAAGCTGGGTACCCTCAACTCAATGGGGTTTGAGCACTCTCAGTACCTCCCAGGGTCAGGTTCACTGAAACAAAAATTCTGCTGGAATCCAGTCGCTTGTCAACCACATTCCAAACTTTAGGCCTATATCAGGAAGCATGAGCAATGTTGTCACTGAATGTACTATGAAAACATCACAGTTTTGGGGGGCCATATTCACTGGCACCAGTTCTTGCAGTCTCCCGAATTAACTTTGCAAGGAGCAGAAATAGTATGCATTGAGACTGTTAGAAAGGAATGCTGGACACCAACAAGCAGATCGTGTGAGCTGGCTCCACTCTAGAAAAGTTCCTCAGTGGCTCGTGATGAAGGTTCTGGGGGTGGCTTCTGTTGATTTTGGAGGGGGCCCAAATAGTAGTAGCTAGTTCTAAACCAGATTTCTGTTGCTTCATGTAGTCTTACATAAAAGTGAACATACTGTGTCAGATCAATGGTCCACCTAGCCCAGTATCCTATGTTCTGACAGTAACCAGTGCCAGGTACTTTAGAGGGATTAACCAGAACAGGGCAATTATAGGTGATTCATCCAGTCCCATCATGTGGCAGCTAATGGCTTAGGGATGTCCAGAGCATAGGGTTGCATACCTGACCATCTTGGTTAATAGCCATTGATGGACCTATCTTCCATGAATTTACTTAATTTTTTAATCCAGTAATGCTTTTGGTCGTCACAACATGCCCTGGCAATGAGTTCTACCTGTTGACTATGTGTTGTGTGAAGAAATATTTCACTGCTGCCTATTAATTTCATTGGGTGATCTCTGTGTTATATGAAAGGGTAAATAACACTTTTCCCTCCCTCTCACACCATTCATGATTTTATAGACTAGTATATTCCCCCTTAGTCATCTCTTTTCTAAGATGAACAGTCTTTGTAATCTCTCCTAATCATTTTTGTTGCCCTTCTCTTTACCTTTTCCAATTCTAATATCTTTTTTCAGATGGGGCAACTGGCATGGCACACAGTTTGTTGATGGGTGCCCTACGTAGAGTGTCTCTCTCTGTTTCATGAGAAAAGTAGTTACACTGTAGGAACCAAAAAAATATGCTATTAGCGAAACCTAGCAAGAACAAACCTATGACCCTTGTGTTATATATGCTGAGTTTAGGCTGTGTTTGTTTGATAGGCTAGACTAAGGAAAGCACTTAATCACATGCTTAAGTCCAGCACTATTCAGGAAAGCCCTCAAGAAAATGCTTAGCTTTAAGTGCTGCTTAAGGCCTATTGACTTCAATGGGATTTACCACATGCTTAAGTTCCCTTCTGGAATAGAGAGAATTTACTGAATCTGGGCCATAGACAATAGAAATCTCGTTCTGACAGATGAACTAAGCGAATGACAAACTTACCTAGAAACTACACAACATATAAATGATTTAACACAATCTAATTTTGCCAAAATGTATAGTAGCAATTCTTTTCTTATCCTCTTGATATGCTTCTCCATAGTGTAAGATTTTATAAATGCTAAAGTTTGAGTCAACTGACCACACTCTTTGTGGTGTGTTATTCTTGCTTCTTGGCAAGTACACTTTTTTTCTCCTGTGGATTTTTTTCATGGAATATAGATCATTCCTATAGATGTTAATTTGGCAGGCAGATTTCCCTTGATGTCACACACCTGTCTAGTTGGCAGATGTTCTCCTACTAGCACCAAGTGACTGGTGAAAACCTCCCATTGTTTAATTTTAATTGGTTGTCTATAAATGTTATTTCAGTGTTTGGTAGCCATCTTTGGGAACTAATATTTCTGTGCCTATATTGAGCGTATATTTAAATATCATGCGTCTCTGTACTTAAACGATCTAACACCCACTGAAAGAGTTAGGCACCTAAACACGTTTAAAAATCTGGCCCTAGGGCCCCAGTTCAGCAAAGCATTTTAACTCGTACTTAAATACATCCCAATTCAGTTAAGCACTTAATCACATGCTTGTCTGAATGGGGATGAATGGCTGAATTGGGGCCAAGAGAAAATAGGAATATCCCACTAGTCTAAACAGTTAGATAATTGCTGATGTATATTTAGCATTTTGTACTCTAAATAAAAAGAAAAGGAGTACTTGTGGCACCTTAGAGACTAACAAATTTATTAGAGCATAAGCTTTCGTGAGCTACAGCTCACTTCATCGGATGCTGTAGCTCACAAAAGCTTATGCTCTAATAAATTTGTTAGTCTCTAAGGTGCCACAAGTACTCCTTTTCTTTTTGCGAATACAGACTAACATGGCTGCTACTCTGAAACCTGTACTCTAAATGTGGTTAAAAGTGGTGGGTTTTTTAGTGTGGGTTATGAAATGTTGGTAAGAACCCAAAGTCACCTTAATTACCAATGTTTAAAAGGGTCATTTCTGGAACCATTTGTCCTGTAATAATTCAGTAATAGTTCTTCCATTTATTACAAATGAGAGATTACTTTTCAGAAATGCTGCCTCTGCTAAGAGAGTGAATGTTATCTTAACAAGCTGCTTTTCAGTAAAACAAAATCAGGTTAGAAGAATCTTAAACACAATTTTTGATTGACCTTGTTAGTCTAAATATATATATAATATTTCACAAATGGTTTGTACTTAGCCTAAGCTGTATAACTATTAATTGGATTCCCAGAATGCTTTGTACTCATGCTTCTTTTTGTTGTGGAAGTTTACTGATAGTTAAAGTGTTCCACTCTGTGTTCTTTGTATGTGCAGAATCTGTCAGAAGTATGATGTATGTTCTGTTAAGGACAGTTATATATACATTTTATGTTGGATGCTGTTAGTACAAAACAGCTCATGTCTCTATGGTCTAATGATATTTGTACTCTGGTTTACTAACATCTGGAATGGTATTGTCTGATTGGTACAGATATCTATGTATCCTAAAAAATAGGTATGAAACTAGATAAGAAAAAGGGAGCAAGGTGTTTTAATCTTCTACTTGTCATAAATGAGTGGACTATAAATAGAAGTCAAATTAAGTTAATATTTTGGTAGAGACTGAACTGCTGCCAAACTGTTCCCCAGAGATCAGTAGTGTGTGAACCTTCCTGTTTGTGATGATAACTTCATTCAATCAATGATCTACATGGAACTGCTAAGAGCCTGGGGGCTTATCCTGTGAGATGCTGAATGACTCTGGGGATGCACTCAGCACCCTCGCTGCCTCTTGAGATCAGTTTTAAAAGTCTGAAATTAGTAGGAGTTGAATGATTGCATTACTTCCCTGGAGCTGCTCATCACCTGGCAGGATTGGGCCTTTTATTGTGGTTGGTTATACTTCCTTTATACTGCTTTATGGCTGCAGCTAGTCAGAAAATAGTCAACATTTTGCACCAAAAATTATGAAAAATTAAAATGTTCACTTTCCCCAAAAAATTTCATGGAAATTTTCCAGTTTTTCAACAAACTATTTTTTTGAGGGGAGGGGTAATCGGCTCAATTTCTTACATAAACATCCATTAAGGAGTTCTTTTCCTACCACCTTCCTTGGAACCATCTGGTTCCAGAGGCAGGATCCTAGACTAGATGGCAAAGACATGACTGGGATGTAGGCAGTTGGGTCTAATGGTTAGAGCTGGGGGTAGTCATGCCTGGAGGTTAGAGTGGAGCTGAGCTGGAGAGAAGGATCAGGGCAATGGGACACCTTGGGATGTAGTTGAGAACTGAGCTTGGAATCGGAGCCAGTGATCAGAAGCTGGATGCCAGCGGCAATGGGGTGAGCCAGAGACTGGTCAGGAAGCAGAACCGGCGTTGGGGCCCGTGACCAGAAACCAAATGCCATAACAGGAGAGTCAACTAGGGTCATTAACCCAAGGCAGACCTGAGGATTCAAGCCAGGAATAGGAGCAGGCAGGGAACACACTGAGCAGCCAGCGACTCTGGATGTTTCTGGGTTAAATAATAACTAGCTCCATCCTTCCACCAATCAGTAAGTGCAGTCAATCAGGCAGCTATGTCCAGTGTTGCTAGGAGACTAGCCCTCCTGCAACGGGCTTTCTGACACTAGACAGACCTCTGATCTGGCAATTCCTAGTTTAGATAGACAGGAAGTTGAAGTTTCAGGCTGGATCCATTTTTTTTTTCCATTTTCCCCCCATTATCTTTAGTCCCTCCCAGCAATGGTAACCCATTAGCCTACCCTAGCAATGGTAAAGCATCTAAAGCAGGCCAATGAGCTGCTGTAATTTGGAAACACACCCATTGAATATTCTATTCCCTCTTTTTCTTTCTAAACTTCCTTACTCTTAGAGCTTCTCTCATTGACATAGGTACTGCCTCTCAGAAGTGGAGTTCCTGTGCTGATGGGAGAAGCTCTCCTGTTGGTATAGGCAGCGTCTTCACTAAGCGCAGAAGTGCTCTAAATGTAGACAAGCCCTCCTATTTAGTGTGAACTCATTTTTTTTCCCTAATGTTCATCACACTCCAGCTACCCCACCGATCTTTGGTCCTTCATCAACAAGAGTGGAACAGGAGCCTTCTGTTTAATCTGTCAGGTGCTCTGTACTTTTGAACTTTGCTTTAAGGTACTAGGATCTAAAGAGAGTGAGTGAGGATTCCTTTGTAAAGCTGCTTCTTGACTCCATATTTTTATGCACTCTCTATTATATAAATCACTCTCTCCTATAATTCCATGTCCCCGCTCTCCCGACCACCCAACAAGAGTGCCTCCCCCGCACTCGTATACCTTCTTACTTATTCTTTCTGCTGTTAACCGTTGTGACAGAAAATCTCTCTGAGGAAATAGTTTCCTGCATCACTAAGGATAATGTTGGCAATAGAATCAATGGACCAAATCCTGAAGTTCTTATTCAAGCAGTAGTCTAATGGGTATTAATGGGAGTTCTGCGTAAGTAAAGAGTGAATAAGGACTTCAGGATTTGACCCAAGGAAATAGAAATAAGAGATGAAAAAGGATGATTAGCCATCTTATCCATCCTGCTGCCAGTATAAGATTGCTCCCTAGAGTCTAATTTTAACACCTTTTAAATGATCTAAAGAATGGGACTTGTCCATTTCCCTTGAAACATTATTCTACACTCAAAGTGAGCTCCCTGCCCAAAAGTTACCTTGATATTCAATCAAAACTTACTTAAAAAAATCCATCCTATGATGAACTAGTTACATACCTTTGTACCACTTTGGGTTCCTGGGTGCTTGAATATGTGGGGAATTTGCCCTGATTATAGCAATCTATGGCCTCCCACTGATGCAGCTGCACTGACCTAATCTCTAAAAGTAGATATGGAAAACTGTGGGTTACAGGGGTAAACTTGACATTGCGGGAGGGTGGGTAGGGGCGGCAAACCCTCAGCTAGTATAAAATTGTCCTAGCTCCATTGGAGCTATGTTGATTATATACCAAATACGAATTTGTCCTATGTTTTCACCAGTGAAGCCCGATTGCTGACTGGAATAAGGAGCAAATTCTTATTGTAGATGAGGCCTGAATTTGTCTCCCCAGAGTGCATTAATTTTAATCCTCTAGGAAAGGAAGAGGGTGTTCCAGCAATGTTCCAGCAATGCTGCTTGCCAGGGGCTAAGATTCGTGATGTGACGGAGAGACTGCCGAGACTCATCAAGCCCTCGGATCGCTACCCCTTCCTGCTTCTCCACGTGGGCACCAATGATACTGCCAAGAATGACCTTGAGCGGATCACTGCGGACTACGTGGCTCTGGGAAGAAGGATAAAGGAGTTGGAGGCGCAAGTGGTGTTCTCGTCCATCCTCCCCGTGGAAGGAAAAGGCCTGGGTAGGGACCGTCGAATCGTGGAGGTCAACGAATGGCTACGCAGGTGGTGTCGGAGAGAAGGCTTTGGATTCTTTGACCATGGGATGGTGTTCCATGAAGGAGGAGTGCTGGGCAGAGACGGGCTCCATCTTACGAAGAGAGGGAAGAACATCTTTGCCAGCAGGCTGGCTAACCTAGTGAGGAGGGCTTTAAACTAGGTTCACCGGGGGAAGGAGACCAAAGCCCTGAGGTAAGTGGGAAAGCGGGATACCGGGAGGAAGCACAGGCAGGAATGTCTGTGAGGGGAGGGATCCTGCCTCATACTGGGAATGAGGGGCGATCAACAGGTTATCTCAAGTGCTTATATACAAATGCACAAAGCCTTGGAAACAAGCAGGGAGAACTGGAGGTCCTGGTGATGTCAAGGAATTATGACGTGATTGGAATAACAGAGACTTGGTGGGATAACTCACATGACTGGAGTACAGTCATGGATGGTTATAAACTGTTCAGGAAGGACAGGCAGGGCAGAAAAGGTGGGGGAGTAGCACTATATGTAAGGGAGCAGTATGACTGCTCAGAGCTCCGGTACGAAACTGTGGAAAAACCTGAGTGTCTCTGGATTAAGTTTAGAAGTGTGTGCAACAAGAGTGATGTCATGGTGGGAGTCTGCTATAGACCACCGGACCAGGGGGATGAGGTGGATGAGGCTTTCTTCCGGCAACTCACGGAAGCTACTAGATCGCATGCCCTGATTCTCATGGGTGACTTTAATTTTCCTGATATCTGCTGGGAGAGCAATACAGCGGTGCATAGACAATCCAGGAAGTTTTTGGAAAGCGTAGGGGACAATTTCCTGGTGCAAGTGCTAGGGGAGCCAACTAGGGGGAGCGCTTTTCTTGACCTGCTGCTCACAAACCGGGTAGAATTAGTGGGGGAAGCAAAAGTGGATGGGAATCTGGGAGGCAGTGACCATGAGTTGGTTGAGTTCAGGATCCTGACGCAGGGAAGAAAGGTAAGCAGCAGGATACGGACCCTGGACTTCAGGAAAGCAGACTTTGACTCCCTCAGGGAACAGATGGCCAGGATCCCCTGGGGGACTAACATGAAAGGGAAGGGAGTCCAGGAGAGCTGGCTGTATTTCAAGGAATCCCTGTTGAGGTTACAGGGACAAACCATCCCGATGAGTCGAAAGAATAGTAAATATGGCAGGCGACCAGCTTGGCTTAATGGTGAAATCTTAGCGGATCTTAAACATAAAAAAGAAGCTTACAAGAAGTGGAAGGTTGGACATATGACCAGGGAAGAGTATAAAAATATTGCTCGGGCATGTAGGAAAGATATCAGGAGGGCCAAATCGCACCTGGAGCTGCAGCTAGCAAGAGATGTCAAGAGTAACAAGAAGGGTTTCTTCAGGTATGTTGGCAACAAGAAGAAAGCCAAGGAAAGTGTGGGCCCCTTACTGAATGAGGGAGGCAAGCTAGTGACAGAGGATGTGGAAAAAGCTAATGTACTCAATGCTTTTTTTGCCTCTGTTTTCACTAACAAGGTCAGCTCCCAGACTGCTGTGCTGGGCATCACAAAATGGGGAAGAGATGGCCAGCCCTCTGTAGAGATAGAGGTGGTTAGGGACTATTTAGAAAAGCTGGACGTGCACAAGTCCATGGGGCCGGACGAATTGCATCCGAGAGTGCTGAGGGAATTGGCGGCTGTGATTGCAGAGCCCTTGGCCATTATCTTTGAAAACTCGTGGCGAACGGGGGAAGTCCCGGATGACTGGAAAAAGGCTAATGTAGTGCCCATCTTTAAAAAAGGGAAGAAGGAGGATCTGGGAACTACAGGCCGGTCAGCCTCACCTCAGTCCCTGGAAAAATCATGGAGCAGGTCCTCAAAGAATCAATCCTGAAGCACTTAGAGGAGAGGAAAGTGATCAGGAACAGTCAGCATGGATTCACCAAGGGAAGGTCATGCCTGACTAATCTAATCGCCTTTTATGATGAGATTACTGGTTCTGTGGATGAAGGGAAAGCAGTGGATGTATTGTTTCTTGACTTTAGCAAAGCTTTTGACACGGTCTCCCACAGCATTCTTGTCAGCAAGTTAAGGAAGTATGGGCTGGATGAATGCACTATAAGGTGGGTAGAAAGCTGGCTAGATTGTCGGGCTCAACGGGTAGTGATCAATGGCTCCATGTCTAGTTGGCAGCCGGTGTCAAGTGGAGTGCCCCAGGGGTCGGTCCTGGGGCCCGTTTTGTTCAATATCTTCATAAATGATCTGGAGGATGGTGTGGATTGCACTCTCAGCAAATTTGCGGATGATACTAAACTGGGAGGAGTGGTAGATACGCTGGAGGGGAGGGATAGGATACAGAAGGACCTAGACAAATTGGAAGATTGGGCCAAAAGAAATCTAATGAGGTTCAATAAGGATAAATGCAGGGTCCTGCACTTAGGATGGAAGAATCCAATGCACCGCTACAGACTAGGGACCGAATGGCTCGGCAGCAGTTCTGCGGAAAAGGACCTAGGGGTGACAGTGGACGAGAAGCTGGATATGAGTCAGCAGTGTGCCCTTGTTGCCAAGAAGGCCAATGGCATTTTGGGATGTATAAGTAGGGGCATAGCGAGCAGATCGAGGGACGTGATCGTTCCCCTCTATTCGACACTGGTGAGGCCTCATCTGGAGTACTGTGTCCAGTTTGGGGCCCCACACTACAAGAAGGATGTGGATAAATTGGAAAGAGTACAGCGAAGGGCAACAAAAATGATTAGGGGTCTAGAGCACATGACTTACGAGGAGAGGCTGAGGGAGCTGGGATTGTTTAGTCTGCAGAAGAGAAGAATGAGGGGGGATTTGATAGCTGCTTTCAACTACCTGAAAGGGGGTTTCAAAGAGGATGGCTCTAGACTGTTCTCAATGGTAGCAGATGACAGAACGAGGAGTAATGGTCTCAAGTTGCAATGGGGGAGGTTTAGATTGGATATTAGGAAAAACTTTTTCACTAAGAGGGTGGTGAAACACTGGAATGCGTTACCTAGGGAGGTGGTAGAATCTCCTTCCTTAGAGGTTTTTAAGGTCAGGCTTGACAAAGCCCTGGCTAGGATGATTTAACTGGGACTTGGTCCTGCTTTGAGCAGGGGGTTGGACTAGATGACCTTCTGGGGTCCCTTCCAACCCTGATATTCTATGATTCTATGATTCTATGAATGTTAATGGGTGAGGCAGAAGAATGTCCTCACTAAACACTGAGCGATATCAACATCAGAAAACACTCACTTAATTTCATCAGGATTAATATAATCTCTAGCACTCAGTCCTAAATCACTGGTGACAGTTCATGGTGAAATGGAAAATATCATAGAGACTGAGGGCACTTGCTACAGCATTCCCTTCAGCAATAACATATTTGACATATTTATCTTAACTAGCAGCAGGAGGAAGAGCAAGAGAGAAAATGGAGACAGAGAAATTTAATTTGAGTTTGAGCAAGATCATAATGCAAAGAGCTTTGTATAATTCCAAATGCAGACTTTTGATATAGAATGAAGTAAATGAAATGCAGTCACTAAAATATAAAGCAAAAACATGTAAATATTATAGGAATAGTTCTCCTCTTATTTCTCCTTTACTAAACATTATCTCCCAATTCCATTATCAAATAACCCATTTGAAAAGCACCACTTTCTTTTATGGTATATCTTCTTAGAAATGGATCAACCAAAAGGACAGCATTATTGGTTTTTTTTATTGTCTCAAATATATATAAAGGTTGAGTAAATGTGAAATATTCTTTAAAGTGAAATCAATACATATATTTAAATGTGCGGAATAAGACAGAGGTCTTGATTCTCATTTACAACTGTAGTAGTATTCTGTTATATATAGGTTCTTATACTCCCTTATCACTGTAATATCTGAGTGCCTTATGTAGCACATTTAAGCAGTGTGACTAGCAACCGCCTTGTGTACCCCTTTTGAGTTCAGTGGAGTTGCTTCTGATTTACACCTATGGAAGTTCAAGGTGACTCAGATTCAAATAGTTCAATTTTATGAATAATTCCCCTACTTTTACACATACCAGATTTTACTCATAAGTAGTTTAAAAATAGAGCTAGATGGAATTTTTGAGCCAAAACTTTCTTTTGCAAAAAATGCAGATTTGGCAACACCAAAAGGTTTTGCAAACTTGTGTCAGTTTCATCCAGTTATTTGTGTCTATAAACAACAAAAATTCTGAAAAAGTAAAATTTTGTTTTGGGGAGTTTGAAATGAAGCATTTATTTTTTTCCATTTGAAGTGAATTGTCATTTTGAAATATCCTTCATTTTTATTTTAAAGAAAGTTAAACGCTTGAAATTAAAACAATTTTTTCAATGCTTTAGTTTGCCAAAATATTTTTAAAACTTTTTTGGTTTTGAGTTGACAGAAATTTATTATTATTTTTTGGAAGTGCCTATTAACTAAACGTTAGTTATTAACACAGCTCTTTTTATAAATAGCCATATTTTAAGTGGCTGCGATTAGAGGAGGACAGAAATTAAGCCCAAATGTTGCTATTTCTAGATCTTCATATTTCACTCTTTACAATGGCCCATTTAGCTTAGGTCCATTAATAAAATTAATGTTCTATAAAAAAAGAAAGGGAGAACTCTTCCCTTTCTTTGAAACCTGTGGAACATCAGAGAGAGACAGGTAAAAAAGAAATGAAGAGAACTATTGAAATGGAACATACAGTAAAGGAGTAAAAAAGTGTGCTTAGCAAGACCTTGTGCAGGAAATGGGAAGGAACGAAATACCTGACAATTGCCTCTGCAATCACACAGTTGGTTTATAGATGAGAATGGCTGAAGTTCATTGAAATCCTAGAGTAGTCAAGGTAACGGATGCAAAAGGAGTATCAAATTGACCTTTCCTATTTTAAAAAATACAACAACAAAAGTTGCCCTGTACATAGTTTTGAAATACAGCTTCAAGCACATTCAGAACTTCTGCCTTTTATACGATAGGGCCAGGTTTTTGCACTTCTTAGGGTTACAATTTTCCATGCAAATGCCAATATGATAGTGCACCTAATTTGTGCATGCATTGATGATTGCACAGGTTAGTTGTGTGCACTCAGACTAATTAGTTGCACTTGAGTGCCCACTTACACTTGTAAGCACTGTGTAAGGTAACTGTGTGGCTATACTATCAGAAAATATGCCTTGTAATGGAAAATTGAAGTTAGTTGAAGGCCAACTTAATGAGTAATACTACTGCTCACTTTGATACTTCTGTTCCCTGACTAACTGGATTGCTTCTGGGAGATGAGAAATATTGAAGTCTTCTTTTTTCCCTGCTGCCAACTGTATCAGGTGCATTTTCCCCTTATTGACAAGTACCTAATAAGCTAAAATCTTCTCACTTTCATCTTTGAGGTACTGTATTTATACTGAAGGCCTTTTGGATTTTCCCTCTACTGATTGGGTAGCACTTTGAATCCAATTTTCACTAGTCTAAGTAACAACACAAAGTTCAGGATACCAGAGAATCGTGCTATGTGTCTTTTACAGGTTTGTATTGGTTGGGGAGCAGAAGAAAAACTCTTGTCCAGGCCACTCACATATTACTGATCTACTTTGTTGATAAAGGATTGTTTATTATTTTGAGTCTTGTTATGCTATGCCCACAACTTGTGGGTAAGCTTTCAGCAAAAATATCACTTAATGTTGCTTCCATTGCTCTGCCATCAGGAGTTGGAACAAAAGCTAAAGGCTTGGAAACTGCGATATCTGTAACCTTAAGCAACACTAAAATAAAGCATAAGTTATGTAAAGCTGTATGAAATGTCTACAATGAATTCGTAGCAAGCAACCAAGTAAATACCGTATTAAGCTCATTCGGTTTCATTATGAACTTGAAACTTTGTTTGAAAAATTTGCCAAGGTTCAGAAACAGAGCTGGTTGGAAAATGTTAGTCGAAACAGGTTTCTCTTGGAAAATACCATTTATCCAAAACTGATATTCTTGTGTATGAAGTCCATATTGATCATGATGAAATTTCTTTTTGAGAAAACATTTTAAAAATGCCACAGTGTTCTGTTTGATATGTTTTGAATGAAGAAGTTTGATTTGTTTAGTTTCAAATTGACTTGTTTAGAAATGGACTTTTTTGTATATAAACAAAATAAAGGGTCAAAATCTAAACAAAATATTTTACATTTTAAATTTATCAAAACGAATGTTTCAATTGATCGGAAACAATTTTTTTTCATGGAAAAATTTCACATTTTGGCTTGATTCAGGATAAAAAAACCCAAACCCAACCTTTTGAAATCTTGAAAATTTTTTGCAGGACAGAATGTTTTTTTTCCAACCCGTTCTATTCATAAACCTTTTCAATGAATTTGGAGCTGTTTTTTGGGAAACCTTGGAAAATGTGTGGTTTTGCATCAAACCTATAGTTTCACGTAGCTTTGACACAGGCAAAGGAACATGGTTTTGACTCAGTTTTATCAGGAGATTTTGCATTTCTCTCTCTCAAAACTTACTGCAAAATTTGGTAGTTGAAAAGCCACATGCACTAAAACAAAGAAAAGGAGGACTTGTGGCACCTTAGAGCTACAAGCTGTAGCTCACAAAAGCTTATGCTCAAATAAATTTGTTAGTCTCTAAGGTGCCACAAGTCCTCCTTTTCTTTTTTGTGAATACAGACTAACATGGCTGCTACTCTGAAACATGCACTAAAACAAGTGAATTAAGACTCACAATAGGAAATTTAAGATTCACTCAGCTCAAATATTGGTAGATCCCTGACCAAATGTATATCTATAAACCAAATATTCGGAAGTACTTAAGCTTAATCAGTCTGCAAGTATCCTATCATATATGCTATCCAGGAACAGGTTGGTTGTATGAAGTGCCTTTAAAAAGTATATAAACTACATTACTTTAATAGAATTGATTTAAGTGGCTGACTTAGATTAGCAGATTTCCAGTACCACTTGTACTGTGCTTCTAAATCATCATTCACTTTGATGTATTGTATTTTATTTAATTTATCTTATTTTAGTCCCCCCATATAGTATCAGGCATAGCCTCATTTATTTCCTGGGTCATCACCTTTAACTATGCCAGGATATTATGTATTCTCTCTGATCTCAAGGTGTCATTCCCCTCAAAGTACTGTAACAGAATGGAACATTGCTACTTGCTAGAAATCTGTGTCACTATATATTATCCACCTGCTCTGAAATGGGATCATAGGCAGAGCCTATATTTTTTAACAATAAAATTGATAGAATCTGTAATAATTATAACCCATATCTGTTGTCATTACATTAGACCCTAAATTTTATGATGATGTAGTTCCCTCCTCCCCCAACTCCCCACAGGTTGCGCTATATTACAATTGTCTTATTTCTCACATGCTATATTGTAGTTTTATTGCTATATAGCTGTTTGTTCAGGTTATATTTCCATTTAATGAGTGGTGTGGTACTTGGGTTTCATTTCATTGCTATACCTTAGAATTTTGTTTTAGGGCTTTCAAATGATTTAAAAAAATAATCACAATTGCAAGAATTAAAAAAAAGTAACATTGTGATTAAAACTGCAATTAATTGTGAAACAACAATATAATACCAATTGAAATTTATTATAAATATTTTTGGATTTTTGTTACATTTTTCAAATATATTGATTTCAATTGCAATACAGAATAAAAGTGTAGAGTGCTTACTTTATTTGATTACATTGTAAAAAAGAAACAAAAGAAATAGTATTTTTCAATTCCCCTCCCACAAGTACTGTAGTGGAATCTCTATCATGAAAGTGCAACTTAGAAATATAGAATTATTATTTTTTTGCATAACTGCACTCAAAAACAAAAAGTCTAAAAATTTAGAGCCTACAAGTCGAAGCATGAAAGGACACATGAATGTTTAGCAAATGCTGGCTGGTGTTTAAGACATTTAGCGTGAAATGTGCCCCTGATCAGAGGGCTTGTGCAAGGCCCTCTGCATTAAGGCTCTTGTGGAGCTTCAGGGGTGGTCCTGTCCCTGCACTGGCTCTCTTTAAGCCAATTTCACCTGTGGCCTGGTAAGGGGCTACAATGACTGCTATATACAAGATTTCTCATTCAGAGTCTGGTCTTGTCATAGCTGGCAGTTACTCCACGGGGAGCCTCATGTGATATCTTCACTGAGAAGAGGAAGGCTTTGTGCATAAATGGGAGCTCATTCTGAAAACTAAAATCTCATCTCCCCAGCTCATTTCCATAATTACTCATGTGGAATGAAGTATCTCAGACATAATGGAAATGAAAAAGTAAAAATTTGTGTAACAAAGAAAGTTAATAGGCATAACTACAGCCTGACACAGCACTGTGGGCTTGATCCAAAGCCCAGAAAACTCCAATGGAAAAGCACCCATGGACTTTAGTGGGTGTTGGACAAAATAGGCCTTAATCTCAGTAGTTATTAGCTATGAGTGAGTTAGAAGAATGGTCTTCCTATTTTAGACCAGATATAGCCCTCACCATCTTTAACTGCTCCTTTAAGTCGCTGGTAGACCAGTGGATACACTAATTCTTTATTGTACTTTCTGATTTTGATGTATGTAAAGAATTTCTTAATGCTTGTTATCAAGTCTTAGGCTAATCACTCTAATCTTCCCTTTAAACTTCCTGATTTCTATTACATGTTTTACTTGCCTTTTCTTGTATTTCTTTCTCTTTGCTTCACTTAGGCTGGAATTCCAGTTTCTCAAGGCTACTCCCAAATAACCTCTTGAATTTTCCCATATTGTGTCTACCATACAGTCAGTGTAGGTATTTTTAGTGCATGTGTCATTATAATATCTGCGAAGCAGCTGAACAATGGCAAAGTGGCTTGCATAGAAAAACATTAGTGCAAACCCCACTCAGGTATATTTCCTTTTCCCTTCTCTCCTTCCTGCACCTCTGTTTTTTGAGTGGTGTTGATGAGCCAATGTGCAACCCCATCATTTTGAGTGGAAAATATCCAAGTACAATTTTCATGGTTAATTGGTGGGTTGAATAGCTCATAGCAAGTGTTTTTGATTTTGGTCGGTCTCTAATGTCAATGCTGTTATAGAAAGTAATTAGTGTAAATGCATAAAATTAACTCTGCAAAATCGCATTTCTTCCAGGCTAGGTTATGACGCAGATTAAGTCCTATGACTGTAACTGTTCTGTAAAATCAAATGTTAGCTTCAAAGCTATCTCAGCTAAACTTAGGAATCTTTATTTTATGGAACATTTAGGAATGCTTTATTAAATATCCCACACCAATATATATGGTGTTTTTTCCGAGCTTCATCACATCAATGGCTGCACTACAGAGAGTGAAGAAAATACATCCAAGCCTGTAATGTTCTTCTTTCTCTGGCTTGCTGTATGGTGGGATGTTAATTATTTTGATATAACATTCATTAAAACTGTGCCCTTCCCTTCAAGACTTTGAAACCAATGTCAGGGAAACTGAAAGCTCCTGTTTCAAACTCTCTCTGATTATCTTTCCTCTAATTGACTTTCACTCATATCCAGTCAGGTCTTAATTTCCCTGTGTGGCTTTATGAGCCTGTCCATTTCTGTTTTCTCTTCAATCTCGCATCACTTTTTAGGCTCAGTGCTGTGAGGTGCTGAGTTACTTTCAATTCTTGTTGACTCAAGCCATTCAGCATTAATTTGCAAGATCAAGAAAAGAAAGTAACCAAGAAAAGGCCATATCCTTGATGGTGCTGAATGCTTCCTGGGAGGTGCTCAGCACTTTCCACTTCCACTAGAGCTAATTGGATCAGGTCCGATGTCCCAAATGGTCATGGACCAATATCCATTATCTAATCTGTAAAGGAGTAGGATACAATCTAATATTAATTTCCATCTTAATTGAGCAATCGAAATAACGGAATACAGTTTTGTCTTCTAATTTTCTTTTAATCTTCCATTATCCACTTCCTGTAATTTTAAACAGTTGTTTTTAGGAGCAATTGTAGCTGTGCAAGCCAAGATTGTCCAGATTCTTGTTAAGCTGTGCAGAGCATATTCAGAGCAACCTGTATTGTATGGAAGAAAACTGCATGGAAAGCTAACAGAATTTTTAAATGTAATTTACAGTGGAAAACTATTCTCTCTAAACAAGTTCACCAGGCGCTTGACTACCACAGTATTTTATGACAGATGGTCTCCCAAAAGTTTTTTCTAGATTCTTAGCTCGTGTTGGTGTTTTGATAGCAGTTCAAAATAAAGTACATGTTTTTAAAGGTTTCTGATCTATGGAAGACAAACAATTTAACATCTGATGTTCCTTTGTTAGTGGGAGTGAAAGATGACTTCATCGTTGGTAAGTCAGGATCATTTTACACACTGAAATATTTGTAAATATTTCTATTATATGCTCTAAACTATGCTTTCAAATCTTGGAGGGCGGGGATGGATGGCATGAAAAGATTTCTATCTCAGGTACTATTCCATTGGGGCAGCTTTAGATGAATGTATGTAGCGTAGTCGTACAGTGTATGTATGGGCAAGTCTACACCACACAATTAAACTGACCTAAATTACGTTGACATACAGCCACCGCAGTAAGTAAATCACTTTTGCATACTGTGCTCCTTGTGTCGGCCATGCCTGTCCTCACCAGGAGCCTGCACCGATTTAACTGTCAATGTGGGGCATTGTGGGATGGCTTCTGAGTGGCAGCAACAGTCAATGTAAGCAACACAGTGTCTACACTGACACTGCATTCTCCTAACTGCATCAACCTAAGCCCTTCGCGGAGGTGGTGTTATTAAGTCGGTGTAGTGGGAGAGTTACTTCGGTGGGAGCTACATTTTAGTATAGATGCTTACAGAGTTAAGTCAATGTAAGCCGCTTTACGTTGACCTATCTCTGTAGTATAGACCGCGGCTGTATAATTAACTCCTTTACGTTCTGTTCTTGGAAACACACATGAATAACTTCATTCATGTGAGTAGTCTTAATGAGCTTTTGTGTAATGTATGTGTACCCTATTGGTCAGCGTGTCTTATGTCCCACCCAGCAGAGCATGTGAACACCCAGCTTCTGAGTCTCATTAGCTCTAGCTGAAGAGCAAGTCCTTGGGTTACTTAGCAAGTCCCTGGGTTATGCCCTGGTGTTGTCCAAAGTAGCAGCTATCACATTTGCAGGATCAGGATCTTAATTTTAACTTGTTTTGTGACTGACTGGAAACCACCCACATGACACAAAGTAGAGACCATTAGTACCTCGATAAAAAGTGTTGGCTCAGCACACAAGACAATAGACAATATCTAATACCAGATTGGATGATATAATCATCATCATCATCAGGTTCCCATTATGCCTCTGGCATTTAGATCAGTGACAAAGCTCCTCCACTCCTGTCTGTTTCTGGCAAGTCTTTCAATGGTTCCCCAGCTATACCCCAGGTTTTTCAGCTCGGCTTCCACAGCTCTTCGCCATGTTATTTTTGGATGGCCTCATTTTCACGGTCCGTCGTATTGCTACTCTGGTGATGGAATCAGTTTCCATCCGAAACACGTGACCAATCCATCTTGAATACTTCCTGGCAATGATGGTGCTTAGATCCTTTTGGCTGCACTGTGTCAATAGATCTTGGTTTGAGGTTGTTCTGGGCCAAAAGATAATGAGGATTTTTCTGAGGCAGGTTGTATGGAATGAAGACAGTTTGGACATGTCATACTTTGTCATTCCCCAGTATTCTGCACTATAACGTAATGTTGAAGATACACAGCCCTGATAAATCCTGAGTTTGGTTTTGGTGTTGTGTTTTGTTGATTTCCAGACTGTATTTAAGCTCCTGAAGGTGTTCCTAGCTTTATTGAGTTTGGTTCTGGATGTCCTGGCTTGTTCGACCATCCTGGGTGATGCTGCTGCCCAAGTATGTCAATGTTTCCACCTTGGTGAGAACATAATCCTCTATCGGTACTGGTGATGGTGAGGCAATATTAAAGGTCATGATATCTGTTTTATTGTGATTGATTTTCAGTCCAATTTGCTGGCTGAATGTGTTGTATATAGTTTTGGGTATGTGATAGGAGAGCGACATCATTTGTGAAGTCCAGGTCTTCAAGGGGTGAGAAAGGTGTCCATTTAATGCCTCTTGGCATATCTTCTGTTGTATGCCATATTACCCACTCGATAGCAATGTTGAAGAGTATTGCAGACATGACATGCCCCGAAGTACTCCTGTTTTGACTTCAAAACTGAGCTCACTGTAATCAACACTGCGTGTAAAGTTGGAACAGAAGCTTTTGATGATGTTGATTATATGGAGAGGGATTCCATATGCCTGCAGAATGCACCATAGGCTGGTCCTATGAATGCTATCAGAAGCCTTCTCAAAGTCAATGAAGTTTATGTAGAGCTGTTCAGATATGGATACCTAAAATCTGCCTGTCTGGGAGAACCAACCAGCTAAGAAACAACCAGCCCAGATCTTTTAGAGGACGCTGGTTTGGTAACATGAAGAACTTAGGAGACCATCACTTCCTTGCCCACCTGCCACATTGACATCTCCAGACTCCAGGGCTTGAGGTCCCAGCAGTGCTGGCTTCTGGAGGAGCCTGGAACTGGCAACGTGAAGACCTAGCCGTGGCCAAGACCTCTTCAGATGGAATTGGGTAAAACCCAAAATGGTATTTAGCCTTTTTTGTAAATACCTCATATTGTTGACTCTTATTCAATTTGTGATCTACAATAACCCTCTCATCCTTTTCAGCTGTACTGCCATCTAGCCAGTTATTCTTCATTTTGGAGTTGTGCATTTGATTTTTTCTTCCTAAGTGAAGTATTTAGCACTTGTCTTTACTGTATTTCATCTTGTTGATTTCAGACCAATTATGGAATTTGTCAAGGTAATTTTGAATTCTAATTGTGTCCTCCAAAGTGCTTGCAACCCCTGCCCGTTTGGTGTCATCTGCAAATTTTAGAAGCATACCTCACTCCATTGTCCAAGTCACTAGTGAAAATATTGAATAGTACCAGACCCAGGCTTGACTCCTGTAGGACTCCACTAGATACATCCTCCGTTTGACAGTGAACCACTGATAACTACTCTTTGAGTATGGTCTTTCCAATTTTGCATCCACCTTATAGTAATTTAATGTAGACCACGTTTCCTTAGTTTGCTTATGACAATGTCATGTAAGACTGCATCAAAACTAAACCCAAGATACATCACATTTACTGTTCTCCCCTATCCACTGGGCCAGTGATCCTGTCAAAGGGAGGAAATTAGGTTGGTTTGCAATGATTTGTTCTTGACAAATCCATGCTGGCTAGTCCATGTAACCTATTTATCCACTAGATGTTTACAAATTGCTTGTTTTAATAATTTGTTCTAATATCTTCCAGGTATCAAAGTTAGGTTGGCTGGTCTAGACTTTCCAGGGTTTTCTTTGTTCCGCCTTTAGCATAGGGGTACTAAGTTTCCCCTTCTCCAGTCGTCTAAGTCCTCATGCATCCTATGAGTTCTTAAAGATAATTGCTAACTGTTCTGAGATAGCTTCAGCTAGTTCATTAAGTATCCTAGGATTAACTTCATCAGGCCCTGTCAATTTGAATACGTCCAATTTATCTAAATATTTTTAACTTGTTTTTCCTATTTTCGTGTGTGTTGTTGTGTTGAGTATCTTGTCACCGTTAACCTTTTCAATGAAGACAGAAGCAAAATAGGCATAAAATACCTCACACCTCTTGATATCATCTATTATTAGCTCTCCTTCCCAGTAGGTAGAGGACCCATGCTTTCCTTCATCTTTCTCTTGCTTCTAATGCATTTAAAGAACCTGTTCTTATTGCCTTTTATATAACTCATTTGGTGCCTTAGCCTTGCACTATTTTTCTGTATTCCTCCTTAGCAATTTGTCCATGTTTTCACTTTTTGTAGAATTTTTTTAAAAAAAATTCTGGTAATTAAAGAGCTCCTCCTGGAGCATTATTAGCCTTTTGCTATTCTTCTTGTCCGTCCTTCTTATCAGCCTAGTTGGCAGTTGTACATTTTAATTTGTAACAGTCCTTGAGAAACTGTTAGCTCCCGTGAACTCCTTTACCCCATGGGACCTTACCTACCAGTTCCCTGACTTTGCTGACGTCTACTTTTTTGAAGTCCATTGACTTTATTCTTCTGCTCTTGTTCCTTCCTTTCCTTAGAATCATAAAATCATCATTTCATGATCACTTTCACCCAAATTGCCTTCCCCTTTAGATTTGCAACCAATTCCTTCCTGTTGTCAGAATCCTATTTAAAATGGCTGTCCACCTGGTTACTTCCTCCATCTTCTGAAAAACAAATTGTCCCAAAAAGTTGTACAAAAGAAGAACTTACTAGAAATTTTGTTCTGCTTTATTACTTTTCCAGCAGATGTCGGGGTAGTTAAAGTCTCCCATTACTACTAGGTCTTATGTTTTGGACATTTCTGTTTGTTCTAGAAAAGCCACTTCTACCTCCTTTTCTTGATTTGGTGGTCTGAAGTAGATGTCTACCATGTTGTCACTCTTTCTTTTTTCCCCTTTTATCTTTTCCCAGAGACTTTCAACTGGTCTGCCTCTCACCTACTTCTGGCCCAAAATAACAATACTCTTGGTGTATAATGCGACAACTCCTCCCTTTCCCCCATTTCTATCCTTCCTGAACAAGCTATACCTCTCTCTACCAATATTCCAGTCATGAGGTTTATCCCAAGTCTCTGTGATGCCAATCAAGTCACAATTCAGCTTATGTACTAATACTTCCAGTTCTTACTATTTATTCCCCACACTCCTTGCATTCATGTATAGACAGCTAAGATTTTGAGCAGGTTCCCTCACTGATTTCACTTTTATTGCTCTTCTGACCTTTATTTTTCAATTTTTTTCCTTCAACATCTAGCTCTCTGTTAAGTTTGCTTTTTTCATGCTTACTTGTGGGCTTTTGTCCCCTGTCAACCTAGTTTAAGGCCCTCTTCACTAAGTTGGCAAGTTGATACATGAAGATGCTCTTCCCCCTTTGTAGGCAGATGGACCTCTTTTCTTCACAGCAGATCCTCTTCCTGAAACAGCAGCTCATGGTCAAGAAAGCGGATCCTCTGACCCCCTCCCAGAGCCCCTGGAGTCACTGCTGATCTGTTCAGGGTCAGATCTGGCAATATTATTAGTGTTCATGTGGATAAGCAGTATGCAGTAGTGGTCAGAGGGATAGAAGAGCTTCAGCAGTCTTTCCATAATGTCTCAGATGTGGGCTGTAGGCAGGCAGCATACCTCCCTGGACATCATGTCATGGATTCCTCTGTCCCCCTCAAAAGGGAGTTCCCAACCACCATCACCTTACATCTCCTTCTCTTGTGTGTGGTGGCTATGAACCTTCCAGCCCTGGGGACAGGTGGGTCCTCCTTCTCAGCCACTGGGGTCTGTTCCTCTCCTCCTGTTGCCAGCACAGCATGCTGGTTCTTGACTGTGATAGATGGGGATGTGGAGCACTGTTTACTGCTCAAGGTGGCAACAGCCAGTCTCCTCCTGATAGAGCAGTAGGTTCTCCTCTGGTGCTGCTGTAGTCATCCTCTGCACTATTCTCAAATACTCATGCTCCTGAATGCTTCCCAGGTGAGCTACCTCCTTCTGCAGCTCTTACTTGTTTCTGGAGGGACTCCACCAACAGACACCTCGCACTCTGGGTGGTAACCCCTGTCTGGCTTTCATCGGGGGGACATGCAGGCCAAGACGAGGGTCTGGGTGGAAGACTCCAGGGTCAGGATGCCTGTCTGGTGGGAGCCCACAGAGGTGTAGGCAGGTGTAGCAGTGGTGTCAGTGACAAACCATTTTCTTCCCATTGCAGGCTCTTCCTTGTAGAGTACCTGCAAGTTAAGGAAAGGAAAAACAAACAACCCCTTCCCCCCCCAACAGCTCTACCTCCCTGACTAGTGAGGAATGCATAAAAGAAATTAGATTGTAGAAAATTAAGCAAAGTTTAGTAGGTTATTAATGGGAAGTTGCTGTAGGGTTTGAGAGACATATAACTATAGAGTAAGTCACGAAAGCACAAGTAAACTGAGAGAAAAGGCTTGTGCCAGATAACAACAGTCATGGTTTGATTCACTAAATATTGGCTTCATCAGGCACAGGACAGGAGAAAACATCTGAGGAAGAATTTTTTTAATACTTAACTTGAGAAGGAGCTATTGTACTCTTCAGTATATCAAATAAATGTTTGGCAATAGACTTTATTAACCTATTAAATCAGCAAGATGAAATAGCCACTTTGTTCTATTTAATTTAAAACAATAAAACTAAATAATAAAATTGTGGCTTCATAATGTAGTCACGTTAGATAAGGAAGGCTTTTTATTCCAATATTAGAATTTCTTCTGGTATTAATGCAAAGTTTACACCCCTGTGTTTAAGTATATGACAGTACATAATGGCCTATGCTTATGTTGGTGCATTACATATAATTAAATGTGCAAATTATATTAATGCCATGTAAAGGCTCTGAATTCAAATACACACCAACTGAAAAATGAAAATGTTGATCCTTCTCAAAGAAACAGTCAGTTAGGTTGCATATATGATATATGCAGGTGACCTTCTTTTACCTTACTCTTAACATTTGATGAGAACTATAACTTTTTATTGTCCTAGATCTTGAGACCATCTATACCACAGGCCATAGAATTTCATCCAGTAGTTCCTGTGTCAAGCCCATAACCTCTGGTTAAAGTTGAGCTCGTCTTTAAGAAAGACGTCCAATCTTGATTTAATGATTATAGGTTATGGAGAATCTACCATATTCCTAGATAAATTATGCAAGTGTTTGGTAAATTGTTCCAATAGTTTCCAGACATTTGAATTCATAACCTTTATGGTATATGGATTGCCTTGTGGCAATGAGTTCTACATTCTATTCTTTGATATCAAGAGTTTAGCAGGATTAATAAATAGATTAGAAATGTATAGGAGTAGCAAGAATATCCAGGAATATAATAATAATGGTTTTAGGAGTTTTTGGGGAGTTATAAACCTTCAAGCTTCCAAATCTAAGCCATCCTGTAATAAAGGGTGCTGGAAAAATTTTTCCTTGTGGGTTGGTTATTCCACAACTGCCTACTACTGTGTTTCCTGCACCTTCCGTCGGAGTCACCTGGTGCTGACCACTCTTGGAGACTGGATGTTGCTCTGATCTGGTTTGATTCAGTTTGGCAGTTTTTATGTCCCTATGATGTATGGCTGTGGAAGAATGAAGCCAAATTTTCAGTATTGGTGTTGGCTTATGTCATGTGCAGTGACATTTATATCCTAGAAACATTTTTAAAACAATGCTAAATTTGAGTGTTTTGTTGACAGGGAAATACGAGAGCAGAAATGAGCAGGAAAAAGGAGGAGTAGGTATTCAGAGGCTAGTGGGAGTTGCTTTATAGGGTAACCAGACATCCCAATAAAATCGGGATTGTCCTGATATTTAACTCTTTGTCCCGTGTCCCAATCGATGTATGATTGGGATGCCATTTGTCCAGATATTGTAGGGTTGCCAGGCTTCTGATTGGCATGGCGCTGGCAGGCTCCCTGGCTGGCTGGCTGGCTCTGCACAGCTCCCCAGAAGTGGTGATATCTCCCTCTAGGTCCTAGGTATAGCAATGGCCAGGGGGGCTCTGCATGCTGTCCCCTCCATGAGCACCAGCTCTACAGCTCCCGTTGGCCAGGAAGTGTGGCCAATGGGAGCTGTGGGGGTGGCACCTGCGGGCAAGGTAGCTTGCACACACACAGAGCTCCCTAGCCGTACCTCCGCCTAGTATCCAGAAGGTGATGTGCTTGGCACCCACAATTCCCATTAAAGTCATGAGCAGCTGTGGATGTCCAGCAACTCTGATATCAGGACATTTTTAGTAAAGTTCAGTTACTAAAATTTGGTCAGAATCCTGAACTCAAGTTCTTGGCACGTAAATAAGGGGAATTGATTATCAAATATTTTGTATGTGTGAATGTGTCTATAATTTTCAAGTCTGCACATATCCTACATGTGGTCTGTTACTGATTTGGAAGAGTAAACCATTTTTTCTTTTTATTGGCAAAACCTCGGATCACATTCAAGAACAGAATGGCAGTTTTAACTGAATTCACTGTCTTCTGTCAATTTGTGGATCTACTGTTATGTTTTATTTTTAAATGTGTTTTGTCTTTTGCATTTGATATAAATGTGTTTAAAATAAATACTCTTGTTTTTTTCCTACTTGGAAAAATTAATCAGTTTTACTGCTGAAAATGGAGATTTAAAATTAATATCTAAAGTACATAGATCAAAAATGTGTCACTAATTCAACCCTGATGGATACAAGCATAATTTTATTGGATCTTTCATTTTACTTTTTTACCCCCTCATTGGTTCTATGTTGCTTATATCAGGGATGAATATGTTCCATAATCTTAACCCTTCTTACCAAACCTAGACATTTGGGGTAGTCTTCAGGTGGGTGTCCTGTCATTTTGAGGGTACAATTCACACCCACAAAACTCTACTGCCATTTTATAAATCCTCTCAGAAAACTGGTAGTGAGAGATTCAAATGCTTAAGTCTGAGCTCAACATTTCTTTAGGCATACAAAAATGCAGGCAGTTTAGGCTGAGTTGTATGAAAATATACTCCTTGAAGAGAACAATGAGATGGGTTTTTAAGGAGCTGAGAGTTTGTGATGTGATTCCATGCAGTGGCCCTATTTCTAATGTATTGTACCAAAGTCTGCTCTGTGAACTGTCCCCTGCTACAAAATGCTTAGATGTCATTATTCTTATATTATTCTACTTTCTTCAAAGGAATGCACTGCTAGAAGATAGTTCTGTTACCTAAAGGGAGGGAGGGGATTTCCTTCCAGTACATTGCTAATCAAAATACAAAATGCAGAATACTAAAAAGGTCACCATGGCACAGAGCTGTACTATATTTCACCTAATACATTAGGCATTTCATTGCTGATAGGTCATTCTAGAGACTAAGATTTTAATAAAACTGGAAAATGGCAGAAAGCAATTTTTTTAACCCTGCTGTAGATTGCAATAAAGATCGGAAACGTGCAGAGTTAGGGTGCTATCCTGCATTCAGATCCCCTGAGCCTACATGCCGTCTCATTGAGGCTGTATGCTTCTTTCCATTAAAACAAGAGGAGTGCTAATATTTGCATTGCTCCATTATTCAAACAGAGTAACCAGAGTCTGCTGCAGTCTGCTGTTCCTTAATCTGTCCCTGCAGTCTAGAACCCCGCCTTCCAAATTGGAAGGTGATCTGCGATCTCAGCAACCTTCCCTCCCCAGGGCCGGCCCACAACATTTTGGCACCTGAGGCGGGGAGCTCATATGATGCTCCCTTGCTTGGGCCAAAACTTTGAAAGGTCTAAATTCTGCCTTCTTCCTGTTCTACTCCTCTCATGGTACTGCTCTGCTACCTATCCCAATAAAAGAGAACTAACAACTTAAAATGCCTTGTTCAAAAATTTTAAGTAATACTTAACTTTCAAAACACCAGAACAGCAAATGTAACTTTTCTTGTCTGGACAGTAAACACTGGCATTTTTATCTGTTTGAATAATCAGTGTTGCTTTCCGTGCCTTATTGGTTTCAAAGATTTGAACTGCTTCCTGAAGGTTCACAGTCTGGGCCTGCTCATGCTCTATTGAGATGGTTGCAAGGCCAACCAGACTCTCCTGTGTCATTGTGGAGTGTAGATGTGTTTTTATTAACTTCAGCTTGAAGAAGCTGCGTTCTCCACTGGCAACTGTGTTACAGGAAGTGTTAGAAGTACGTGCAGAGCAACAAAAGCATGTGGAAAGAGGGTGGTCATCTTATTTGTGCACATATATTTCAGAACAGCCTTTGGAGTTGATCCTGCTGAAATGTATCTTGAAAGCGCTTTCAGTTCATCACCTAAATCACTTGCATCAATATCACGCATGTCATCATGTGTCAACACTGTCTCTAGTGCCCTGCATTGCTGGTGTAGGTGGTCTTCAGGTATAATGAGGAGTTTTGGAATATCATACAACATCCCAAATATACTGCTGTGTTCCTTGAGCTGCATGAAATGTTCTTCAACTGACTGTATTGCACAATCTAGCACCTGGTTAAAGAATTCAACTTTGAATTGTTGTTTGGGGTTTCTCATGGGATTTTCATGTGCCTCGTAATCAAAATGTCGTAGTCTTCTGTGACTCTTGTATTCTTGAATGGGTGGGAAAATAGCTTCAGTGTGAAGTTCCTCTGCCAACTTCTGTGCACTCTTCAGAATGTTTTGAAATCCCTCATCTGACTGGTAAGACTGTAAGTATGACTGCTTTGTCCAGTTGTTCCATTGCTTCAGATATATCAAAGTCAACACCTTGGAGTCTCTTGCTTACAACATTTATTTCAAACAGTATGTCATGCCACAACCCTAAGCCACACAGAAATTTGAAGTTATGTATGTTTCTGGTGATTCCATTTCCCTCTGCCACTGTTCTCCCACGAACATCACCCTCCATAATGGCAACTATGGCATCATCTATCTTCCCAATTTGGTGTTTGATAGGCTTTATCGCCTCCACTTGACTTTCCCATCGTGTGGCACTCAGTGGTTTCAGGGTCAGAGAGGATGTTCCCAGATGTTGCTTCCAAATTTTCCATCAATGAGTTGATGCAGAGAAAAATACATAGATGCTTTGAATTACATTTTAAAAATTCAGCAGCCTCACTAGAAGCTGATGCTGCATCACTAACCACCAAGCTCAATGAATGAGAACTGCATGGGACAAAAAAAGCTCGAGGGTTTAACTCTTGGATCTGTGTCTGCACTCCTCTGTTCTTTCCTCTCAGGTTGGCACCATTATTGTAGCCCTGACCTCTCATGTCAGCTATCACAATTCCCGTATCTTCCAGCTTTTTAAGAAGCACATTTGTCATACCAGCTCCTGTAGTATCATCAATGTCAATAAATTCTAGAAAATGCTCTGACAGTCACCATTGTAGGTTCATTTTCACTGGGTTCTGTTATTTTAACAAAATGCACCATTAAAGTCATTTGTTCTGTCTGGCTGATGTCAGGTGTGCAGTCCAGAATAACAGAGTAATATCTTGCTGACTTCAGATCTGCCACAATCTTCGGTTTGACTTTTGTTGCCAGTAACTGTATGATATCATTTTGAATTGTTTTTCCAAGGTAGTGGTGTGTGTACATTTCTTGAGTGGTGACTCTTCTAAGATGCTCCTGGAGTACAGCATCAAACTCCGCCATCAGCTCCACAATTTTAAGGAAGTTTCCATTGTTTGGCACATACAGCTGATCTGAAATGCCACACATAGGTTTTGGGTAACAAGCATTCTCACAATGGCAATGAGCCTTTTCAGAACATTTTGCCAGTAAAGAGACTCTGATGCAATCTTCTCTTGATGCTGATCATCTGTGGTGGCCTTTAACCTTAGTCTCATCTCAAGCTCTTTCCACCTATGGAATGCTCTCTGGTGATTTGCTGATTTGCTGCCTTCTCATGGCATGCCAGATTTCTAGCTAGATTTTTCCAGGCCTTTGTTCCTGTAGAACCCAATGTGGCTGGAACATTAGACTGGAAGAGTTTGCAACAAAAACAGTATGCAGCATTCTGGGTTTTTGAGCCATAAGCCATGGCCTCTCCACTTTATCACCATTGGGGATTTCATGCCAGTATGTGTTGGATGGAAACTTCTATTTTCATTGTCTTTGGGGTACATGATGTTGTTCACTTGCTGTGGCCTATGCAGTACAAGGAAATCCCTCAGGCTACTGCTCAAGTGGGCCCACAGTCCTGGATTCTAGATTAAGGAACTAAACTCAGCAGCTGCTGTTTCTTGCACCTCCACCACACTCTTCTCTGATCTACACTTTTCTTCAGGAATGTGCATGGTAACATCCATTTGAGATGGAGATATGGATGCTACAGTAGCTGCCCGGTCACCTGCACTCTAACTGGAAGATCAGGCATCTCGTCACCACTCACAATCTCGCTGGGGCCGGAAGGCTCACCGTGAACATTTGTGTCTATGTATCTCAAGAGAGCTCCTTCCTGCTTAGCTAGAAAAGCTTCCTTTGCTTTCTTTCTTTCTTTTCTTTCTTCTGAACGTTGCCCCAGAGTGGTGTTTTCTTCTTTCACTCATGACTGCTGTTCTGTGCCAGCTATAGTGGCTCTCAACACTCAGTTGAAGGGGACAAATGAGCAGGCTGGTAGCAGGGCGTGAGGGAGGGAAGATATTAGCGTCTTAAGGGCCTAACTGGCTCCTACTACTTCAGTTGACTGCCTGTTCTCCTCAAGCAAGTTCAGGGAAGCAGCAGGAAACAGAAAGCTCCCTGAAAAGCTGGTGTTAATTAGTCCAGGCTGCTGGGGGTGCTAGAGAGGTACATAAGAGGTGGCTCCTTCTCTCCCTCCCTGCAGCTCCTGCTGCTTTCTATTATTGCCTCTCACCTTTTCTCCTGCCTGCTTGTTATGTCTCTTGTACCCTCCTTCCTCCAGCACAGTGCTCCACCATCTCTATGCATCTAGAGCAGAGAGAATACAGATGCACCAGCAGCAGACACAATTTTCTACACTTTGGGTCGTAGTGGTGCCCCCCCACAGTCTGGCACCTGAGGCAGCTGCCTCAGTTCGCCTCATGATAAGGCCAGCCTGCCCCTCCCACAGCATGAAACAGCAATGAGAATTGCTTCACACAGAGGTCAACAGCCATATGGGTTCAGGGGCCTGAGCTAGAGATTGGATGCAAACTTAAGGCCTTGTTGTAGTCTCACTTTAGAATTCTAATTTTTGTAGTGATTTGAGGATGTCCTATCTTCTGTGGTATACCCTGGCATAACCCTTGTGCAACCACAAAGGGAAATGATAAAAACTCTGTGTTAAACTTTGGAGATTGATTGCCATTATTATTTTA
Organism: Dermochelys coriacea; assembly: GCF_009764565.3. Taxonomy (NCBI): domain Eukaryota; kingdom Metazoa; phylum Chordata; order Testudines; family Dermochelyidae; genus Dermochelys; species Dermochelys coriacea. The sequence continues at coordinate 12,317,116 of NC_050081.1, read as the reverse complement.
TTTTAAGAATGCACTTTGTATTTTAACTGGTATTCATTGAATATGGGTTTTACTGTCAAAATTCTGATTGGCTTCAGTTGGTTACTGGTGGAAAGACTTGCAGGTCAATGTATTAAAAGCCACAGGAGTCTGGAGGGATGGGGGTGGGAATGGTAATAGAGAAGCTTCCTTGTACCTGGAATAGAAAATGAGCATGCTTGGAAGACATAGTGTAACTTAATACATGAAATATGAACATGTTTATCTTATTGCTGCAACCCTTTTTCTTCTCCATTTCAAAATGGGTATCAGAGAGTGGTAAAATGGCATGATGTCCTTTTGTTCAACCAAGGAGGTTTAGATTGGTTTTATAGGGGAATAAGAAATATAAAATACAGCCCTAAATGGAACTTTCATTGCAATAATAAATGCAGATTTCTTTTTTTAAAAAGGAAAGTTGTGAAATTGGTGCCTGTCCAAGCTGCTGTCAGCAGTGAAAATGAACACCTCATTTTTTTCATAGATTAGGTATAGGCAGTGCTTAATTTGTGCCAGGGCTGAGCCCTGTCACCCCTATGCTTAGCAGTTCATAGCCCTGGCACCTCTGAGCGTGCTGCAACAGTTACGAATGTAAAAAAAATTGCTTGAGCCCCGGCACCTCTTCCATTACAAATTAAGCACTGGTTACAGATGAATGAAAGCTTTGTCATCCCAGTTGTGCGCACCTGCTTTCTTCGGGAAAGTTACGTTCAGTCTCAGAAGTAAGCTCTCTCACCAGATGTGTTCAGTATTTGGATCTGATTGACATTGCCTGCCAAGGGTAATGGTTTGTGGTGGAATGTGGATGTTTGTCTATTAAGAGCATCGTTTCCTAAAGGTCACTGAACATCTTTCAGATGATGATAGCTGTCAGGGCTGGATCATGCCTTTTTTGGCAATGTTTTGAACAGGAGGCAGTACAGAGTTATATCACTGCATTTGGGGAGCCTCGTAAAGATTCCCCAGTGCTCAGTGCATGGTGACCCCTGAGAACATCCAGTGTGAATTCTACTTCTTGGTGCATGGAAAGACTGCAATTGTGTTCAGCTCTTGAGTGAGGGTACAAGCAGAGAAGGCTTCATTTTCCTTCATTATTGACACACCCTTGTGGAAATGCAGTCTTGTCTTTGTCTTTGTTGATATGGGGAATATTTATTTAAACTATGCTTTACGGCTCGAATCTCCTAGGTGCCTCCTGCAAGACTGGTTTCTTGCTATACTACTGATATCGGGGCTAGATCCTGCAATCAGCTGTTCTCACAAGTGGATCCCTTTACTGCAGGGGGACTAATCACCTGGATAAGAAAAGGAGTACTTGTGGCACCTTAGAGACTAACAAATTTATTTGAGCATAAGTTTTTGTGAGCTACAGCTCACTTCATCAGCTGCATGCAGTGGAAAATATAGTGGGGAGATTTTATATACACAGAGAACATGAAACAATGGGTGTTACCATAGATACTGTAATGAGAGTGATCAGGTAAGGTGAGCTATTACCAGCAAGAGGAAAAAAAACCTTTTGTAGTGATGATCAAGGTGAGCCATTTCCAGCAGTTGACAAGAACCTGTGGGAACAGCAGAGGGGGAAAATAAACATGGGGAAATAGTTTTACTTTGTGTTGGAATTAATTTGCAAACTGGACACCATTAAATTAGGCTTGAATAAAGACTGGGAGTGGATGTGTCATTACACAAAGTAAAACTATTTCTGATGAAGCTCACAAAAGCTTATGCTCAAATAAATGTGTTTTGTCTCTAAGGTGCCACAAGTCCTCCTTTTCTTTTTGCAGATCCAGACTAATGCAGCTGCTACTCTGACACCTGGATAAGGACTCTCACATAAGTAATGGTGCTCAGGATTGAGCCCTTTTTCTGTAGGCTATGGTAAATCTCATTTGGCCGATCTCTCTTTACTGAGCCAGTCCAGACTACTTGATGGTTGGATATAATATTTAAATAATAATAAAAAAATCAGAAAAGTCAAGTGTATTTTATTCCATTGGTGGTTATGTAGCCTCAGGTTTATAGAATTGTGGGTGGAAAGAAAAGTTTGTGAGGATAAACTTTGTCCCAGTGCGCCAATGAAAAATATAGTTCTATGGTATAAAGTCTTTCTATACTAACACATTCAGCAGATGAGAATGTGCTATAAAACACTTCTGTCAATGCATTTGTTAGATGTTAAATTGGGTAATTTATTAGTGTACAGGGATTTTTTTGGCTAGTGATTTCATGCATTGCTACACTAGGTCCTTCCGAGAAACCCCCTTTAATTACGGAACAAACTGGATTTTGTTTTGAGTACTTTTGATTAAGAGTTGGGTCTATCATGGCTATAGATAACTTGTGAATCATCCTTTCTCTTGTGATAGAAAATTATGCCACCACCTCAGCTGTTATGGAAAATATTTCACTTTTCTAAACTCGCTGGGACTACTGCAAGAAGTAAATATTTATTTTTAATGACCTGTTTAGAGCCATAAGACTGCTGTAGAAGAAGAGATAATGAAGCATTTTTGTCCTTTCCCGAGCTTTAGGGATCTGGTTTCCATGCCAGCTGGTCAAAGATATTCAGTCTAGGATTTGTCTGTAACTGCCAAGGAATAAGAAGTGATTGTGACTAATAAACTCTGTGAGAAGTTGAGTCCTCCCAGTACTGTTGACTGCACTGTTTGTATGTTGGAACTAAATTAGCAGCTACCAGCATGTGGTTTTGGGTTTGTTTGTTTTTAATATGGAGCAGTATGGAATGGGAGGGGGTGTAGGGGAAGTGTCAGTTTTCAGGAGATTTCCTCAATTGATTTTTTTATGTTCCTCTCCCCATGGGTTTTGATTTGAGTTTCTGGTTTGAATGAGCTGGAAACTCAAAGCAATTCAGCTGCAGCCACTATAATTTATCTGGTGTTGGCCTTAAAACTATTAATTCCTCCCTGAAACTTGTAGGGATAGGAAGGGCATTTGCTCAAATTTGAGTTCAGGTGCAAGAATAAGAGTCCAGTGTATGGTTTGCAGCAAAACCAGAAAGTAGATATGAAGATATTTGTGTTTGTTCTAGTTTATCTTTTGTAAAGAAAATACATAAATTGCCTTATTTTTAGGATATAATTTTTGTTCAGTGCTCTTCATTGATGTGAGTTGCTTTTTGATGAAGTATTGCTTGTCTTCCATTTAAGTTTGCTTGCTGTGTTCTGTTCTACAGTCTCCTTTCTCTGACCTGCTCTTGACGCTTCTTCTTTAATGAACCTATATTCTTAAAACACTTGCCCAGGGAATAAGTGTATTTAGTTGACACAGTGTGAAATGGATGTGTATATACTTTTTCTGCATTGCTATTAAGATTTTTTTATTTACTTATTGAAGTACTGTACATTTTGTGACTGCAGTTTGTTGGTACAATCCCAGATGCATGTTCCTCTCAAAACTCAGTATGTATGACTATAGAAGATTGACATAATTCTGAAGTGTTTTTTTTAAATGCCTAATTCTATTTCCATTGAAGCTAATGGCAAATCGTTTTTTCTTCCCACTCTTACGGTCCTGACTCATGTTTCTGTTATCTCTCTCATTTTTCCCAGCTATTTATATCATGCCCATCACTGTGGTATATGAGCACTTTACTAGTTCCCACTATAGAGTTCTACAGAACTGAACAGAGACTTGGACCATAGAGTTCACCTGAAATTGAATAGGATTCTATAGAAGAGTGGTTCTCAAACTTTTGTACTGGTGACCCCTTTCACATAGCAAGCCTCTGAGTGTGACCCGTCCCCCCCTTATAAATTAAAAACACTTTTTTATATATTTAACACCATTATAAATGTTGGAGGCAAAACGGGGTTTGGGGTGGAGGCTGACAGCTCGTGACCCCCCCGCCATGTAATAACCTCGTGACCCCCTGAGGGGTCCTGACCCCGAGTTTGAGAACCCCTACTATAGAAATTACTAATGTATAAACATGTATTGTTACCAATATCCACAAGTGTTTGCAGAATCAGAGTCTGAGAAATAATAAATTTACCAAAGTGGGAAAAATAGCAGTGCAGAGAATTTTTTGACAACTTTGAGAAAATTTCTTAGAGAAATCATGAAAATTTCACAGAACTGTAAGAAAGGCCTTTTCATTTAACAAACCAAAACCTACACAAACTTTTAATTACATTAAATATATGTTTCTCAAAATATAAAATGGTATTCCTTTCTATAAAATCTATTAAGGGCATTGCTAATGATTCTACATGGAAGAAGCCCAGATACTACAGTGATGAGCAGAACTATACAATTCTAAACTAGAGATAGATACATTATGGTCCCAATCCTGATAGCTGATCTGTATGGGTTGACTCCAAATTGTTTCCATTAAGTTTCAAGCGTTCACCTGAGCATATCAGCTTGCGGAATCAGAGGTCTAAGATTCTGCTTCTGTTATGCTACACAATGGACTATGCCTTACCTTGCAATTTAATTATTGAAATGGGCAACTGTTTTACATTAAAAATGTTCATATTCCAAATTAAGCATTGAGATTTGAAGAAAGCAGGAAACAGATTATTTCTTACCTGTACCTGAGATGCCTCTTTTTATGAGGTTGGGTATTGTAAATCTTCCTAATAAAAATACACAGGGCAGTGATCTTTCCTTAGAGTGGTTCTCAAACATTAAGTGAAGGAACTACGGATAAGGAATTCAAAATATCCTTTATAAAAGCAGAGATTATAGTCTAGGGGCCAGATCCTGCGAAGATTTAATTGTTAGTGAAATTTTATCTGTCGTTGAAGGATCCGGGCCAACGCTAATACAAGATGGAAAAAAACAAAAGTTTTTTTTCCTGCTCTTTTTAAAAAATGATACACACAAAATAGATCACCTCAGGAGGCAAGTTGTGCCACAAGTACTCCTTTTCTTCTCAGGATGCAAGTAACTTACAAAAGAGCTGAGAGTGACAGTTCAATATGAAATTCTCTTGATCAGCATGGTTCTCCAGAGCCAATTAGTCAATACTTCCACCTGCAGCTAGTTTCTCCAACCTGTCTCTGAAGGCTTTTCAAATTCTACTGGAACCAAACTATCAGAAAAAGTGTGCACGGATCTAGGTCACCCTAGTGTAGATCAGGAAGGAGGCTGGACCTGTCCTGCCTTTTTTTTTTTTTTAAACATCACTCTCCTGAATCTAGTAAATGAGCATTCTGCTGTCACTTAGCTATTCTACACTACTGCATTTCCATTGACTTCAATGGAGTTACTGGTTGTTACAGAATCAGGCTCAGGGACACCAGTATAAGTGATACTGATGTAAGTGATACCAGAATTTGGGCCCAGGGACACCATCAAAATCTAGTACATTAATGTCCTGATAGAAAGATGAAACAGCCTCTATCTCAGAAAACCACCCTTAATCCAACAAAACATCTCTCTACACTAGTGTTTTCTGTAATGGGCAGATCTTATTTCTTGCAAAATCTTTGCAATCAAATGGACAAAATTTATTGATAGCCTGGCAGCTATTTTACGTTATCCCCAGGTTCCCAGCTAAACTATTAAAATTAATCAGGTGGCAAACTTTCATTATAGCAGGTCTAATAAACAATAAAACAGGCTCCTAGTGTTGGAAATGTCAGTGAATAGAGCAGTATATTAAAAAGAAGCAATTATTTTGAAGTCTCTGGGGAAATGCTCCAAAATCTAGTCAAATCAAATCAAACAGCATATATACCAAAATATTTATTTTTATATAGCATTGTGACAGCGCATTTTCCCACTCTTGTCTCTTTTCTAGCCACAAACCGCTCAGAGATCTTCCGATTAAACACCTTGTGCAATTTATTTACAGTGTTCTCTCCTCCACCCTTACACACTTGTGCAATCCTGTATTTACACCAGCATAGATAGAAGGTAGTTTCCCCCTGAGGGATCTGTCCTGGTTCTGATCCTGAAAAACCAGCCAGCCTGCCCCATACATGTTCTTCCTGTACTGTTTTCTACTTTCTGGACTAATTGGTTAATTAGCTTTGTAGCTCTCTCCATCTTCTCCCCAATCAACCAATTAGGTACAGCTTTGCCCCAGTTGACTGTGGGGTAATTTAATTGGTGATCCAGTGATTGGAGTGCTGGTACAGCTGCCCAGCAATCTGTCACAAGCATTTTTCATACACACGTACCACAACAATATGCTATACAATCAAAAGCAAAGGCAAGTATTATTTGGATTGCAATGCATTATACCCTTGTACCACCTAAACGTAGTGCTAGGGATGAAGATGGGACCGTGGGTGATAGGTGATTTACTAAGTGTATGGAAGCTTGGCTCAGGGATCATGATTTGTTTCTTAAGATATGTCTACACTTACCGGGGATCAATGCTGTGACGATCGATGCACCAGGGATCGATGTAGCAGGTCTAGTGAAGACCCGCTAAATCGACTGCAGATCGCTTTCCTGTCGACTCCAGTACTCCACCGGCACGAGAGGAGTAAGGTAAGTTGATGGGAGAGCGTCTCCCATCGACACAGCATGGTGTAGACACCTCAGTAAGTCATCCTAATCTATGTTGACTCCAGCTACATTATTCACATAGCTGGAGTTGTGTAGCTTAGGCCAACTTACCTGGTAGTTTAAACCAGGCCTTAGAGGGCTTCCGATGTCATAGGTGGGGAAAAGAGATTGGGACTTGACACAAGGCCTAAGGAAAGTCAATTAGATACGAGAAAAACTAATTCAGGCAGCAAGAAGAAATACACCTTGGGTCACTTGTATAAAAATGTTAGAATTAAACACTTGGGTACAGTGGCCACAGCTTTTCCAGGTCAAATAGGTCTGGAGGATAGGAAAGCTGAAACCATGGCACAGTTATGAATTGCCATTGGCCAAGTATTTGCAATCTTAGGCAGAAACAGCATCTAAAAGCTAGTGATCTAACCAAGCGATGGGAAACAATATTCGGTTAGCTTCACAGAATGTAAGGGAAGTTGAGGATAGTTTTTATATTTAGTGCCTGAAAGTTCAGCTCAACAGCCTTGAGTGTGAGGCATGACTGAATCTCCATAGTCAATACAAATATATATAGTTTGGGATTTTCAAAGGAGCATATGGGAGCCCTATTCAGCAGCACCTGTCCTCATGGGAACTCCCGCACATCTTTGTCTTGGGTCCAGATGCTCCTAAATTGTTGTACAGTGCTATTAAACAATGGTAATCTTTCATCTCAGAGCTGGGGTGAGTGAGTCCTGTGTAAAGTTCATTCTCCAATTTGTATTATATGGGGCGATTATTAGGTTTGAATGATGGTAGAGAAATGCAAGGTGCCTCTTATACATAATAAGATAACTGTGTGGTGAGAGGCACAGTTATGAATAGACGACTTGAAAGTACCCATGTTTTTTCCCCACTGACGTCAATGACCAGGGTTAGGTTGACTTCAATGGGAGCATAATTGGTCCTTTGTATTGCCAAAACAAGAGTTAATGCCACTTATTGAGGCATATGTCCCTACTCAGGTGAGATTTTGATGAGCCTGAGCCTGGAAATTCTTTCCTAATGGACACAGACTGAAAAGCAGTGTGTTTGCCTATGTTGTGCCTCTGAGAACCTTTCCCTCTGAACATGTGTGTACTGTACATTTCTCAGTACAATGCAGCCATTAACAAGTCACACCCATGACCCACCTGTCAAATGTACGCCTCCCATCATGTGGCATAGCCAAATCCAAGAAAGAGAGATCTGCACTAGAGACGTATTTGTTCACTAAATCTGGATTAGGCACTATAGTTGCAATGCCTTTGTGTTTGGCACATGGGGACTATCAAATTGCTGCTGAATAGGGCCCTTGCTTAGCAAAATTAATTCAACCATTACAACCATCCACCTTGAATCGCCTCTGAATTTGGTTGTTGCTTGGGGCCTCTTTTTACGCTAAACGTAAATCAACATTGTTCTGCTGGTTGTTCAGGAGTTTTTAAAAACCATGCAGAAGCTGGCTTGTTCGTTTTAATTATTCAAGCATTTTTACTAGACACCAGCAAGGCACTTGTTCTATGCCTCTCAACACATGATCTCCGCACCCCTCCCTTCCACATCAGTATAGACAGAAGACTGCAATTAATTCATTAGTCCTATTTTTTTACTGCAACAATTTGTACAGTCTGAAGCTGTGCTGTGTGGGTGGTCTTTGCAAAACATTGTGTAAAGTGATAGTTAATACAGAGAATGCCATCTGTATAGCCGGGTAATGCAGAGCTCCTTCAAAACCTACTTTGTTCCTTGAGTAGAACTACCCTTTAACTAAAAAAGGAGGAAAAAAAAAAGAAGAGAAATGAGTGCTGTAGAAATAGGACTAGCAGTCATTCCTGAATCTAATCTGACAATGACTGGCTCTGTCTTTGGACAAGACTTCCTGAGGGTTTGTCTGGAAGGCAATTTAATGCATGGCAGGCTGGGGTTAAATTTAAAGTGCTCTAGCCTTCCATGCGCTGCATGGCCATGTGGGCCTGCTGCTGTGCATTAAAAGTTCTACAGTGCACTTTCATCTACTGCTGTTTGAAACGGTGGGCAGTTTGCCAAACAGCAAAATCAAATCAATAAGAATGATAGTACACTTCTTTGTAATGGGCGGATTAATTGGGTAATGATCGTGCAGCACCTTGAAGATCAAGGGCCAGATTTTCCAGCTTCCTTTTCTGGGGTGCAATTTAGCATATGCAAATAATGGAGCTCTCAAATTAAACACATTTAAGAGCCCCAATCAAAATTCATTTACATATCAAGCCCTAATAGCGCCATGTAAATGATAAGCCCTAGTATTTTTCAAAGCTTTATGGAAATATGCTTTAAATGTTTATGTAGTTCCATGTTCAAGGCGCTTGTATCAGACTTTGAGATTAAATTATGGTCCAGTGGGGTTTCTGCCATCTTTCAAAAATCCCCATGCATCTGGCCTGTATGTATATGCAGTGGTGCTGGAACAACTTTTTATAGTGAGGGTGCTGAAGGCAGAAACCATGTATTTGGGTTATTACTACTTCAAGCCAGGGGGTACCTCTAATTCCAGCATGTATATGTATATGATGTGAGAGGAATGTGATTTATCTCCAATCTGAAGGTCATATCTGAAATGGGTTCTTCATCTTATGTCAAGAATGAAGACCGTGAGAGCATGATATGGATGGAGGAGTGGGCTAATTGGGATCTATTTTGCAGGGCTTATCATTTGCTGCATTGATCTAGACAATGATGGGATTTTAATGTTGTGTGTCCTAAACATACTCCTGCATCCTCTGCACTCATATTAGCTGTGATTTAAAGAGGATTCCATGGCAATTGGCAGAGATGATGAAAGATTTCTAGGGTGCACAACTGATGTGTTCCAAATACTTTCATTGCAGTAAAAGTGCAGTTCACTTTTTTATTTTTTTTATCAAAATCACTCCATATACCGAAGGAAAAGGTGGCAGCCTCCCTTGTCCTGCAAGAAGTGTAGTTGTTAGAAAAGCCTGTACTTGGTTCCTCTAAAATATCCTGAGTATATTGACAGCCTATCACGGTCTTCAACTTGTATGATTGAAGTGGGAGGTGGAAATGAAGACCTTGGTGGAGAGGAAGGCTGATGTTCATTAGTTATATTAATAATTCATTATATAATATACCAGCACTCTGATGAATTCCAAAGTAAAAGGGGGGAAAAGTGCTCTGCAAAACTTTTGACCCTCATTCTTCTGTGTTGGGTTGATTAAGCAGTATTCAGAGAGCAACTAAATTACGTCAGACATGGAAAACATCCCAGCCTTCCCTTCAGATTAGTGGTAGGGTTTTAGTCAAGGGATCCCAGTGGGGAGCCGAAGGGTATGTCTGCTTTGCAATAAAAGGTGTGACCACACCTTGGGTAGGCATACCTGTGCTACCTTTAATCTAGCTAGCACAGCTTAAAATAGCAGAGATGAGGAGGCAGCACAGGCTTCAATGGTATAATGGGCTGTACAAGTTCTCACGGGACCCTGGGTATGTACTTGCATTGCTAGCTTGAGCTGACATTTACGACACGGCGTCTTCACTGCTATTTTTAGCTATTCTAGCTCTATTAAAGCTAGTGTGGGTATGTCTATTTGAGGTGCAATCAGACCTTGGCCTAAAATGGAGTCATGCCTTAAGAGCGCCCTCTACATGTCATTGAGCACACAACGAGAGGAAAGATCTTTTAACTAAAACACCTTTTGACGATGGGTATTTTACAATCGTAACAGCCAGGAAAAGGAAATGAGAAATGGTGGGGGAAAATATAACACACAGGATTTCCTCTCAAGCTTTTTGGACTCTACACTTTCAGCCATTGAGTTAACTGGGCCAATACGAGTTACTATGCTGGTGTGAAATTAGTATAGTATTCAGCTTCTATGGAGGGGGATGTAGGCCAATGGGACGCCAGAAAGTTTTCTGGAAATATATCATTTAGACAAGATTTTTATTTCATCAAAGGAACCTTGAGAGGTAGACTTCTGCTCAGATCAGACTATGTGAACTTGGTCTCCAATGTAGAGAGACTGGAGATACGCATTTGCTTGGCTATTAATCTGTAAATCTTGAATTAATAAATCTGTCTTCTGATAGTTTCATTAGTGCAGCATCCAGATTCTTGGATGATACTTCACTCTAGATGCTGAAATAAAGTTTGCCTGCAGAAAAAAATCTCATAATATCTGAGTAATGAATCAATACAGACACCCATTCAACCTTGGTCATTGATCTTGTCAGATCTCACAAGATGAACAGCATGAGGCCAACTTGGGAGACTGCCAGAGAAGAAAGTAAAGCTGGTGCTTCAGCCCTAAATCAATAATGCCCCACCAGCAATAGCGTTAAGGATGTTACATTGTTAGATGCTAACTCTTGGATCAGATGTTAAACTGAGGTGCCTGTAGTCATTAGAGCTCACATGGGTAAGAGTTGACGAAGGATGGTCCTGTGTTTTAAGGATACTTATCTGAGACTTGGGAGATATGAATTCAATTGCTGTCTCTATCACAGAATTTCTGTGTGTCCTTGGATAAGCTGCTTCATCTCTTTGCCTCAGTTCTGAGGGTAAACACATTAATGTTTGTGGTGCTCTGATACCATAGGGACAGAGGCCATAGGTGTAAATACATGGGTAGTTCCTTATCTATACAATGGAGATGATAATAGTTCACTACCTTGTAGAGATGTCCTAAAGAGAAAACAACAGTATCTTGGAAGTGCTCACATTATTTGTCATGTTTATTATTGTAGCCTAGGTGCTATTTGAGAACTAATTCCCATTGTGCTAAGCACTGCACCAACAGAGAATAAGAAACAGTCCCTGTCCCAAGGAATTTATAATCTAAGGGTTTATCTATAAGGGAAAGTTAGAGTGGTATATGCTAAGGTATGAATTCAAAGCCATATAGCAATAGTGGTCTAATGCCGCATTTGGACACACTCTTGAGAGAGTGGATGGGGAGGGAGATGGAGCAAATAGCCAATCAGCACAGGTGAGAGAACCAGCAGAATGAACGCTGCAGAAAGCACTTTGAAGACATCATCAGTTTCCATCAGGCCCTGTTTGAACTGCTACTGCAGCTGCTGTGGCAGCTTCTCCCTGTGATCTCTTTACCTAAACCCACTTGGTTGGGGGTAGGGGGCAATGCCACAAGCTCCTCGAGTCCCTAGAAAAGGAGTTTTTTTACTTGTGCACTTCTTGGTCCAGAAGGGGTGCCCTCACCTGGGCTCTATTTTACCTTGTATTCCATATGCTGCAGTACCTGCTTGAATTGCTCCTTTCTGCAGCTGCTGTGCCAGCCTCAGGCTGGCTGGCTCCTCCCTGTAATTTCTTTCCCAAAGCGGGTGGGGGGGCATGCGGGAAGAAACTGCACGTCTCCTAGTGCTCTGTCAGTATTCCCTACACATTTTTGAGTCTAGAGGATGCTGAGGTGACCCCAACTGGGCCTCGATAATGCCTTCTCCCCATGGTAATGGGGGCCTTACTAATACCTTGATAAACAGAGCAACACTATACTGGACAAATCTCTATCTGAGTAACTGCATTCTGTGCCAAATTCAGTCGGGTAGAGTGTGCTGCTTCCTCTCTTAAATCGCAGGGTGTTACAACACTGTGTGCATTTGCTTCTAGAGATGGCCATGTTTTAGTGGTGAGCAAAGTGATTCCACAAGATATGGTTTGTAAAGAGTGTGGGATTCTTTACAATGAAAGGTGATATATAAATGTATGGTTTTATGGTCGTCTGTTATGGTGACACTTGATGGAAAGTGAGAGGACAACATGAATCTGTCTCTAGTAAGGCAATACTAGACTGGAACCTATGGTAAATGATACAAAAGTGCACCTACATTGGAATAAAGAAGGCTAGATCCCCAGCTTATGTAAATCAGTCTGGTTTTGTTAAATAGCTACATTGGTGAACAGCAGCTGAGAATCTGGCCCGTATTATACTGACCACACAAAAGAGAATTAATATAGAAGCTTAAACTACAAAATCTTTATCTGCATGCTCAAGAGGTTGAATCTTGTGTACATTTTGATGCCCTTATCAAATGATGAAATATACACTTAATGTATAAGGCAGACTGGCACCCCGGCCTTACAAATGTAAAGGTTTTAGAAGGTCAAATCTGTTCTGAGAACATTGGGCAGGAAGTAGGCTATTATCATCATCCATAGGTAGGGGGGAAGTATTACTCAGTAATGAACTTGTGATGGGGATCTATCTGGAGTTTCTTTCTGGATAAGTGTCATCTGTCCAAATGAGTGTGTTCCCACCACTTGCATATTCAGTAGTAGGTACTTTTGAACATAATTCATGAATTGCCCTTAATTGCTATTTAAGTCTAAACTATAAGTAAGTGCATTTTACAACAAAAATTGCCTGACTTCTATCAGTACATTAGCCACATTTTAATTAACTTAATTTACGAATGCTTAGCCTCATTTATTGGGTTTTATTATTCCTCTGCTACATGCCTCTTAATAGTTGGTAGCCAGCCACGATGGTATGGTTATGAATTTCCCAAGGAATTCAGTCATCATATTTTATTTTAGCAAAGGCTTTAAATAAGGCTTGCACACAAGAAATCTAGTTGGTATTTGAGACAGGTCCTTTTTCTCTCTCTCCTGCAAAGAGTTGGTAATTCCAGGAATTTTTCAGAAACATTTATTCCAGAGAGTTGTTATATGTGATACAGGATGTTCTCTAGTGGGCAGGCAACTCTCATCAGAATGATAGTCAAGTATTTGTCGAACTAGAGTGCATTCAGTATGATGCACCAGTGCTTATTTCACTTCATTGAATGACTATCCGCTTGACCTCTGTCTGCGATTGTATAACTAGAGGGCTTGATCCTGAGGGAAATAAGCTGCTTTAGCATCCACTGAAGCCAGTGCCCTTTTGTAATGGAGACTTCTGACGTTGGAGCAGCCGTAGAGAGATTAGTTCAGGAAGCTGGATAATGAATAATTCTCAAATTCCATAAAGTAGCAGACTCAAGATATTTAGAAAAGCACCAGGGAAGAGATGTGAATATGGCTGTCACTTTAGAGAAGATGATGATAAAATAGTGGCATCAGTGTAATTCCATTGGGACTACTCTGACATTCCATTAGCAGATGCTTAATGAGTAAGTGACAGGGGACGCTCATCTCTTGAGCGCTTCCTACTGCTGCCTGCAGTACTGCAATCCTTTTCCTGCTCCTTATGACCCCTGTAGGTTGTTAACTTCACTTGGCAGATCTTTAGTGGCTCAGCCCTCCTGCTGGGTCACAGTAAAAAATGAACCCTTTCTGGAGTAGCACAGAGTTCAACAAAACTCTGTCTGCCCTCCCCAGGGTCTTCAGCCCTGGTTTTGGGCCCTTTAAAATCAGCCCTTTGCTCAGGCTGAACAAGGCATGTCCCTTTCATGGGTTTAAAACCATTTCGCTGCTAGCCGGTGCACGTACCTGGGCATGCTCACTACTCTGTTCCAACCCAGGGACCATGTAAAGAGCAGCCACACACCACTTCAATTTGTTACTGCTACTTCCCTGATCCTCTTCCCATCTGGCCCCTTTATCTGCAGCCCTAACCTCAGGGCTAAAATGTGGAGGTCCTCTCTTTCCCAGCCCAAACAAATGCATCCAGAACCAAACTCCCTTCCTTGCCCCTCTGATCCCAGCCAGGAACTCACCTGCTACAACCCTGAAGTTCTTTTTATCTGAGCCTGCTGGGCTCTGTTGAGCTGCTTCCATGTAGCCTCTTGAGACAGCCCTGGAGAACCCGCCTTGCAGCTCTTTTTCTGGGATGGCATGTAGTAGGACCGCGGGTCCTTCAGCAGACTGTCATGAAGAGCCTGGTATAAGCCATCACAGAGCTGAAAAGATTTTTTTCACAGTTGACCTGCATCTCTGTAGCTGCTGATGTCTGCCATTCACTAAGGTCAGGATCCTGTTCCCACTGAAATCAATGGCACTACATCCACTGTCTTCAATGAGTTCAAGATCAGAGCATAATGCTATTTAAAAATATAATTAGACTCTTTGCCCTAATTCTATATTAAATATACTAACTTGTGCTCTTATATAAATTAATTCAGTGATTGTGAAAGGTACAGGGGTCAACAGCCCTGGAGACTGAAATTCTCTGTTTATCCACAGAATATATACAGCCCTACACATCTGTCAAAGTGCCCCAGTACTGTTTCAGCTGGGACCTTCTCAAGGGGCAAGAAGGTAGTTCAGTCTTCATGCCCATTCAGTTCTAGCCCTCTCTGCTTAGATTGCCAAAGGGGCCGGCTCGTAGCTAATGGAAGTGGTGATTTTTGTACCGTGGACAATCATGGTCTAGGAACTGGAGTGAGAATCAACAGCTCTATTTATATACAGCCTTCCTCTTGCCATGAGTGAAGAGTGTATTAGCTTCTTTGCAGAATTTTGACATTATTAAATGTAACTCTTTCCACAAGGCAGAAGATTTCCCTGCAAGAAGTTGAATTTTAAGGATCCAGGCTTGTAGACCACTGAACAGCCTTCTAATGCTAATGAGTTTCAGCCACTGTTGGCCAAGGTCACATCTGAAACAGTGACCTAGGGGTGAAAGGCTCAATATCCTATTACCAAGCCTCTGAGCCATCCAGTCATGTTGATGGATTTACTTTTATGTTTCTCAGATATTAACTATATTCACTAGAGAGAGAGAAACCAAAGCCACCTTCTCTGATGCAAGAAAAGCCTTTGAAGAAAAACAGAAAATGTTATTAATTTTGATTAATATTTCTAAATAATACTTCCACAGAGCTGTAAAGGGAACAATGTACAAAATATTAAAAATCCTAAAGATTTTACAGTAGGAAGATATCCTTTGGGGAGACAGAGTATAAATTTAGTGGCTATTTCAGCTTGTAATTTTCAATATGAGGATATCAGATCAA
This sequence comes from Dermochelys coriacea, assembly GCF_009764565.3. Lineage (NCBI taxonomy): Eukaryota > Metazoa > Chordata > Testudines > Dermochelyidae > Dermochelys > Dermochelys coriacea. The sequence goes on along the minus strand of NC_050081.1, from coordinate 12,301,681 downwards.
ACAGAATTTTAAGGTAGCATGTCTTTTTTTTTTTTTTTTTTTTTTTAAATAATTCAGCTTCTGCTAATTTGCCCCATGACATATAATGCAGAACCTTTATAAAATTCTTAAATAGATTAAAATTGTATTTAGGAATGAGTTCATCTTGAGCTTTATGAGCTGCAAAAGTGCAAGTTTAATTGAAACTGGAATATTAACTTGGAATTATAAAGCATATTTAAAAGACAAAGTGAAAATTCTGTAAGCATCAATTCATACACAAGGATCAATATAATCATTTTCGCTGTGGTTCACTACATACAGTGTCTTGATCAGCAATAATTTTAAATAGCTTGGAGTGTTTTCGCTCTGTATGATGCCATCTCCTAAAAAGTGAAGCACTTTTGTGGCATATGTATCAGGTTTTCCAAGTTCTGACAGGACCACATGCCAAAGCTTACTTTCAAAATAGTCAATCCAAATCAATAAACCATTACAAACAATTTTAGACAGTCATCAGTTTTGGATGGGAACTTTTACTAAATGTTTGTGCAGTGCCTAGCACAATGGGGTTGTGATTAGAGCAAGTGACATTTTCATCCAAATTTTTTTTTTTTTTTGCAAAAAAAAATGCAGATTTAATATTACAAATGTAGCAAATTTATTTTAATTGTTTAAACTGGAAAAAAAAATCTGAAAAAACTGAAATGTTTTGTTTCCAACTTTTAAAAATGTTCAGTTTTGTTTTTTCTGTTTGAAAGGATTTTTATTTCAAATTTCACTTACTTTTTTTTTAATAAAACTGAAGAAAATATTTCATTCAACCCAAACCATTTTTTCCTTATTTTTCTGTTCAGACAGTGACTTGAAAAATCAGTTTTCCATACAGATCTATTCCGATTTCTGTGGAGACCTCTAGGTGCTAAAATAATACAAACGATGTATAGTAATCATCAAACACGGGCCTCATCTGATACTCCTTGCCAAAACATATTTGAATAATTATCAGATCCCCCTCTAGAAGCTGGTCCTAGGAAGGGATAAAAGGTTATTACTGTTCCCAACTAAGGGAATTACTCTTCTAGTGAAACTAATAGAGGCTAGTGATTTTGGTATTGAAGATCACGGTTTTAATCCTTGCTCACTGCCCATGGGGTGGGGGGGCGGGGGTGGGACGTTGGTACACATGTCTTCTCCCAAACTCCCATTTATCTGAGCAGGAGATTCAGGTGCATGGGAATTAGTCTGAAAATTATAGCACTTCTCATCACTTCTTTTGGAAAGGATCAAACCATTACAATTCCAGAACTATCAGCTTGATTTTTTTTGGAAATATACTTCACAGTAACTTGGTGCAGCTAAGCAGTGGAAAGTGATGTAGAGCAATACCCGTGTTATATATCGCCATTTCAGAATTAACTTTTTTCCTCGTGAGCCTCATTTTGTTTCCAGTTAATTCAGACAGTAAATAATTCATGATAAATATAATAATGCTACAAAATTTGTCTAAATCAGCATGAAGGTGACAGCTAGGCTGATGTATTATGCAATTAAATTATATTTAACAAAAGCCCAGTGGCATCTATGAATGATAGTGAATAAAGGAGTCACAGTAGCTCGTTCATATTTTTTTTTTTTGCTCATATGAACTAGCATGGATATGAATGGTATTTAGTCAATGTAATTAAACGTAACTTACCACGTACTTCAAAACTTCAGTTTCAAAGCCTGATGTCAACATTCTGCCATATTCCCTATTTATAAAAGTAGCTCATTTAGTAAGTCTAATGATGATAATAAGCTTTTTATCCAGTGTTTTAAAAATAAAACCAGCATATATGTTAAAGAAGAAAAAATCTGCCTTTCTCCGGGTTGAAAATTCTTGGGGCTTGATCCTCTATCATTCACAACAGTACAAAGTAGGCATAAAACAATTTCAAATAAGAATGGTAACATTTATTTACCCTGCTCAGCACTGGTGTAAGGTGCATGTATCAGGTTCCCTGCGATATTAGTGCTGGTTGAAGTATTTCTGTATTTCGATATTTTTAAATGAAAACATAATTAAATTGTGATGGAAATGTGGGGTTGGAGTGATGGGGAAATTCTGACAAAACATTTTAGTCTTTTCAGTTGGTTCTATTGGATTCAATAGATCCAATGTGAGACTTTAATTTCTCCCTTTTGCTCTCCATTTAGATATATGAGGGACAAAATGTTGTGGAACCACTGTGGCTCTGCTGAATTTAGAGATGGGAGGGCATTTGTAGAAACAACTGAAAACTTAGCACACTGGGAGAGAGAAAATCGGCTTACAAAAATCATGAGCAGTCAGCTAGGTAGGACTCTCGGAAAATAAATTTGTACTTCTATAGCTCTAGAAATTGGTGGTGGTGGGGAGCTTTTAAACTCAGTTTTCTGCTTTATATATGCTTTGCACTCGGCCTAAGGGGATTGCTATTTTCACAGCCTGATGAGGAGTGCCTGAAAGAGAAAATAATAGTTAAAGTTGTTGTTGTGGCACTTTTATAAATATGTTATGGTGACTATACAATGCTTGTCCTTCTAATCATGCCTCTACCTTTCAGCAATGTGCAGATGTGTGAATCATTTTATTTCCAGTGGCAAACTGGTTTGGTTTGGTTCTGTGGACTCTCCATTTGGTCAAGTGGATTCTCTGACATTCTGCGGAGCTGTATCAAATGACTTCAAATTGTTTCTTATTGGGAACATTTTTTGCCTGTTCTGGAATTATCAAATCATCAGATTAACAGTCTATGGGATTATCATAGGGTGACTGACCATTAAGGAAAATGGGTCCAGATCAACCAATGACACATTTAGATCATTTCCCCAGCTGGAGAAAATGTCAGATGACTGGCAGTTCAGGTGGCTAAATCAGGCCTTAGTGGTGCAGATAAGAACAGCCTGTAGCAAGTCAAAGGGAAACTCCATGTAGAAAGTTCTGGAAGTTTCTGCTCAACAGAGAGCAGGGAGAGACTCCAAAGGAGCTCCTCCTGGGCTCCGGAGAGAATACATATCCCCAGGAAGGAGGACTGTGCCCAGGTTCGCATTGGGGTGAAGACTTTGCTTTGGGCTTAGTATACCTCAGAAGGGGTTAACAACTTTTTTTTTTTTTAAATACCTTAGCTGGAGGGCCAAGTCACAGTTGCAACCAAACCAGACTGGAAGCTTGGGAGAGCCAACCAGAGGGAGGAGAAATTAAGGCAGTGACTTAGCCCAAAGCCAGTCTTGGTATGTGGTGCTGTGACAGGGTGCCATAAACCCCCTGCATTTACAGATGACCTTGGTTTACTAACAGACAGTGTGCAAATAAATAATGAGCTAAACTGGAGGAAGTTAACTATGCAAGTCGGCAAGGAGAAACTAAGGGCAAATTTCTGGCTAATCCTTCACGGATTCAGGAAACCATCTCTTCTCTTCCCCACTTACGTGCTTTGTCAGGAAACTACTGTGCCGGAAACTGTGGAAGGCAGTGGGATTGTATAGTGCACCCAGTTCTGTTCCATGACCCCATGGTTGTATGGTATATTTTTGTACTGGGGAATGGTCAGACTCCAGCCCCCTGGCATAGACAGTAAATATGGTGCAGCAGTTGAGGTGCTAATCTGGGGCTCAAAAGGCTTGCATTCAATTCCCTGCTCTGCCACAGACTTCTTGTGTGAGCCTGGGAAAGTCACTTCGTCCCTTTGTGCCTCAGTTCCCCCCTGTAAAATAGGAATAATAGCCCTTTTCTACTTAGGAGGATAAATACGCTAAACACTGTGTGATGTACAATGCGTGTCTACGCTGCAATCAGAGGCTAGCTCAGAAGCCAATAGTGGTGAAGCTGCAACAGGACAGGTGATAGCACACGTTAGCTGCTTGAGTACATTTCCAGGGTTCTGGGTGGGCTTATACAGTGGCTGGGGGAATATGGTCTTGCAGTTAAGGAGGGAACTGGCAGTCTGGAGACTAGGTTATGCTCCTGGCCTTGTTACACACTTCCTGAGTGACATTGGTGGCAGTTAAGAAGTCACCATTGCTGACCATTCCTACCGACTTATTTCCTGGTTTAGGAACAGGGAAAAGCTGTGGTATGTGAAATTCCACCATGTAATAATGTGAGCTGGGTGAAATTTTTTGGATAAAACCTTTTTTTGGCAAAAAATGCAGTTTCAGCAACACCAAAATGTTCACTATTTTTATAAAATCCTACAAAAATTGAAATGTTCTAACTTTTTAAAAATGAAACATTTATATTTTATTTGATGTGATTTTTTTTTTTAGTTTCAAGTTTCCTTCAATTTTATTAAAGAGCAGTCAGAAATGGTTAAAAACAAAAGAAAATGCTTTGATTTTTTTGGGGGGGGAGAGGAATCCTATGATCCCAAATGATTTTTTTTTTAAACTTTTTCAATTCACAGAATTTTTAACAAATTATTTTTCTTTGAGCTTAAATTATTGGGAGAGGGGAAAGGGGATTGCCAGTGAATTGATAAATCCATTATTCATCCAACTCTAGTAGTAACCTAGTAATGTTGATCACTGCCTCCATTTTCTAAGTTGAATAATACTTCCTAGGGATTTTATGAGACTGAAACCCATTAATACTTGTAAAGTGCTTACAGATCCTTGGATGGAAAGTTTATTTCTGGAACTATAAAGAATCAAGGGGAATACAGAGGTACTTGATTAGTGGGTATGGAAGATAAACTTATTGTGGTTGCATTACCTTTCCTTAAAACCGCAACATCAAAAGCATGGTTATTTTTAGAAAGCTATTGTTAGCTGCTGGTTTCAGCAATCAGGCCTTTTCAAATTTCATGTTATTATGACATGCCCTATCTGAGTATGGCAGTTGCATGAATTAAGTGAAGTGCTGTTGTTCAGCTTGATCACGAGGAAACTGAAATAACCACCACCCCCGGGGTATTCTCTGTCACACTGCTAAATGCAGGATCAATATGCAGCACTTCTAGATCCTATAAAAGCCTCAGGTACCATACCATGGGCCTGTTTCTGAGAAGTGCTGAGTGTTCACTACTCACAGTAACTTCAGTGGGAGCTGACGGGGCTCAGCCCCTCACAGGGCCGGAGTTGAAGTGTGTGTCAAAGTGGATGCCTTCGTAGCTGGGCTCCCAGCCACCACTCTCCAGCTGCCCAACTCTGAAGGCAGCGCTGCCACCAGCAGTAGCACCTCAACCCTCCTCCACACTAACCTGGTGACCCCCCCGCAATGCCTTTTTGAGTCAAAATCCCTGCAATTACAACTCCGCAGCATTTCAGATTTAAATAGTTGAAATCGTGAAATTTATGATTTTTAAAATCCTATGACCGTGAAATTGACCCAAAATGGACTGTGAATTTGGTAGGGCCCTATTTATAATCTATGAATTCCCTTCTCTGCCACAGACTTTCTGTGTGACTTTGGACAAGCATTTAGCCCCTCTGGGCCTCAGCTCTCCTACTGTAAAATGAGGATAACAGCAGATCCCTATCTCACACGGATGTTGTGAAGATAAATACATTAAGGATTGTCAGACACTCAGTAAAGGTAACAGGGACCATTTAAGTATTGAAGATGGATAAATATGGGCACAGTGGCAGAGGAGAGTCCAAGTGCTTGTACTGTGGCGTATCTTTAATACGGGCTATGATTATGTATGCATTTTGGGAGCGCACACCACTGTAGCATCTGGTCCATTAGTCTGGTGGATAATAATTTACTTTGCCCTTCTTTTGGACCACTGTTCATCCGAGGATCTTAAAGCATTTTATAATTTGCAAAAATCTTGCTTTACAGCAGGCCCCTTTGTCAGAGTGCTGTCAGACCAACTTCTTTTGGTGAGAGAGACAGGCTTTTGAGTCACACAGAGCTCTTCTTCAGTTCTATGTGGCTCAAAAGCATGTCTTCCTTACCAATGGAAGTCGGTCCAGTAAAAGATATTACCTCACCCACATTCTCTCTCTAATATTCTGAGACCAACACAGCTGCACCTATATTGCATACGGAATGAACATTTGTCAAGGATCATGTCTGCTTTCATTGAAAATTTTCAAACCTTCATCAGAAGGATGAAAACTGATCACAACCTAAAAAAATTGCAGCTTTTCCACTGGGAGGGTTTTTTTTTAACCTGCTTTGATATTTAGATCTTAATAATTATCCAGGACTTGCTTGTGCATTTCCATTTTAGCCATTAGAAAGGGGCATAAAGGCACCGCTCTTTCTAAGCAGCTCCAGAACAATACTGTGACTCAGCAAGTCACATTCACTCCATGTCATCTCTATTGCTCTGGAGAAGGAGTAAACTGCAACAGACCTGTTGCAGGGAATGCCCCTGATATGCCAGTGTCCGTATACCTCTGGGAATATTGGGACAGAGTTAAGGCTCCGATATCTAGCTAAGGTACTCACATGGCCACCATTACCATAATACTCACGGACCTCACAGTCTTTAATCTATTTATCCTCACAGCACCTCTGAGGTAGAGAAGGGCTGTTTTCCCCATTTTATCAGAGGGGATCCAAAACAGAGAGAGACTAAGTGACTTTCGCAAGATCACACAGGCAGTCTATGGCAGGATAGGGATTTGGACATTTGTATTCTAGGCTAGCACCCTAACCACTGGGTTCTCCTTTCTCTCCTCCTCATCCCCCCCAGTCCCTTCCTATCTTCCTGTGGAACTGGGACCTGTAGAGGGTCAGTGGAGCCAGCTCTCCCCAACCTCTGGGGAACAGCTGTATGGTGCACTAGCACAAGGGAATGAAGGGGCATCTAGCGTTTGCATGTAGGATGGACACTGGTCTCTGGCTGTCAGCAGGGATGCCATGTAGTGGCAGCTATTTAGGTGGTTTTGTGAATTGGAGTCCTTTCTACTAGGAGTTGTATTATGACCACTACCACATCTCCCCTATAATGACAAACAGCATTCTGATGGCCGTGACTTTTTTTCCTGACTGCTGAGGAATAGTTTTGAAATAATTTCATTTATCATAACAAACATTTATGAGGTACCTCCCCACTGTTGCATATATTAGTGCATATGTAGCATATATTAGTGGTTTCTGCGTATTCACTTATCCTAAGGAATAACCCAAGAATTTTGTTTTGGCTATGCTCACACTCCTTTTATGTCCCCTTTTCTCAAATATTTGAGGGATTGACTCACAAAGCAAGAGAAATCATCTTTCAAAATTGTATGCACACATAGTTGAAGAAACATTTTATATTCACGTGTACAGAAGTTCACGGTGGATGTTCTGGCATGTTCAGCCAATCAGGGAGCCGAAACAATGCCAAGTGACTTAATCAGGAGAAAGCAACTGAATTTGAATTTTGCATATTGCATGTTTGGAGAAAACTGTGATCAATACAAGAGTTTTTTTTTCTTTAAATTGAACAAATTCCAACAAAAAATCCTAGGAACTGTTAAAAGATCTTCCTTCCCACCGATATTCTGTAAACGGGGGGGGGGGTAAAACTTTTCAGACCTACTATGAATTAATCACTCGGTTCTATACAAATGTTATGTAAGATGCTATATCAAAATAAAGAATGGAATTTTCAAATAAACCTAAAGGATTTAGGTATCCCTCTCCCTTAGGCTCCTTTTGAAAATCTCACCAAAATGTAGTATTTGCCCAAATTTTCAGCATTGACCAGTGATTTTTGAATGCTCCACTTGTCATGCTAAAGGCACCTGATTTTTCAAAAGTTGCTGAGGCCCTTTTAAAATGACTTAAGTTGAGCACCCAAATCAGTTCAAAGTCACTTTAAAAAAATTAAGCTATTTTCTTGGGTAAGTTGAAAGCATTTTTATAAATTTCTTATTTTCAGCTGATTTGGAAGCACTTTTACAAAAAAAATTAGAGTTGTCATTAAACTAAATGAAAGCAAAGTAACACATCACAGCCATTAACTAGCTATAAAGGCATAACAAAAGATAAAATAAAATACACTGTATTGTAGAATGCATGGTACGGTTTCTTCGTCAGTCTTGGCTATTTACCTTATGAAAGAAAAGACCTTGATACGATGAAGAAAGTAATGAAATTCATTTCACATTTTTAAACTCTATTCTGTGCCTTGGTAGTTCAAGGAAAACTAATGGAGGGCAGGAGAAGAAATGATTATAAAACTATTTGAGCCCAAGATGACTTGGTTGCATTATTATAGCTTAAAATGCTGAGACTCCCCCGCTTCCCCCCAGGAGTAGGTAACCAAGATGATATTTTGCTATGAAAAATGCTTTGTTTAAAAAAAAAATCAGACTGGCCAGAATGTTTCGATCCTGTCTCAACTATGAAGTTTTCAAGACAAGTGATAAGCAGACTTAATGTGATTTAAAATTCTTCCTTTTGTGCAACAGCCCCTATCCTATGACCAAAAAACTGCAGTACATTGTACACACCATTATATAGTTGCATTAAAATAGAAATGACTTTTTTTTAATAAGCATCTCTACTTATTTCTTTACATTTTGTATTGCTTTTATGAACTACTGTGGCTCAGAAAAATGCACTGCTCACTGTGGGATCTCACACCTTTGCAAAGCACTATGAGTTAAGCCTCAGAACAGGTGAATGACAGACCTCAGTCCTTAAACTGCTACCTATGGGATAGAACGTGAGAGCCATGAAACGGCACGTAGCAATGCAACAAACTAGTTGATGGCAGGAAGTGAAGATGCCACATCTGACCGAAATTGAAGAAAGTATATTGAGGCAGCATTTAATTTCCTGAGTTGAAATTTGACCCCTTCTTTAATGAAAAGAGCAACAGGGTCTTTAATGACCCCATGTGGTAAAGATCTCTGTTGTATGCTTCATTAAAAAGAAAGGCAGCACCTACAGAAGCCCCCTCTCTGCTAACAGGATTCTGTAGCATTGCTTCGGAACTGACTCGGATGAAAAAGTATTAACTATCGAGTCACCCAAAACAGTCATGCACTTTTGCCCTGCTAGCCGGCCAGCAGCACAATTGACCATGTAGCTACTGAGTGAGAGAAAGTCTCAGGTTTTAAAGCAGAAGTAGGTGAAGGTTTTTGGCCAACTTTTTTTTCTTTTTCGTGGACCAAAAAATACAGATTCAAGCTGACTGAAACATTTTGCAAATTTGTGTTGATTCTGACTAATTGTTATGGTCAAAACAACAACAAAAAAGCAATCCCATTAACTTCAGTGAGACTACTTGTGGTGTAATGTTCCATGCAGTGTAAGGCTACCAGATTCAGCCTCTATGATCCAGGCTATTTACATAATCTAGTTAAATAATTAAGACTGGGATTTTCAAAGAGGCAGAAAGGAATTAAGCACCTAGGGATTTCAAATGTTGGGCACCAAAAACTCCTTGCGCTCCTTTTCAAATCTTTGCCTAAATCTTCTAGTATATGAACCCCAATAATGTGATTGTTGTAATATGCTGTTGTCAAAAGCAAACACATGGATACATATCTTATTTTGAAGAGCCTGGCTGTTTTCCTGTGATGGGGATAAATGTGAATAGTAAGGTAGTCCAATGCAATAGGTAATATTTCACAGGAATTACCCTCTTTTTCCATAATTGCAGCAACGTGGCTCAAGCACATTATTCTGTTTTATGTGTGATTTTAGCACGACATATACTCCCCCCCATACCCAACAAGCCCACAATGCATCTGTGATTGATTTAGCTAAGATCAAAGACATACAGCTGCAAAGAATCTAATTAAAATTTGATAATGCAGCAGGCAGGCTACATCTATTATTTAATTTTGAGGTTGTGATCTTATTTAAAATTAGTTTCCAGATTTCACTAACACTCTTGGGCTCCTAACATGCTTGTAGTTGTTCATTTTGATATGAAGCTCAATTGTCAACATTTCACAAGAGATCCTTTTTCTTGAACATCTTTGGTGACTTCTTTGGGGGTGGGGGATTAGTAAATTCCAGCTTTGGACCATGTATGGTTCGGATATATTTTTGACCATATAGGTATTTTTCAGAAGTGAATTTCAGCTTGTTTTTTGAAGAGCTAATGGCTGGTGAGTTTTGAGTTCAATTAGGTAACTGTATGAACAAAGCCATGTTCACATGGCACATGAACATACCTTTGACTTTCTCGGTAAAGAGTCTCTGAAACAAGCATTAGAAGATGAAAAGAAAATGTGTTGGCTTTCTGGAAAATTCTAGCTGTTTGTTCTATCCCTCACAACATCCAGTTTAAAAAAAAACAAACCCCTTCTGATTAGCTGGGCTCTGCTTATTTAGAATAACAGCTGGAACTGGTTTTGTGTGTTTTCTGTAATCCTGTTAATCAGAGATCTAAAGCAAACGGCTGTTACTTGATGATAAGTTTATAAAATTAGTGAGTATTAATAGAAGTCTCTTAAAAATCAGCTTGGGTGTGAATGACATGTCCTTATAAATGTGTGTGTGAATTTAGTGTTTGTCAGTTACTAGGCTAACATCTTTTATCACAGGTCAGAGTCTGATGAATACAGTGGCAGGGCGTACTTCTGGGCCAGGTTTGTGTCTCATTTACACCAGTGTAACTCCAATCAGCAGACTTCACTTCAAAATTCACACTGCTTAAACTGAGATCAGGATCTGGCCTTGTGTGACTACACTCTGGTCTGTGAGGACCACCTCCTATTTTAGGGAGTCGGATGATTTGCTTTTCATGCACATTAACGCCCTGATCCAGTATGTGCTTAACTTTAAACATGTGAGTAGTTCTACTTGAACATCAAATTCATTCCATGTAGATCACCAAACAGTTATCAGAGGGCAACGAGTTTCAGAAATTGCCATCCAGGGCTGCATTTGGATTAGTATTCTGGAACTGAAAGGCTCTATAAGCCCATTACCAATCTCCTGAGCTATCTAATTCCCTGGAGAAATGTCTCTTGTTATCACTGACCTCAGTGATAACATGTTGCAACATCTCAATAAACAAAAAAAAATTGTACTTGTGAGAGCATAAATTATATAGGTCATAAAGAATATGTTTTTGTTTCTGAATTCTGAAGTCTGGCGGGGACGGGACTCTTCTTTGGTCGCCGGCAGCAATTTGGCAGCTGCACCATCATTCTGCCTCTGTGTTTGGCGGGCAGGATTCCACCTCCCCGTTCAGCGGCAATTTTTTTTTTTTCTGCTTGGGGCGGTAAAAACGCTGGAGTCAGCCCTGGTTAAAGGTAAAGTTCTTGACTCCATTTCCATCTGCCAAAAGAAGGCAATGATGGATTCAAGAGAACTGTACTTAGCTTCATCTTTAATTGCCTGTCTAGTCTCATATATAGCACTCATCGCCACTGTTCCCTCTGAGCTGTGTGCGTGTGCACGCACGGTGAAACACAGTGTGCACAAAAATTTGCACAGAAGCACAACAATTTGCACAGAAGAATTTTTTTGCTCACATGGCCTGTCAAAAAATAAGAGTGAACATTGCCATCGCCATGGTAGCTGAAGATCTCCCCAAAATTATAAAGTGAACATACGATGGGTTCTCATTTAGGTAGACACTATGCATTCAACTGGAGACCTTCAGTGCTAAAAGCAGAAGTTGCTATAGCTTGATCTTAAGAGCGAGCCTGTTGAATTAAGAGTGGTAAGAGTTGCATTCTCTGTGGACTGGGCACAGCGGAAAGCACACAACATGCTCTGAGAAGTGGGTTACAAACACATGAAGAAATGCTGATCTATCTCTTCTTTCTACCAAGGGAGGGTGGATGTAGTATTTTTTCTTTGTAGTAGTACTATGGAAACAAGAGGCTATGAAGTAGGTTTAGACCAATCTAATCTATCCAGGCATTTATACCACACTCATTGTTTTAATAACTTTGCAAAATTAAACTGACCCTAGAGACAGTCTGAACATGGATTCTTATGGCCCAGGATCAACTGAATGAGGGCTTTAAAGATATAGATCAGTGCCTTTAATGTAATATAATAGTAAATAGAGAGGCACCGTACTGACTGAATGACATTGCATAATATGATACTGGAATCCTGTGTTAAACAACACATGGGCTACCATGTTTTACACAAGATAGAGCCTTTTCAGTGGCCTTTTCAGGCTCTAAACATCTGTGTGACCAACCAAAGTAAAGGAACTATAGCCTGTAATCCTGGCTAGTCATGTGGCTGTGTGGGCACAGTATAAAAGGAAGGGGAAGCTAGGTCAAAAGGGAACATAAGAATGGCCATACTGGGTCAGACCAATCTGCTTCCCTCCCAGATTATGTAACAGTGGAGTCCTGAGACTACAGTAGCCCTCAGTGATCCTGTACTCCATGGGGGCTGGGTTAGGAAGTCAAAGACAGGTCCATCTGCTGCCCCACCTCTGCCTGTAGACAACTATGTAGGAACAATGCTATGTAGCAGAGCTCTGTAGCTTGCCTGGGGCACAGATGTCCCTCTGTGAACTCACTAAATCCTTCCACTCCTACCTTCAGCAGCAGATTTATGTTTTCTCCATTGTACAAGAGCAGTGGCCCTGATGACCAGGTAGGAGAGTGCCTGGATTGGGTCCTTTTTGGCACTAAAATTTAGAGAAGGGAAAGAAACTGGGAGGAGAAATAGTGATGTTATTTTCTTTGATGCCTTAAGTGTTTGGTCTGGGAGTTTACATATCCTGAAACTGTGATACTAATTTGAGATTTGATGCCTTGGCTGTGTGCATCAGGGGAGCCGAGAGAGACTCTATCCATAATTCTGTGTTTAGAAAGTCCCTACTTGTCTTTCTCTTGCTGTCTTTCTTCTGATCAATGAATTTATTTGTACTTCTCTATTTTTAAGGTGCCCAGTGGTCTAATTTTGGAGTTCTTTTTAAAATAAAAACCAAGCAATTAAGATATGGCTTAATTACTTTTGTTTAATAAATAAAATGGAAATAAAGTTCTGGAGCTTGTTCTATCACACTCTTTTCCTTATTCACCATAGAGAAGTTAACCTGAATAAATCACAGACCTATTAAGAGAATATTCATTTGCATCAGTAACAGCAACCTTCAGATTTCCCCAGCTCACCTGTTTCGTGTGTTGCTGTAGTTTATTCTCCTTTTTAGTTAGAACCGCAACTCAGTGCTGCATTGGTGTTGATTTTAATATATGTAGGGTAGATTGCTGAGTTCTACTTGTTGAGCAGGTCCAGCCAGAGTGAACACAGGAGACTAAATTTGTGTCATTATATTGGTTTTTGGTGCCTTTGAAATTTTCCTCCAAAGGGGAATAATGGATTCTTTAATTTTAAAAAAAGCTATTGGTGAAAGTTTTGTATGTTCAACCTCATCAGCACAAAATAAAAACCACAAAATCATAATCTTCACACAGGCAAGTGGATCTTTTCCCTGCCTTTCTGGAAGAGGGGAAACTTCATCATGCCAATTTTTCTTGGGGTTGTGCCCATTTGCATTAACTGTCCAATAAGTAGACAAAAAGGTTGCACAACACAGCTTCTTTGTCTTTGTGTTCCTGTATATGTATTCTTGTTCATCATCATAACATGCCATTTGAGGTATCTTTGCTGACAAAAGACCAGTTTATTATTTCCTGTCTGTTGTTAGTAAATAAACATTAGAATGCCCAGAAATTTAATTTTTGAGCATGCCCACATTGTCAAATGTGAAAACTAATATTGGGTGCTTCCATTTTTGACACTTAATCTGGCATTTCTCAAAAGCACTCAAAATGGCATCACTCTGCTCTTGTTGATGTCATTGGCAGCATTACCATTGACTGTGATGGGGGAAGTTTGGCCAACACTGAGCACTTTAGAAAATCCAGTTTTTATAGAGGTGCTGAAAACCTGGGACTCCCGTTTGATGACAGCTACAGGTATGCAGTATCTTTGAAAATCAGGCCAACATGAGCTGGGCAACCAAAACTAGGAATGTTTGAAAATGTGGGCCTTTTTGTTGTTGTTGGCATTTTGCTACAAAATATTTTGGGGAAAGACAAACAGGATTTTTCATCCAATTCTACCTTAGGTGTCATTAAAAAAAAAAAAATCTCTGCAACAGGACTAAGAAGTAGTTCAGGTTGAGATGAGAAGCTGTTACAAATAGTTTTCATAGTGTCTTTGCATCTCCAGAGAGAACATTGAGTGTACCTTAAGGTTTTTAAAATGCATCAGCACTATTTTTCTTTCCAAGAAGCATGAAATGCTCCAATGAACTTGACATTTTTTTGGAGTTGACCTTGATAATTATTTTTGACATCCTATATAGTATACAGTTACAGGGATTTGTTGAAGATCATGTACATCTTTGCCAAGGGTTTTGATTTCTCGTTGAAACAAAATCTGCATGCGTAATGTATGTATATGTAAGAGTGTGTGTGTGTCTGTATATTGTATATGTGCTAGAAGTAGATTTAAAGATATAGTCACCTTTGGGGAATAATGTGTAGTATATTAATAAAAGACATGGTAAATGCTATTTATTCAGTACAAAAATGCAGACAGAATATATAGTACTGTATACAATATCTAGTTTTTTTGGGTCTTGAAGTAATAACTCCTAGTCCAAGTTCTTCAAGGAGAAAAGGCCTGGAGTATATCTTCAATATACAGGGTCAAATTCTGCTCTCAGTTACATCAATGTAAAACTAGAATGGATCCGTTTGAACCAATCAGTTTACTCTAGCTTTGACATTGGTATAACTGAGAACAATGTAGCCCTTCTCCAGGGTTTATTCTTTGGAGACTGGTGATATTGAGAAGGTGATAAAGGAAATGGCATTGAAGCTGCTACAAAGCAAACAGAAGGGAAATAAAGGTTTGGACATGAGGGACTTGAGACAAAACTAACATAGCTTCTACACAAATTCATCTTGTTACTAATTATGGGTTTTTCCAGATCTCAAGGTGGGAAAAAGAGAATGAGAGATGGAGAGGGAGAAAGTGAAGCAGTAAAAAGGTACCTTTGCATTGTGAATAAACTCTCTATCTCATTCTCCCTACAACAAATGTGCAGAAACTAAGCATAAAATATATCATCCTTAGGAGTAAAAACAATGTGAGGAGAGAGGGAAAAAATGAGTGTGAAATCCTAAAATGATGATTTTTCTGTTTCCTGTTGGTGTTGGACTGTTAATACTTGTGAAACACTTGTTAGACACTGTTGTTATGGTTTGGTTATTTGGATTATGGTTGCTTGCAAGAACCCCAGCTAAGGATGAGGGCTTCATTGTGCCAGGTGCTATACAGATATGTAACAAAGAAGAGAGTCCTTTCACCTGGAATGCTCCAGAGAACACAGTCTAAACTTTAACAGTGGTTCTCAACCTTTTTTCATTTGTGGACCCCTAAAATTTTTTGAATGGAGGTGTGGACCCCTTTGAAAATCTATTGTTTGTATACATAGTTGAATTCTGTTCAGTCAAGTCTAAGTCTTTCACGGACCCCTTAAACATAGTCTGTGGACTCCCAGAAGTCTGCAGATCACAGGTTGAGAACCACTGCTTTAAGGACAAACAGGATGCAATTGGTGGATGAAACTAATTGGGTGCAGGAAGATTCAGAGAAAACCCATAGAGTTTAGAGGAAGAGCAGAAATCACAGTTAATCACTGTCCTAACCATTGCCAGACAGGTGTGATTTGTAGGCATCATGGCAGAGATATGTTTTGAGGAGGTATTTAGGAGGACTAGATGCTGGCATTATGCTGCTTTATCTCCAACTTGTCATTAGTATCTGATCCTCTAGATATTTTATAACTTGGTTCACTGGCCATGACACATCTTTATCACTGTTCTCTGGTTGCAGGAAATGTCAGGCTAGGTCAAAATGGAGCATATTGAAATATTAACAATTTGCTATAGTATACAATACTATACTGTGATACAGGCCCTGATTCTGCAAGCTGCTCTGCATGAGCAGACCACTCCAGGAGGGTGCAGGAGTTTGCCCAAAAAAGCTGATTGCAGGACTGGGACCTTACTCTGTAATTGTGAAAGGACTGTTCTTCTTTGTGAGCAGGGCACGGTGCCCACCTCTAGCACTTTACACATACTTCATAAATTAGATATTAATATCCAAGTGAAACTGATTGCTATGGGAAAAGAAACTCAGCATTTGCCAACAGTTACCCCATAGTGTTTTCTGATTCTCCCCTATTCTAAAAATAGCAGAGAATTCTGGTAATTATGGATCTTTAATGGGTTCTTTACAACAAAATAAGAAAAATAAATACACAAAAATGGAATTAAATTAGCTGCATTATGCTCCTTACAACTAATTACATGCTATTTTTATACACCATATTGCAGAAGAGAAAAGATGACCAGTACTTGGTGATAGCAAAGAAGATGCACAAAGCTGTGCTTCATTCAGAGAGACCGTGGATTAACAGAAATATAGCTGAGTAAAGAACAATCCCCAAATGGTTGAGTTTAAACAGTTTTTAATGAAGATGATAAAACTGGTGTTCATTGTGTGTAGAGTTGGAGAGGGTTGCTGACAAATTTGGGGAAGAATTTGCATTTGCTTTTCAGTGCCTCTGGTTTCCTATTCATGTTTTGAGGTGTGTTTGTAAATGTTCTAAGTAGATACGGATTCATACCATGGATTATGGATTTGAATACCATACACTTTCTTTCTGTGTGTGTGAGGGGAAGTGGGGGCGGGAGTGGAAAGTGAGGGGAGAATGACTGACTGGATCCAAACCTGGATCCTCACTAGAATCTCTCTGTTGGTCCCTAGCTTTTTAATGGCCAAAACTGAGATCTGAGATCCCGTATCCAATACATACACCACAAGACAGATTCTCCATGCTGTAAATTGTCAGAGCACCGTTGAAGTCCATGGAGCCAGGAAAATTTACAGTAGCAGATGTGTGTCCCCACACATCTTTGGAGTGTTTGAAATCTGAATCTGAGGTCTGCAATTCAGGCTTATCTCTAGTCCTAAGGAAATGGGAGCCTGGAAGATTAGTTCTTCAAAATGGAATAGAAACCTGTGGTTTACAAGCAGATCCGAGCTCCCAAAATAACATACTTCAGTGAGATATGTTTATCTGCTGACTGAGTATTTTTGATGTAAGGATTGCTGACCTGGAGGCCTAGCTGATTAGACTAAAGGTGTGTCTACGCTACAAAATTAAGTTGACCTAACTTACATTGGCAAACAGCCACCGCAGTAATTACATCGCTTGTTTGCGTCTACACTTGGATCCTTCTGTTAGCAGTGCATGTCCTCACCAGGAGTGCTTGCACTGATTGAACTGTCAGTATGGGGCATTGTGGGACAGCTTCTGAAAGTCAGCAACAATTGATGTGAGCAACCCAGCATCTATACTGACACTGGGTTGACCTAAAATGTATAGATATTGACTCTGCCTCTCATGGAGGTGGAGTTAAATTAGTGTAGCAAGTAAGTTTTATATTGGGGGCGGGGGAGTGAAATTGTAGTCCAGACACTTACATAGTTAGGTTGACGTAAGCTGTCTTGCATTAACCTAACTCTGCAGTGTAGACCAGGGCTAAGCAACAAGTAGCAGTTTATCTGCCCAACCTTTAAGCAGGGTGGAGCAGCAAGCAATCAAGGCTCTGGCCTGCAGTCAGGAAGAGCTGTAGCAGTTTATCTGCCCAGTCTAGAGGCTCTGGCAGAGGGGAGCCCCAAGCACAGTCTATGGGGCTCAGGTGGGGGTGAGTGCCAAGGACAGTCTATGGGCTCCAGTAGGGACACCTGAGGAGCACAGGCCTCCCATCCTAAGGAGGGGGAGTTCTGCCACCTCACCTGATAACTTAGGTAAAAGAGGAAAAGGAAGAGTTGACATCCAATTAAGATGAAAAGCCTTCCAGAGATACTGTCAGATAGCAATCAACTAAGTACGGGGGTAAGGGTGATGACGAACGTTCAGTGGAGATGGGGAAATGCCATGTGTGACATGCCCTTGTCCATGATGAGAAAGTGGCACAAGGCAGAGATGGTTAATTCATCAGTGTATCATCAGAATGTCATTGGAGGCTAATGTATGGGAGTCAGTAAGTGAAACTGCCATGTAAAAATCATGTACAGTGATGGGTAGGGTAAAGACCATAGTGTGCAACACCAAACAAGGTAGGCGGTACTCTTCTCAAGCACAGAACTTTGAACTGGAGCCAAAATTGGTCTGGATTTTAGAATGCAAGCACGGATGTGATGCCTTCTTGCCACTCTCCCAAGTGGTCACTACTCAGGGCTGGCTGGAGTTAGAGCAAGAGATTTGGAAGTAAGATGAAGACAAGACTAAAATGAGGACATGAACTGTGTCTATACCAGCACCACGCTGGGAAGCCAGCAGATAATAGCTGATTAGTATTCTGATTATGGCTGAAGAATTGATACAGACAGGAGAGCCTTAGTTTGGTGGGGCATGTACAGGTACAATAGGCTGTATCTTAAAAGAAGGGATGCTAAACGAATGGATAAGAGAATAGACACATCTTTGGGGGAGTAATTAAATTAGAGATGGAGTGATACTGAATATGCAGGAATTTGTGTAGCAGCCAGTCATGAGGGGAGAGATTACCTACAATAAATACAGAGGAGGGAGAAGGTGGAAATTAAAATAAATCAGATTGTTACATTGATGTCTTACTTTCCAGTACCTTTCCTTAAAAGTAGCATAAAAGAGTATCTTGTGCTATCAGAATCTTGCTTCTCATAGCACAGACAATTGTTTCATTTTTTAACAATAGCTCTCTTGCTAAAGTTCAAGTGATGTGTACAGTAAAGCATGCAAGGCCCTGATTCTGTACAGCCTTAGCATGTGCTTCACTTCATGCGTAGGAGTCGTCCCCTTGATTTCAGAGGGGCTACTTGCATGCTTAAAAGGAAGCACATGCAGGTACAGGGCATAAGAGCAGCAATGCATGCAGAACAGGTTGTGACTTGCCGTTGTGGATTTAAAGGAGGGGGAGCAGGCCCACCAATGGGGGGGCAAAGGGGGCAATTGTGCAGGGGCTCAGGCAATGGAAGAGGGCCCCAGGGTCCCCAGCTGCTGGTGTGGTAGCAGCAGCGGCAGCTGGAAGCCATGGGCCCTTTTAAATCACTCGGGCAGGCCGAAGGACTCCTAGGCACGCGGGAGGTGGTACCAGCAGCGGCGAAGGCAGATGGGCGGGCCTGTGGAAGCCCTGATCGTGCCAGAAGAGCGCAGCTGGCAGCTCGCTGGGCCTCAGCAATGCAGCCGGCAGCAGCTCGCTGGGCACCAGCCAGCACCGCCATGCGCATGTACACGCACAATTCAGTGAATGTCATTGTCACTTCACATATTTGTATTGTAAAAAAATATGTAGCAATATTCAGGAAGGCATCTTTGGCTATGATGTTTTCAGGCAGTTCAGTATATCACTATTAATAAGATTGGTCTCTGTCCAAAGATACAAAGCCCCGCATTCAGCACATGCATACAAATGACTTTTTTCCTTTCAAGATCTGATAAAGGCCACTATTTTTCCTATCAATTAACATTTGTGTTGTATGTTTTATTTTTGCTTCCTTTTCTGTAGCATATGTACAGTATGCGATCCTTCGTATCCTATAAAGAATTCATTTCATACCAGATAGTGAAGGTTGTTATCAAATCCTCCCCTTCCCTTCATTCTTCTCTTCTGCAGACTAAATAAGCCCAGTTCCCTCGGCCTCTCCTCATAAATCATATGCCCCAGCCCTCTAATTATTTTCATTGCTCTCCTCTGGATTCTCTCCAATTTCATTCCATAATGTATTTACTTAATTTAAATATATAATTCAAAATAACAAATTCTACATCTTATATTTAGGCTCACAATTTGTTTAACACTGGTGCTGTAATTGGGGAAAAAAGTTAACTACATCAAGCAAAGCTGCAACTTGCGTATTGTGGGTTCTAATGTGTTATCAAAAGGATAAAAAGTAATGTCATAAACCTCAGCCATCCCTTTCTAGGGGGCCAATTGACTGTTCTGCCCTGGGGCCCAGAATTGCTAACAGGGGGCCCAAGGGGGAGGATTATCTTCCTACACCTATAAAAGTGGGGCTTATCACAGTTGCTGTCCCTGAGCTCATAGGAGTGCCCTGAAGAGGAGGCTGGGCCATAGACTTGCTGGACTTCCTATTTCTGGCAACACGGTTCTGAAATAAACTGCACCAACTTGAAAAGATGTGGAGCAGCCTGCACAGTGCGTTCCCCCTGCCCCATTGCTCTGGGATGGATGTACCTTCCTCAAGCAGAATCACTCCCCATCAGGTGGTACATATCATCCCTAGCAGGGCCAGGTTCTAAATATTACTGTTTGTTTCCTACCACCCTCTGTATCGCACCAGACCTCAGAAACACCCTGTATCTCACAGCAGTTAAATATGTTCTATTCCTAGAATCATAAAATCATAGACTTTAAGGTCAGAAGGGACCATTATGATTGTCTAGTCTGACCTCCTGCACAACGCAGGCCACAGAATCTCACCCACCCACTCCTGTAACAAACCTCTAACCTATGTCTGAGCTACGGAAGTCCTCAAATTGTGGTTTAAAGACTTTCGAGGTGTAGAGAATCCTCCAGCAGGTGACCCGTGCCCCACGCTGCAGAAAAAGGCAAAAAACTCCCAAGGTCTCTGCCAATGTGCCCTGGAGGAAAATTCCTTCCTGATCCCAAATATGGTGAGCATGGGTAAACCCTGAGCATGTGGGCAAGACTCACCATTCCTGTTTGTTTTACTCCAGTGTACTAGAGTGCAGAGTAGAGCTGGGTGAAATTTTTTGACTGGGGACTTGGCTACACTTGTGAGTTAGTGCATTAAAGCATCCCCGGGCACCCTAGCTCACTACCCATCCACACTGGCAAGGCATGTAGAGCTCTCTGACTCCATGCTAGAGTGCTCCTGGTACTCTGCCTTGGTGAGAAGATTAAAGCTTGTTGCGCCTTGGCTGAAACACCCGGGTGTCAGTGTGAACAAAGTGTTGCATTACTGCACTCTGATCAGCCTCCGAAAACATCCCATAATCCCCTTAAGTCAAGTGGCCACTCTTCTCATTGTTTTGGAATCACTGTAGGAATGGAGATATGCCCTTTGAAAGCTCTGTTTCTGACAGCCAGCATGCTTATCTGCTCTGAGACAAAGCAATCATTACTGTGGAATTCTGTGTGTGAGAGAGAGAGAGAGAGAGAGAGAGAGGCTGTGGGGAGTGGGGTCTGCTGCTGTCTGAACTTACAAGACAGCATGCTGACATGCTCTCAGGCCACCCAAAACCCACTCTCTCTCCCCGCACATACACACAACACATTCCCTGTCACACTCCACCCCAACTCACCCCCATTTGAAAATCATGTTGCAGCCACATGTATCCTGGGATAGCTACCACAATGCACAGCTCTCTGTGGCCATTGCAAGAGCTGCTAATGTGGCCACGCCAGTGCGCTTGTAACTGTCAGTTTGGACAGACTGCAGTGCTTTCCCTACTGTGCTCTACGAAGGCTGATTTAACTCAAAGTGCTCTACATCTGCAAGTGTAGCCATGCCCTAAAACTTTTCTCAGAGGAAAATGCAGATTTGGCAACACCCAAACATTTTGCAAATTCATATTGATTTCACTGAATGATTTATTTTGGGGAGGAAAAAAACTCCTCAACTCCAGAAAAAATTTAAATATTTTGATTAAACATTTTCAAAATGAAATGCTTTGATTTTTTGGGTTTGTAATAAATATTTTTCAAAATGTCCCTTGATTTTATTTTATGTATATAAACACTTAATGTGCAATCAAAACAAATCCTTTCATTTTGGGATGAACAAAACATTTCATTTGACCTGAAATGATTTTTTTTTTCATTTTTGAAATTCTCAACAGGTCTGTTTTCAATTCTAGAGAAGAGGGATTTAAAAAAAAGCAATTCATAAGTACCATTATTGAATATGACTCAATTACATGACTCTGTTGGTTCAGTCTGGTTGTACCATGCTTAATTTAAATCTCCATCGGGGTATCTGAGAAGAGCAGGTGAACTTGGCATTATAGTGGCCATAGAGAACTGTACCCAAATGATCAGAAGCTAGATCTGTTCCTTTAGTCACTGATACTGTAATTCTTCTTGCTGTCAACATCTACAAATGTATTACAACTGAGCACTATGAGCAATACAATATAGCACTTCAATGTATCATTAAGTACATTAATTTTAATCTGTATTCTTTTACTTCATTCAATAGAGCCAAGTAATTGGGTTTCAGTGTCAGTCCTGCTGCTTTTGAACAGTAATTCTCTTAGAAAGAAATTTGCAGGTTGAATGTTTAGTTAGTGAAGCAAAAAAGAATTGAATCTATAAGTAGATCTCTTCTTTAAATTAGTGACAAGCTGGCTCATTCTTTAATTTAACTTCAAATTGAGTGAGTTTTGATGAGTCACATGAATAAGTTGCAAAAAGAAAAGGAGTACTTGTGGCACCTTAGAGACTAACAAATTTATTAGAGCATAAGCTTTCGTGAGCTACAGCTCACTTCATCGGATGCATTTGGTGGAAAAAACAGAGGAGAGATTTATATACACACACACAGAGAACATGAAACAATGGGTTTATCATACACACTGTAAGGAGAGTGATCACTTAAGATAAGCCATCACCAACAGCAGGGGGGGGAAGGAGGAAAACCTTTCATGGTGACAAGCAGGTAGGCTAATTCCAGCAGTTAACAAGAATATCAGAGGAACAGTGGGGGGTGGGGTGGGAGGGAGAAATACCATGGGGAAATAGTTTTACTTTGTGTAATGACTCATCCATTCCCAGTCTCTATTCAAGCCTAAGTTAATTGTATCCAGTTTGCAAATTAATTCCAATTCAGCAGTCTCTCGTTGGAGTCTGTTTTTGAAGCTTTTTTGTTGAAGTATAGCCACTCTTAGGTCTGTGATCGAGTGACCAGAGAGATTGAAGTGTTCTCCAACTGGTTTTTGAATGTTATAATTCTTGACGTCTGATTTGTGTCCATTCATTCTTTTACGTAGAGACTGTCCAGTTTGGCCAATGTACATGGCAGAGGGGCATTGCTGGCACATGATGGCATATATCACATTGGTAGATGCGCAGGTGAACGAGCCTCTGATAGTGTGGCTGATGTGATTAGGCCCTATGATGGTATCCCCTGAATAGATATGTGGACAGAGTTGGCAACGGGCTTTGTTGCAAGGATAGGTTCCTGGGTTAGTGGTTCTGTTTGTGGTGTGTGGTTGCTGGTGAGTATTTGCTTCAGATTGGGGGGCTGTCTGTAAGCAAGGACTGGTCTGTCTCCCAAGATCTGAGAGAGCGATGGCTCGTCCTTCAGGATAGGTTGTAGATCCTTGATGATGCGTTGGAGAGGTTTTAGTTGGGGGCTGAAGGTGATGGCTAGTGGCGTTCTGTTGTTTTCTTTGTTGGGCCTGTCCTGTAGTAGGTGACTTCTGGGTACTCTTCTGGCTCTGTCAATCTGTTTCTTCACTTCAGCAGGTGGGTATTGTAGTTGTAGGAATGCATGATAGAGATCTTGTAGGTGTTTGTCTCTGTCTGAGGGGTTGGAGCAAATGCGGTTATATCGTAGCGCTTGGCTGTAGACAATGGATCGAGTGGTATGATCTGGATGAAAGCTAGAGGCATGTAGGTAGGAATAGCGGTCAGTAGGTTTCCGATATAGGGTGGTGTTTATGTGACCATCGCTTATTAGCACCGTAGTGTCCAGGAAGTGGATCTCTTGTGTGGACTGGTCCAGGCTGAGGTTGATGGTGGGATGGAAATTGTTGAAATCATGGTGGAATTCCTCAAGAGCTTCTTTTCCATGGGTCCAGATGATGAAGATGTCATCAATGTAGCGCAAGTAGAGTAGGGGCATTAGGGGACGAGAGCCGAGGAAGCCTTGTTCTAAGTCAGCCATAAAAATGTTGGCATACTGTGGGGCCATGCGGGTACCCATCGCAGTGCCGCTGATTTGAAGGTATACATTGTCACCAAATGTGAAATAGTTATGGGTCAGGACAAAGTCACAAAGTTCTGCCACCAGGTTAGCCGTGACAGTATCGGGGATACTGTTCCTGACGGCTTGTAGTCCATCTTTGTGTGGAATGTTGGTGTAGAGGGCTTCTTCCTAAAAACACCATCCTAGCCACTATGGATGTAGATCACCAATGGACTGTAGTTTCCTCAGGAAATCGGTGGTGTCTCGAAGATAGCTGGGAGTGCTGGTAACGAAGGGCCTGAGGAGGGAGTCTACATAGCCAGACAATCCTGCTGTCACTATCAGAGGCTCGTTCACCTGCGCATCTACCAATGTGATATATGCCATCATGTGCCAGCAATGCCCCTCTGCCATGTACATTGGCCAAACTGGACAGTCTCTACGTAAAAGAATGAATGGACACAAATCAGACGTCAAGAATTATAACATTCAAAAACCAGTTGGAGAACACTTCAATCTCTCTGGTCACTCGATCACAGACCTAAGAGTGGCTATCCTTCAACAAAAAAGCTTCAAAAACAGACTCCAACGAGAGACTGCTGAATTGGAATTAATTTGCAAACTGGATACAATTAACTTAGGCTTGAATAGAGACTGGGAATGGATGAGTCATTACACAAAGTAAAACTATTTCCCCATGGTATTTCTCCCTCCCACCCCACCCCCCACTGTTCCTCTGATATTCTTGTTAACTGCTGGAATTAGCCTACCTGCTTGTCACCATGAAAGGTTTTCCTCCTTCCCCCCCCTGCTGTTGGTGATGGCTTATCTTAAGTGATCACTCTCCTTACAGTGTGTATGATAAACCCATTGTTTCATGTTCTCTGTGTGTGTGTATATAAATCTCTCCTCTGTTTTTTCCACCAAATGCATCCGATGAAGTGAGCTGTAGCTCACGAAAGCTTATGCTCTAATAAATTTGTTAGTCTCTAAGGTGCCACAAGTACTCCTTTTCTTTTTGCGAATACAGACTAACACGGCTGCTACTCTGAAACCTATGAATAAGTTGGAAGTAGAACTTGGTAGACATTCCAGAGATTCTAGGTGGAATGCTGTTCAGTAAAAGTAATTTTGTAGTAAACTTTTTGTGGATAGTTGAACTCTAAACCAAGCACCTTTAAAACTCCCATACCATGTTCACATATGAGACTCAGTACTAAGCTCTGAACAATCTAATTTCTAAAGGTAAAACAGAGCTCCTTCCAAAATTGTACTCTAAAGGGTGATCTTAGCAAGTCACTAGTGAAAAGACAATTTTATGCAAACAGCAGATGGAGAGAAGGAGGTAGTTGGAGGAAAGCATAGGAATACAGCTGTCTTTGTCAACATTAGATCAACTCACTTACTGCAGCTATTGAAGTTAATAGGCTTTGCATCTGGCCCTAAATATCTACAGCATATATTATGCTTTTTATCAAATGTCCTCCTTAAAACCTATTTCTTTCAAGAATGCTTCCTACCATGTTTTCCTTCCTATTACAGATGCATCCACATCAATAATCCCAGAATTTATTATTTGCAATTTTCAAGGAAGTTCCATTTGAGATCTTGGCTTTAGGTAAAACTTGCAAAAGTGTTGAGGTGATTTAGGGCCATCTCTATTCACCATTAATCTCACTCCATTTGAACTTGTCTTGTCTTCTTTAGATTTTAAACTGTTTATGTCAGATAATGAGTCATATTCTGTTTATAACAATGCCATGTAGATTTACAATGCTACAAAATTTCTTGATGATGATGAGCCAAATACCGCATAGTCAGAACTCCTGACCTCCACTGCTTTGCTAAGACCTCACCCTGAACAGTATGTGGGGCAGTACTCATGGACAGTTGTTTGACTTACATTTGTGAATTTGATACTTAAATTATTGGATCTCAATTTTAAAACAACATCTGTATTTGTAGACCCCTGCACCCACACATTAACGGGCTCCATGTATGTGCATATAAGCCAATCCATAGAGTTGAAACTCTAATTTCCATGTAGGCTAAGAATATCTTAAAAATGTGTACATCATCAGGATGTTACTGTGATTCCGAGACAGCCTGAAAACGCATTTTCATCACTCCCGAAAAAGAAAACTATTTCTACGAGTATGTAAAATGCAAACACCATGACATCTGCAAGCTGTAACTATGCTACCGTGTCTTTAATTAGTTTAGACTTCACATTTTTCTCTTGCTTTCTGTTTAACAAACCTATGAATAGATGATAGAAAAAAATAAAGTCTATGGGAAAAAAACCATGGGAATGAACTAATTCTCCTGTCACTCAAGTAGTTACAAAACAAGCTAAGCATTTATTGAAGGTGAATGTTAATGACTAAGGAAGCAGACAGATGGTTCAACTTTTCTTTAGGTGGTTCATCACGCTTTATTATTCACAGAAAATTGTCTTTGATAAATGGATGCAATGTTAAATGGATATTCAGGCAACACACTGCCACCTTTAATTACGGTCAAACAGGATATCTTTGTCTGATACATTTCTGACACTGCAAAGACAACTTCATTACCATACCAGAGGCTGTTGGAGTATATTAAAGTATATCCTATTTCATTGAACTCCAAAGTGGAGTGTAGTTCAACAGTAATCCAGGTTTGTATTAGGGCAATGTTTTAATGTTTTATTGTTACTCTGTAGCTAAGACCTTTTCTTAGTATGGGCACTGAAGCTGCAAGATCCTGAACATCTGCAGCCCAGTGGCATATTAGGGGACAAGCAGGGGAACACCAATAATTGGGTTATTAGGCTGTGCTGTGGTTAAAAGTATATTGTATTAGTGTGAAGCCTTGTGGACATAGTTCAGCTAAATGCAGAGTTTTAGTTAAAAGCTCAAGGCCCAAGAAGTTAGCCCCAGGTCATGAATTCTGCATTCTCATTTTGAGAGAGAAAGTGACAAGCGTACAGTACACCACATTATTACAAAAATAATTCTGCCATGAAGGGGCTTGAGGGGCTTTGGCAATCCGGTAACTAAGCAGTTAGGCTGCCCTAACATATAGGAATTAAGAAAGGTTTGACATAGTTTATTAATAGTAATTATTAGAGGTGTGATCATGGACACTGAGAGTGTCACATATGGATAAAAGGCAGGTATTGATCTTGTTATGGTCAAGGAAATTGCTCAAATGTGGTTGTGTATCCAGTAAGTTATATAAAGAAGGGGTATAAAAGATCCAATCTAGTTCCATAGTTTTGAGGTTCCT
Organism: Dermochelys coriacea; assembly: GCF_009764565.3. Taxonomy (NCBI): domain Eukaryota; kingdom Metazoa; phylum Chordata; order Testudines; family Dermochelyidae; genus Dermochelys; species Dermochelys coriacea. Next base: position 12,274,569 of record NC_050081.1, on the reverse strand, counting down.
TGGACTCTTGAATTGGTATCAACTGATCTGTGTCCTCCTGTGATGCTCCACTGACCATGTATTCATCTTCTAATTGTTGTAAGTTTTCTATGATACCTTACAGCTTCAGAGTATTTGCTATGTATGAGGCTTTTCTCTGTTCGGTCATATTGATGAGTGGAATTATATGGTTTGTTTGTAAGGGTGGAACTGAATACATATAGCTCAGTCAAAATCAGGTCAATCCTGCAATGAAAGAGAAACATTTCTTAGAGAATCCGCAGTGTGGGAAAGAATCTGTGTTAATCAACGGATAGTATAAGAGTATAATTATTAATATACAGTGTGGAAAATTATATTTTCTTTATTTGATCAGGCTACAGGGGGAACAGGTGAAGGGTCTGTGACCAGTAGATAATAGTCCCCTCCAGATGGTTGAATGGAAACTAAGATTCCTGAGTCTCACTATTCCTTTGCTGAAACCCAGTAGCAAAGTTAGTGTGTCTCATCCCCCAATAGTGCTGGTCAGGATGACAACCTACTATTGCTATCAGCTCCACCCTTATCTCAAGTGGCAGAAGTCTATGCAGTGAAACTGAATATTCTAACCTTGCTGATATGAATCATACGGGTGCTAATATGATGCCATGTGATGGAATTTCTGATTTTTTTCAGTTTTCTCTTTTTTAAACATAGGAAAATCACACACAAAGTGACACTAAAAGACATTATTAAGGTTGCAAAATCAAACACAAAAGTTAGAAAATGCCAAAATTAAGGATGCCGTGCAACCTTAATATGGCCCCCTTGTGCATATGCAGTATGATGCAGTCTTTAATTACATAATCACATACTATTTTTCCCACAGAACCCCTGCCTCATCATTGCACAGGTGAATGTGCTTTGATAATGAATTAGGGTTGTGAAGTGATGGAGGCTGTTTGTCTGTAGGACCCTTGCTTGAAACAACCTTAATTCTGGCACTTCCTAACTTTTTACTTTTGAGTGCTTCATGTTCTTTTAACATTGTTTTATTCCTTTACATTTTAATTCAATTACACAGAAAAAACTAAGAAATCCCCTGTTATTTCGTGTGATAGTTAAATTTAATTTATTTTATGTCACCACTGATTTTTTGACTGTCAGTTGGAAGTTTGGATTCTGGAATACAGTTGTGCAGAAAGCAATGGAATTATGATGTGTGCTGAGCCTCTGGAATCACAGGGTACATGGGGCCCTGATTAAGATAAACCTGTATTGCTCAGTCTTCCTCAGCAGCAATATTGATGTTGAGTAGCAGGTTCATCTACACAAGATACTGAAACATTTTTCCATGCCTAAAATTACTGAAAAATTACCATTTTCAGACAATGATATAACAAAACACAGTAAGGAAGATCCTCAGTTGATGTAAATTATAATAAGATCACTGATGACAAATATTACATGAAATAACACAGGGTAGATACAGTATAGTTTCTGTATTTTTCTGTTCCTTGTAATGAATATATACTGGGGAAGATTTTCATAGCTCCTTTGACTTCAGTTACAAAGCAATACTAATTGAGATGTCGTGTGTCCAGAGCCTGGTTTTCCTATAGACGCACTGGAGATGCACCAATGTAATGAACACAGGTGGAATTGCACTGGCTGGCAAAGAGAGCAGAATTTGGCCCCAGTGAAACAAGAAGTATATTTTCTCAGTGTTTCCAAATTATTTTACTATTTTTTTATCCCCTGCATTTTGAATTTAACTTAGAATTTAGCTCTAAATCAAAGAGACAGTCTAACTTATAACTTCTCATTTCTCGATGACCCTATTTGTGTTAGTCTCAAGTGCTTTGTGCTTTTGCTCTGGATCATGAATCTTTTTTTTTTAAATAACTATTAAGAGAAACTCAACCTTTAACTTGTTGCACTCCTATGGCATAAGGTCCTATGCTATATTAATGCTTAACTGTTGAAATGTGATTTTTATTTTCTCATTTTTCACCTATTCCTTAACCAACTGCAGCAGATATTTGCTGGCATTGAGCTGCAGCAGTAATATCTGCAGGCAATTTTCACTTTCTTCTTACACCTCTTATTAAAGGCAATCAGTTCTGGATCCATCAGGCAACTCCTAGTCTGGCATTACAGTGAATATGATGAGATATTTAATGTGTATTTCAGAATCCGTTGCCTTCATATTAAGTCCAGGACCATTTTCAGCTATCTGATCACCATTTGCAAGGGCAGCATGCACCTCTAAAAAATCCCCCATACAATTGAATTGAAAGCACAAGTCTCAGTATCTACCTTACTGCAGGTGGAAATTAGGTGTTTAGAGGGTGTAAGTCCTCAGATTTGTACCCACAGTTGATTTTGTTGAGTGAAAAGCAGGTGACAAATTTGCAGATGCAAATTGTGCATGCAGAAAGGGAAGTGGAACCTTTGTTCTTTTACAAGTTTACCTCATCTAAATCGAACACCCACACCTTCAGATTTATAACCAATTTGATTTGGTGAAATATGCTGTGACAGCACAAACGAGATGTGTGCTATTTGTCCTTTTAAGCAATCAGTTATACATAGTGGAGGAAATATTCTGGTTGAGATTTTTCAAAACTCACATTGGCCTAACTCTGATTTCACTGAAGTAAATAATTAAACTCCCACATATTTCAATGGGAGCAGAGTTAGACCAGAGGTGAAAATCCCACCCTCTACACCTGACACAGTTGTGGATGACATTTTATGTGGTCACTCTTAAAAAAAAAATCTGGACAACCTGGTATCCAGTACCCATGAATCTTCCACCAGATGAAGAAAAACCCTGCCTTTCCTTTATTTATTATGAGGAAGAGAAATTGAATGGTTCCTGTGAGGTCGTCTGGCTAAAATGAACTGACTGAAACCAAAAGAAAAGTTAGTCTCTCCCATTGGATAGAAGATCAGGAGAGCTAGATTTATATGTGCTATCTCTGAAGCATGAATGAACCAGTTTGCTCACTGCCATAAGGTGATATGATTCAATTTTCTTTAACTGGGTTGTGCTTGTTTATTCCAATGGGAAATTTTCAGACAGAGCTTCTGCGCCGAGTTTCTTTATAGAAGTCTTTATGCCCATGAAGACTTCAGCATGTTAAAATTCAAGCAAACCTTGCTGCATTTGTCAGTAGGTTAAAAAAGTTATTCTACTGTGAAAATAGTTTCTTTGAGGTTGGTCTATACAGGGAGTCCTCGGAACTTATGACACAATTGGTTCCTGAAAATTGTGTTGAAACATTGTAACTCGGAACCGCAATTGACTCCATTGCGGGACCAAGCATCGTAAAGTCGAAAACAATGGTTGTAAGTCGAATCAGAGTGTCACTCTAGAAGCATCATAAGTGCCATTCATCGTAAGTCGAATATCGTAAAGTCAAGAACTGCCTGTAATCTTCAATAGTTCTGGACAACATAACAAAGTCCCAGGAACTACTATCTTCCTTAGTGATGTTATTGCTACCTTGAGAGATGCATTTACTATTTGTATAATATGTGGAATAGATGCACCAATTTGGATAAAGTAAGAAAACCTGTTGAACTTTTGGACCAAACTTTGAATCGCTGCTGAACCAAAGGGGCATATTGTTAGAATATCAGGGTTGGAAGGGACCTCAGGAAGTCATCTAGTCCAACCCCCTGCTCAAAGCAGGACCAATCCCGAACTAAATCATCCCAGTCAGGGCTTTGTCAAGCCTGACCTTAAAAACCTCCAAGGAAGAGGATTCCACCACCTACCCAGATAACCCATTCCAGTGCTTTTTGTTGTTTGTTTTAGGTTTGAAATAGGTATTTCTTCCCATTATTTTTGATTTTTTTGCACAAAAATGTTTCCAGATTCCTCAATGCTTCGATGTTCTAGAAATGAAATTAAATCGTTCATAGATTTTTTTTTAAGGCAAGAAGGGGCCACTATGATTATTATTGCTAAATTTTTTGAAAGCACCTAAAGTGACTTAGCCTATGATCAATTTTCAAAAGTGACTTGTGGACTTAGGCTCCTAAGTCGCACCGAAAGTTAACCCTAGAGGTTTGAATAAGTTTCAGATCAACTTCCAGATTTTTGGGTGGTTCTCTGAATCAGGCCTCTAAATCTTTGCTTGTATGCTCATCATCACTAATGCAAATTAGGTTAAATGGATATCTATAGAAATGCTAGATGATATTCAATTTAGTTATTTCCATACACACATGATTTTTTAAAAATAAGTTGTTTTCAATAGCATTCCTTCCGTGCTTCTATAACTTAATTTCAAAATAGATCTCCATTTGTTTGCAGTGAAAAATATACATCCCTGATACTAACATATTTTTCATGTTAACGCATATACCAAAATTGTAAAACTGTCCACACAACTCCTACTGCATAATGTATAACCTCCACTTAATGCACAATATTGAGTTTTGCATACTACAATTTGACTTCTTTTATTAGTCCTCCTATATAACTGCTCAGCATCTTGTGGGTACCGTATTTCAGACAAGCTGAACTCTTTTTCAAGCTGGACAGGTAGATATTTCTAGCTAATTTCTATTATAAGTGGGAATTCAGTTTCCAGGGAATACATTATCAGAATTACTTCAGAGAGTTGTGTATATAATTGTCTCGCATCATCTTTTCATGGTTATTTTTTCTTTGTTGCACAAATGAAAATGAAACATTTTACAATATGTTGGTCATATTTGCGAAAACTAAATGAAGTAGATACATTTTTCAAATTTCTTTTGTCCAGTGTATAGGACACTGATCGGGAAGTCAGGAGGCATTGGTTTTGCTCATGACTCTTCAGTCTTCCACTGGAGAATTTGTGTGGCCTTATGAAAAACTCCCTTATAGTTTAATAGAAAATAACTTTTTAAAGGTATTTGGCACCATTCAAAAATATAATTAACTATTTCATCAGTACATTTGTGCTGTAAAATCCTGTGATTTTTTTTTTTTAAATCTTGCTATAAAGGGTGCAATTTTCTTATAAAATCTGTAAGTTCTTCCTTTCTATAGAATCCTTTAAAATTCTATACTTTATTAGAAGTAATGAAGCATTTCTATAACTTATAAAAAGAAATTTGTGTGTGTGAAATTTTCTTCTGGTATTTTTAAAATACTTTTCACTAGACCAAAAGTTACATTTTTCTCCTCTAGTGAAAAGTTGTTCTTTCAAACAAACACAACAACCATCTCCCCTCCAAATTACACACACACAAACACCCTCAACCAACCAAACAAAGCAATAACAGAGGAATTGCACTACTAGATATCTGTTTAATATTTTTGAAAATCCCACCTGTAAAACTCAAAAATGCCTAAGACGCTTAGGAAAATATGTCCTATTGAAATTCAGTTGGACATCGTTCCTAAGCCATTTAGGGAGAGTTGAAAATCCCACCCTCGGGCACATGGATATGAATTTCGGAGTTTAACTTTAATCTCCTTTTTTTGAAAACGTTGACCTTGAAACCTAAGGGTGAAATTCCCTTGTCAGTTACTGTGTTATTTCATTACCTGTAATGAGGTTACATATATAAATGAAAGCACATTTTGTTGCAATGAATTTTCCTTCCTTTTTTTATTGTCATACTATCTTTCTCAAGCTACTTGTACTTGACATATTTAACATGGGTAGGATTTTTGATGTGCTTAAGTAACTTAGCTGCACAAATGCCATTGCAAATTAAAGGAAATGGAACTTTTCTTCCTAAGTCTCTTAATGGTTTTTGAAATCACCGCACCAGTTTTTTGGGGTGGAACGGGTAGACTGGTGGTAGAGCAGAAACCTTTCAAGTCATTTCTATCACAATATTCTAGACCTCTGTGTTAATGTAACACACAAGCACTAATATAGGTAAACTTTTGCCCAAAGTAGACTCATCTCTGCCACTCAATTTTTTAATTTTTAAAGTTTGGTTTAATTAGCACATAATTTCTCTTTTTCAAAGATTTCCTGAAAGTCATTTCCAAACCCTCATATTTATAAGTTCAGGTCTCATTCTCAAGGAGTGATGGTAATCATAATGATAAGTCCAGAGTTTGTAACATATCTCTATAGCTTTGGGTGTTATAAAGTCATAAAATATCTTCATATTTCCATTTTTATAGTATGAACAAATCTTTCTGCAGTGCCGGACAGCTCATAGGCAATCATCCCTTCTCACGTTCTCAATCAGCAAATGGACTTGTATAAGTCTTCAAAAGGCTAGAACATAATGCAAATTTACAGAAGAGAATTTCTAACTGCCATGATCAATAATGAATGTGATTTCCCGTTGGGACTAAATCCACTGATCCCCCTCAGTTTGATGCATCATGTATTATATTCCACAGCTGATCACATTTTCAATCAACAACGTCCTATACTATAGTGATTAGCAAATGTCAAAAGGGTTGGTCTCGATAAGTCTGGAAGTTAGGATGCTTAGACAGACATCATATGGGATATAAATCTGATAAGTATTTTCTTTTAAGGAGTCATTCTTCCACTGCCAGCACAACTATCTCTAATTATAGCCTCCGCTCAAATCAGTATAATAAATCTATAATTACTTACTTGCATATAACTACCTAATCTGTTTTTTTCTAATCTGTCATATCTGTATATTTTATGCATGGAATGGCCATTTGTGAAATTACTCTTAAAAAAGATGATTCGTTATTCACTGAAATTACGTCTTTGCTAGTAGAATCCATTTTGAGAAGCAGTGTAGTTGATGCCTAAGTATTGGCCTGAGTCGAGAGGTTTTTTTTCCTGGCCATGTCACTTTGTGCAAGTCACTTCACCTTTCTGTGCCACTTCCCGCCCCCCTCCAACCCGCTCTGTTTGTTCTGTTTGTTTAGATTGTCAACTGTCTTTACAGCAGGGATTGTCTCTCCTTTTCTGTTTTGTATAGTGCTTAGCACAACGGGACCTCAATATAAATTGAAGACTCTATGTGCCATTGTAATACAAATAACTTAATAAACCATCATAGTCTTATTTACCCACAGTCTCAGTTACCTAATGATGATGATTGTCAAAGCCTGATTATATGAAATCAGTGGGAGTTGAGGATACTTAACACTGTGTGGGAGATGATCTGTACCTTGAAGTGTTGGACCAAACTAAAATCATTGTGGGCCAGCTTGTGATACCCTCACTCACTTTGATTAGAATCCTACCCCGTATGCAGTCCTATTTACTTCAGTGGGGCTATTTCTGAATAAGATACTACTAAGTTCTTTTGTATCAATGTTAGAAAGGTCTAGTATGGGCAATTAGTGCTACTTCAGGTTCTCAAATTAAACTGATCTTCCTAAACCCATTGAAAGAACACCCTCAACTTTTCTCTATCTGGGTCATTGGTAAGAGTATTTTTGACTTAATGAAATCCTGGCATGATCACTCTCTCTCTCTCTCTCTTTTTTTTTTCCCCCTATCTGGACCATTTTTCCTCTTTCATGCTCCTTTTTCAGTTTCACACCAATAAGCAGCACAAAACTGAAAGGGGGATTGTGGAAAGCTTAGTCTTCATGAATATGTGCCAGAAAAGGCTTTTAAAATTCAAGGCTCAAATACATGTCAAGTAAGGCTTAATGGCTTATTTTAGGCTTTTTAAATTAAAAAAACCCTTTTATATACTGTATACAACATATTACTTAAAATATACTGCAACAATTTCCAGGGATAAGACTCCCTGAATTATTTCTCTTTTTAATGAAAGTTTGTGCCTTAAGGTAATTTTTGTGATGGTTCCTTCTTGGTTCCTCCTGTAAGATAACCACAAATAAAGGGTAACAAATAAAACTTGATTAGGGATTTCAGCCAAAAACCACCAACACAAGATAAGGACACCTTTCAGTATCATTCCAGAGGGTAGGACTGGCAGATTTACAGGTAAAGGAACTGTCAAGAGAGGATACAAATTTGGGGACAAAGGTTAATGTAGCTCAGCTTGTGAGCAAAATTTAAGGTCAAGTTCAAGGAAAATAGTAGCGTAGACAGAGGCACAATGTCAAAAGGCCGCCTTACTAGAGCTGGGCTAATTTTGGCCAAACTTTTGGCCATATTTGGGTTGACTGAAAAAATTCACAAATTTGGGTTGTTTTTTTTTTTTCCTGAATTGTTTTAGTTGAAGGGGAAAGGTTGGATTTCTACAATTTTTTTAAAAAATGAAATGTTTTGATTTAAAAAAATATTTGAAATATCTTTTTTTGTTTTTAATTTTACTCTAACCTTTTAAAAATAAAACTGAAGAATCTGAAAACAAAATGGGACATTATTTTTCAGGTCAAAGAAAACAGTTTTGAAGCTATTCTTCAAAAAAAAGAAGCTATTCTTTTTTTTTTTTTTTGGTTCACCAAATTTTTTTAAAAACATTTGTTATGGGTCAACCTGAAACAATTTTTTTGTTTTGGTTGACCACTGAACCAAAAAAACTCCCCACCATCCCTCCAAAGCCCCCCAGTTATTTGCATAGCTCTACTTCTTTCTTAGGCTCTGAAGCATTCAGTACTAGGAAGTAATAATTAAAGCTGCAAAAATAATTTATTTAATGAATTTAGCCTCTCTTTATGCTTGTGGAATATGCTTGAACATATTGCAGCTTTCTTGAATGCATTCATTATTTGGATATTTGTCTGAATTCTGAACTCTTGATTGATCATGATTATTCAAAATGTGAGCCTCATTGCTTATTTTTGATTGGCCATATCAGTCACATGGTGATGTGTTTATTTTTTTCAAAGAGCAGCCAAGTAATTCTGTCTTGAATAGTTACATAGGCAATTTTAAATTCTGGTTTCCATGAGTTTTGGCACATGACAGAATTAAGACTTACTGCATAAGTGTCTTGGTAAAAGTGTTTAGGGAGATGCTTAGTGTTGGATAGTATTGGCTCTTAATATGTATGTCAGACATTTCTTTCCTGTGTTAATTTTGATAATCATTCAAATAAAGTACCTGTTTCTATGTAACTATACCTTATAGTGTATGTTTGTGAAAATCAAGACCTTAATGCTTAGACAGTGTGATGACTGACCCTCTTTAATACTGAGAATCAATAGATATCACCTACCCAGTTTGTGCCTCAGTTTACCTAGGCTTTAATACTATTTACCTCACTTGGCATATTGGCTCTTTAATACCTACATAAAGTTAAATGTTAAACAAGCTACTTCCATACTTGGCTGCATTATAAATAACATACAACCCAAATCAGAATTTAAAAATGCATTTCGTAGTTATGAACAATACAAATAAAACCCCCCACAAAAGTGAACTGCATCCACTTTGCAGGTATAATCTGGAATGAGATGGTTACTTTTATTTTACCTTCAAAAAAATCACATCACTGTTTGATTCATTTTTTTAAAGTCTCATAACATTTTAACTTTCGTGGATAATAGCATAATTAAAATCAGGCGATGAACCATAAGATAATTACTTTCTTATTGGTTTGAAATTTCTATCACTTTATTATTATTATTTATTTTTTTATTATTGTTTATATTGTCGTAGCATCTATAGGCCCCAGTTGAAATCAGGGTCCCATTGTGCTGTAGAAAAACAAATAAGTAAGAGACCGTTCCTTTCCTGAAGTGCTTACACGACAATAGCAAGGATAGATATTGGGTGGGAGAAAAAAAAAAAAAAAGCACAGACCGATTAGGTAACTTCCCTGAGGTCTAACAGTTTAGTGGCAGAGGCATGAACAAAATTCAGGTTTCCTGACTGCCGTTCCAGCACACTATCTATCAGATCATGCTGCCGCCTTTCACCAATCCAAATAAAGGCAGTGATATTGAAGTCCTGGTATTTTTGTAATGTTATTGCTAGAGACATTTTCAAGTAACAGAGTCACAAAAAGAAAAGGAGGACTTGTGGCACCTTAGAGACTAACAAATTTATTTGAGCATAAGCTTTCGTGAGCTACAGCTCATTTCATCAGATGCATTCATTCACTTTGTTCAGCTTGTGATGTATTTACATACTATACAGCTAGACATATATTGTCTTCTTTGATTTGTAGTAACTACAGGTCATAAAGAGTGATTGGGGGAACTCAGGTTAGGGATATATCCCAAAGTTGGTGTGCACATCCAAGCTTTTTTTAATTTGGGAGCTGGACTGGAAATCAATGGTTGTTTTGTTCATTCCCGTTTCAACTGGAGCCAAAGCCAGGAGAGGAAGGATGGTCCAATGGTTAGCCTATGATTTGGGAGATCTGGGTTCAACCCCTTGCTCTACCATAGTCTCCAATCTCATCCCCATTATGCTATGATAGACATGCCCATCAAAATTTCACCTGGGACAGTTACCATGGTTTTCTTGTGAACTGATCCTGTTTTTTTACCAATGTATTTGTAATTTGCAAGTGTATGTTAAATAGATTCAATTAAGAAATTGCATCCTAGTATTTTGTGAACTGTTAGCTTCATCTCTATGATTTGCTACCTAAGACATCTGATATTGTTTCTGCTCCCTGATTGGATGACTTAAATTTTAGATGGCATCTTATGACTAATGCACTTTCTGATGCAAATTTTTCAATGCATATTATGTTAAAATGAATGAAACTTCTTGGATTTGCACACATTTTCATGAATAGCTTGGTAGCTGACTGAACACTCACCATGAGTAATATGACCCCATGAATAAAAGTAGTGAATTCACCACTTTAAGTCATAAAAATATTACTGACTCACTCTTTTTGTACCATTCAGCCCGTACCAGTTCTTATCAAGGTTTTTTAGTCATTTTTACCTTAAATTAGAGGGGAAGGAAAATTTATGGACAGGCTTACTTCCTACGACAAATGGAAATAAAGGAGTATATATTGCGGTGTTTTTGAAATGTATGGTAGTATTGATTTAAGCAACCAGCCTGGGCAGTAATTGTATGTTTAGTCTAAATTGTCTGTGTCTGCTTCTGAAAATTCATAACCTGTAGTAGAAATGAACAATGTCAGAGAAAAGCCAAGCATGTAAAATCAATCGACTTGCTGGCTAGCTACCAAAACATCTTTATTTTCAACAGCATTGTTCAGCCATGTTTTACACCTATTTGTCGATGAACTGATGAGGTATAGCAAAGAGGGTGCTGATGTTAATACCTTATGAATATGCATACGATGAGATGTATCTAGAGAAGATTCCCTTTTGGTAAAATACCAACATTTATATTTAGGGAGCCTTTTTGGTCTCTTGTATTTAGTAAGAATGACAGTTGGTGATGTGGGCTAAAAGCACTTATCAACAAGGTTCTTCTAGGTATTTTTGATACTAAATATTGATCTTCCTAGACACATGTTAATTGAATGAGACACTTTAATTTTAGCCTATTAAATATTCTTTAATAAGATAGCGGTAAAGTGTGTAACACTTGGGGAAAAAATATCATATGTTTGTTTGAAAGTCATACCCTTGTTTACAGTGGTATTTATGGGCATTTTGGCAATATCATTTAAAATACTTGTAGGCAAAGGGCCAGATTCTGTACTGACATATACTAGTGTGAACCTAGACTAGCTCTACTGGCTTCAATGGGCTCTTTTTATATTTACAGCAGCATATGTGGAAATACAATCTGGCCCCAAACTTAATTGCTACTAAGCGATGTACTCTTATTCAAAATCATATGGCCCAAAGTCATTAACTGATTAACTGGCTTGTGAAACTGAAATCATTTTCTGACAGTGTTGTTTTTCTTTAACTTTATTGTTTTAAATTTAAACATTTTTTTAAAAAAATGCTTTATTTTATTGGGCTTTAACACTGAGAGAGTCCCATCAACAGGCAGGCTATTTTGCAATGCCTTCATGTAGCATTGTTATGATGCTAACAGCAATGAAGTTGGTATTCTGATCAATTTGATCTGAGAAAAACATGATGCAACTATGTGATCCTTTTCAGGGTTAAAAGATAGGAGGAGCGGTTGAAGTAAACACTGTCTGTGTCAAAGTTCCTTCCCCACTCTGAACGCTAGGGTACAGATGTGGGGACCTGCATGAAAACCCCCCTAAGCTTATTTTTACCAGCTTAGGTTAAAACTTCCCTAAGGTACAAACTACTTTACCTTTTGCCCTTGGACTTTATTGCTGCCACCACCAAGCGTCAAACAAATATATAACAGGGAAAGAGCCCATTTGGGAACGTCTTCCTCCCCCCCCCAAACCTCCCAAACCATACACCCCCTTTTCTGGGGAAGGCTTGATAAAAATCTTCACCAATTTGCATAGGTGAACACAGACCCAAACCCTTGGATCTTAAGAACAATGAAAAAGCGATCAGGTTCTTAAAAGAAGAATTTTAACTGAAGAAAAAAAGTAAAAGAATCACCTCTGTAAAATCAGGATGGTAAATACCTTACAGGGTAATCAGATTCAAAACATAGAGAATCCCTCTAGGCAAAACCTTAAGTTACCAAAAGACACAGAAACAGGAGTATACATCCCATCAGCACAACTTATTTTATCAGCCATTTAAACAAAACAGAATCTAACGCATATCTAATTAGATTGCTTATTAGTCCGTTACAGGAGTTCTGACCTGCATTCCTGCTCTAGTCCCAGCAAAAGCAACACACAACCGAGAGAGTCTTTGTTTCTCCCGCCCTCCAGCTTTGAATGTATCTTGTCTCCTCATTGGTCATTTTGGTCAGGTGCCAGCGAGGTTATCTTTAGCTTCTTAACCCTTTACAGGTGAAAGGGTTTTTCCTCTGGCCAGGAGGGATTTAAAGATGTTTAAGCAGCTGCCCACCTAGACTTTTGTGGATCCCATTCTTAGGTGCCTCTCTCTCCCCACGCATTGCACAGAAAGCCGAGGGTTTCTGGATTCTGCTGAGTAGCTGGGCCCCTAAAAGTTAGGCATTCCAATGCCTCAATCCCTTTTGTGCATCTGGGCCCAAGAATATGAATTCACTTCACATAGTCTATTGAATAGTCATCAGGTTTTGATCACTACTGACCTGGGTCAAAGGCAATTGTCATCTTTACTTAAGTCAGTCACTTAATTTTATTCAGAATCACCCTGTATATTGCATACCTTTACCTAATTTATTTAGAATCATACTATATATCACACATTTAGGGCTTGTCTTCATTGCACTGTTAGCTCAAGTTAAAACTTGAGTTTTGACCCATACCCAAGTTCCATCCACACACAAAAATCTCTAGCTCAACTTAAATGCTTTAGGCTTGAGCTAGCCAGACTGGCAGGAGGTGGGTTGGAAATCGAGTGCTTCTGATGCTCAAGCTAGCAATGGTGTGGGGATAACAACTGGAGTGATAGCTCATCCAATCATTCTGTAGTGCAAATGTTGAGTCACAGCATGATCACTCTCACTTGAGGTAGACTAGGTCTAGCAGAGTAACTCAAGTGTACTAACTCATGTTAACTGTTGCAGTGAAAACAAGTCCTTACAGCAAGTATTGGTTATTTCCATCTTGTATGTTTTTAATTAACATCTCTGAAGTCTGTTTGTAAACCTGGCTATGAAGTAGACAAAACCTTAGCTCTCTCCTGTGTCTGCAATAATCATTAATTAGCTCAAAAAGGGTAAAAATCTTTCACTTAGTATGATATATTGTATTAAGAAATCTTTTGTTTTCTTCTTATCTGTCAGAATCTGAAAATTTCCTTTGCCAAAAATAAACTTCTTGTCAGGAGTTTTTGTAGACATAATTATTTTATCTAAAACTGTCCAATTATGAAGGGTGTTTATTAGAGCTACAGTTTCAGCAATCTGTAATTCAGCTTTAGCATTGGAAAAAGGAAAAAGATTATAGTATACAGTCCTACCTCTGCACACATATTTCCAACATTTGCAATAAGAACATAAACAGTGAGGCCAGGTCTACACTTAAAAAAGTTTTGCCAACATAGCTATGTTGGGTAGGAATGTGAAAAAATTATAGCCCTCACCAACATAGATAGGACAGCAAAAGCCCTAGGTTAGATGTAGTTACATCAGCAAAAAAGTCCTTTTCATTTGAGGAACTGGTATTAACTATATTGGCAAAAAATCTGCACAAATTAACAAGGAAATTACATAGTTATTTGCATCAACATTGTACTTCAGTCCTAAAAGGGTTACTATCACAATTTTTGTTTAACCCTACTTACAGAAAGATGATGGGAAAACTGTGACAGCAAAACAATGTGTTAATAACTCCTTACTGTTTTGTAGAAATATTTAAAGAACTTCTAGAGTTGTGCACGTTGTTCCCGACATCATCAGTGACGCTGGTTCATAGACAGAATAGCAACAGGCAGCCATACTGACTCCTGCTTTACTAGAAACACAGCAGAGCAGGGCCCCAATCTTGCATTCTGAGTCACTTGGGTAATCTCTTGAACTTGTACAGAGCCTCACTGAGTTTAATGGGACCCCATGCAGGTATAAAGGTTACCCAGGCAAATCAAATTGCAGGACTGGACCTAGGAAAATTGTTGGAGAAAGAAAATTTATCATCCATTCACTGTAAATGGAAAACAGTGTATTTTAAATTATATTTGCTGAAAAATGTTTCTTCCTACTTAAAAAGTCTTCTCTTTTGCCAAGATTACCACAGATTGGTTAAGTGAGTTTTTCCTTGAGATAGCTGGGAATAATTTTGAAACATTCACCTTGTGAACAGGTTCTCAACTTGGGGGTCATAAATAGATTTCAATCGGTTCACAACCATCCTCTTTGCCTTTCTGGCTAGACAGGAGGAGAGTACAAAACTTTCTTTTGTTTGTAACATGAGATAATAGTACAGAAGTGGTTGAGAACCACTGACTCAGTTTGTTTCATGTGTTTTAGTACATCTAGTAGTTTTGAAAACAGCACTTCCTAAAACAGTTTTCAACACAGGTTGTGGCCAGCAACATTGACAAACTAGAATTAAATTTAGATAAACTTCCTATGAATGAGATAAATTAAAATTAGCCTGAAGAATAGTCTCCCAAAGAAAGTGGTGTAAGTCCCATAATTTGTGCCTTAAAGTTATACTGGATAAAACAATTGCCTCATCTAATTGGCTGCATTGGTTGAGGCACAAGTCCACTAAAGTGGCAGTGAAGGGATAATATCTGAAAATCACTAACAGCTGTTACAGACCATATTAGAAAGATTCCCATTAATAAGATTGGTAAAGAAGAGGACAAGGAATCAAATGCAAATGTAAAATATCCTAAACTATATGATCTCTAGTGCTTTCTGTTACAGATTTCTGCAGGACAGGAGCATTTGGAGTGGTGTCACCCAGGGCAAAACTCCTTACCATCCCAGAGAGACTGACATGTCTATAACTAGCTGCAGTGGTGGAGAAATGAAACCAGAGACAACTCAATATTCCTTATTAAGGCCCCCATCCTGGAAACATGCATTTGCTTAACTTTAAGCACATTAGCAGTCCCATGAGACTTCATTGAGGGGCTTATCTTCAGTGCCTTACCCTTCCCTTTATATTTATGACAGTCTGTATGTGAAATATTCTGAGTTCACACTGGCAAATATCACACCTCTGAGAATCAGCTGGTGAACAACTGGGAAAATGATTGTTATGCAGACTATTGTCAAAAAGGACTGTAACAGGGCCTGCCTCCTGATCATCTTCTTCTTGCCGGTACTCTGCAGTACCCTGCCTTTGTTTCCTCCTCTTCAGGGCCCTTAAGAACAGTACCATTCACAGTATTTCAAACAAAAATACCCCTTTTGGATGGGGGTCTAGTTTATTTAATCTTGCGGTCAGTCTCCAGTGGCCCTCAAGGCCCCAAACCCTTCCCATCTTGACTAATGGAACCCCACAGTCCTCCCTCTGGAGCTTTTGCTGTTCTTCATCCTGGTCCCTTTGATTTGCCCTTCACCAGTTCAATTCAAGCTGGCAAAAAAGTCAGTCATGAACAGATCTCAATGGTGTCTCTTCCCTAATAGCCCAAAACAAACATCAAGTCTATACCAATTTTAAACTGGGCCCCGCCCAGCCCTTCATTTCCCAAGGTGGTCTGCCTTCCTTCCTTTCTTTCAACCACCATTCCCAGGCTTTATGGGACTGAATCTCAGCCTTCTGGCTCTTCCTTCCAAACAAGGACTTCCCTGCAAGAGCCTTTCCCGCTCTCTGCCGTTTCCTGATCCCCACCCCCTCACAGCTTCCTGCTTTTTGTTACAGGGAAATCACCTGATCTCTCTTAGGTGTGGCTTTTTCAGTAATGAGGGTTGGCTAGCCCCAGGCCCTCCAGCCCATAAGGGGCAAACCACCCTGTTATAAGATAATTCTGCAATGAGCTCCTTGTGGGCAGTGGTTGACCAAAGGGTCAGAAAAGTCTAAATGGAATATGTTTGAATTTCTGAGGTGCAGCAGGCTGTGATGGTTCTTGCTTGTAGGCTGCATTAGTGGCTTCAGCCTGCCCGCTGGAGTGCCCTGCATCCTACCTCTGGATTTCCAGTGGAAAAGAGTTATAGGTTAGTGCTGTTTAGTGATGCAAGAGACCTGTAACTGTTTGTTCTTGCTTTGGTGTAACAGTGTGCCTGGTTCAGGGAGGCTCCTGATCCCTTGAATAATTTTGTACTGGCCTTCAAGAATACTTCATTTATATAGGAACACAGGAATTGCCATACTGAATCAGACCAATGGTTCTTCTTGTTCAGAATTCTGTTTCTACAGTACGGAATACCAATGGCTTCATGAGGCACAATGCAAAACACTAACCTTCCCATCACAAAGTCCATAGAGATTGGGATGGGCCTTGGAACATAAGGGTTAACATTTACCTACAATATTTTTAATCTTATATATTATAACTGTGGATTTGGACCACATTCTCAATTTCACGGATAATTATCCTTGATTTCCTAGAAATCAAGGATAATTATTTACATTGATTTGCTCTTATGCCTAGCACCTGAACTATGGTGAAATTACTGTTCGTTCAACTGGCAGAGGGGATAACTATTTAACATTAGAAAGAGATCTTTATTGCAGCAAGCCTGACACTGCCCTTGTTTATATGAATACCCAACCAGAATTAGCGGATGTGCTGTTGGGAGAGACCTACTAACCTTACTAGAGGTGAGAATACTATTGTCTGCAATGTCCCACTTCAGTCATAGGGATGGAAATGGGTTTTTTTTTCCTCTTATCAAATCATGAATGTTCACACTTACAACTCTTGTTTGGAGAGGGTAAATTGGATAGAGAGTTCACCGCTTCTCTTTCTAAATCATACACACACACATACTTGTGGTTTCCAATAAGTGTGTGTGTCTCTTTTCCATTTTTGAATCTTGTGCTTAGTAGAACTATATGACCTGGAAAGCTGCACAGATGCAGACCCAAGGAAGAACACTGATCCTCCATCACTTGATATATGAAAGGCTTCAAAAAGTTACAGAAAGGACATGCTGCTGGACATGATGGTATTCCACCTGCGCTGCTCAAAGGTGTCTTGGAACCACTGCACATTGGCCTGCATCTTAAAAGTGTGGGCATCAGACAAAGTACTAGCAGAATGGAAAGCTGGCATAGTGTCCCTGTAGGAGGGCAAATTCCACTTGTTTTAACCCCTGCTTGTAGTGGCTAATTAAGTGTTGTGGAAGGAGAGAGAACAGCTTTCTTTGTGGAGACTAATTTGGGTAGGGGTCCTTTCAGCCTAGATGGTTTGTTCCCTGACTCCTGAAGCATCAGTACACACTATCCAAACAAAAAAGAAAGATGTCAAAGAGAGGCGAGTTAAAACAAATTAAAAATAAAATAAAATGAGTCACATTCTATAGCAAATTATTCTTGTATGTTCTGATGATTTTAAGCAGAGAATAAGACTTGGCAAGAGGCAAAGGGTAGACAGCACAGGAGTGGAGTCAGTGGAGAAAAGTAAGCAAAATAAATGGGTTTTAAGGAGGAGAGCAATGATGCTTGTCACTCTGACAGAGGAATATGGAGTGTGGGAGGAATAGATGAATGGAGCGACAGGTTGCAAAGAGTGGGCAGAGTACAGGGGACTAGTTGGCAATCAGTGAATGAATAGCTGTTGTCAAGGTTCCTTCCCCACTCTGAACTCTAGGGTGCAGATGTGGGGACCTGCATGAAAACCTCCTAAGCTTACTTTTACCAGCTTAGGTTAAAACTTCCCCAAGGTACAAACTATTCTACCCTTTGCCCTTGGACTTCCACTGCCACCACCAAACATCCGGGTTTACTTTTTGAGAAAGAGTTGTTTGCAAACGTCTTTCCCCCAAAATTCCTCACCAAAACCTTGCACCCCCTTGCCTGGGGAAGGCTTGATAAAAATCCTGACCATTTTGCATAAGTGACCACAGTCCCAAACCCTTGGATCTTAAGAACAATGAAAAAAGCATTCAATTTCTTACAAGAAGAATTTTAATATAAGAAAAGGTAAAAAGAATCACCTCTGTAAAATCAGGATGGTAAATACCTTACAGGGTAATTAGATTCAAAACATGGAGAATCCTCTAGGCAAAACCTTAAGTTACAAGAAAGACACAAAGACAAGAATATTCATTCTA
Organism: Dermochelys coriacea; assembly: GCF_009764565.3. Lineage (NCBI taxonomy): Eukaryota > Metazoa > Chordata > Testudines > Dermochelyidae > Dermochelys > Dermochelys coriacea. The sequence goes on along the minus strand of NC_050081.1, from coordinate 12,256,084 downwards.
TTCAGCACAGTCTAATTTCTCAGACGTTTAAAGAAACCATAATCTAACGCATATCTAGCTAGATTACTTACTAAGTTCTAAGACTCCATTCATGATCTGTCCCCAGCAAAAGCATCACACAGACAGACCCTTTGTTTTTCCCTCCCTCCAGCTTTGAAAGTATCTTGTCTCCTCATTGGTCATTGTGGTCAGATGCCAGCGAGGTTATCCTAGCTTCTTAACCCTTTACAGGTGAAAGGATTTTTCCTCTGGCCAGGAGGGATTTTAAAGGTGTTTATCCTTCCCTTTATATTTATGACAGCTGTAGATAGAGCACAGTTGTCAAAGTCTTAATGGTGAGGATAAGTTTGAACTTAATGGAGAAAGAGACAAGGAGCCAGTGAAGACACTTTTTGGGGCAACGTGGCATGGTCAGTGTTGCAATAGGGGAAAATCATTTTAGTTGCACAGAAACCACTTCACCCATCTCTGTACAGCAGCTGTACAAAAGAACTGGGTAACAGTTTAAGACAGGAAGTGAAGAAGAACGTTGTATCCAACTGAAAATGCAGGGGGAATTGCTCTAGACAGAATATAATTATCCACACTGATATTTAGCTCTCGTCAGAGATAGCAAAGGAAATATCATGTTGTCAGGCCCTCTGTCTTGTCATGTGAAAGATGACACCTCCAATATCACTAAGTCCCACACTGGGCACACCATAAGAGTTCCACATCCTGGATCACAAATCTCTGATCCTCCTTAGGTTATAAGACCTGGCAAGATTATACAGGGTAGTATGACTGCACGCTTCTACACAGTCTGATTAGAATGCAACTTAAATTTTCCCATATAAATGCAATTGTAATGGAAGAAGCTAGGATGAATTCTTTGTTCTGGAGATTTATATTAGGGGAAACCAAGCTTTAGATTTTTAAAAAAGAAATCTCGTTGTTGTAATGCGGAGTGTTACAGTCCCCGTTTCTGAGAGCAACACCTTTTATATTTTTAGTGAATATTTCACAACTTATCTTGTTAAATTAAACTCACAAAAGCTATTCTCACTCAACTCGCTAAAAAGACACTTAGAAAATATTTTGCTCTGGTGCTAGGTGAAACAAAAAGAACACTTTATCAACTTACCGTCTGTATATTTATTGTTTCAAGTAGCAAGAGCGCAAGAAAAAGCATAAGAAAACACACAGCCTCATGTTGATTCCCCTCCCACCCAAGAGTCCCCCAACATCTCTCAAGAGGAGGAAAAATATAACATTCAGTAAGTATAGTAGTTTAATAGATGCTGGTAAATTTCGGCATGGTATGTTACATCCTTAAGTACTTCCAGAGCCCCGAGAAATCCTAACTATTCTCTACCCCATGTTATTTATTTTTGCCAAGAGACTATTTGATAAAACCTCCACAAGCTGCCTGATATCTAAAGATCATGTGTGCCCATGACTTTTATTATTATTTATCATGCTCATTATGGTAAAGTCTAAGGGCCAATGAGATTGTGAGCCCTCACGTTGGTCCTGTACCAAAACAGAGTAATAGAAAGTTCCTGCACCCAGGAATTTACAATCTAAATAACCAAGACAGACGGAAGATAGTGGAAAGGGATATAACAATCAAGCAGAGTGAACCATGTGTAATGCATTGTCAATGTCATGTTAGTGTATCTTCATGGATATTTTTATTATTTTTTTTTAATTTTTGGGATGAGGTTTTCCAGTTCCACTGATGGTGGGTGCTCAGCACTCCTGAAAAATCTGACCAAATATTAAGGACTTTTCTCAGGACTCAGTCTTGCACCCATTGTAGTCATTGGTGAATCTCCAGCTGACTACAGTGGGTGTGGGATTAGGCCCTCAGTTAGAATCCATGGGAGTTTGCCCAAGTAAAGGATGGGAAAAAATGGTTTAAGAGCCACAGAATTTTTGCTCCTCCTAAAAAGAGATTCTACAGTAGATTTGTATATCAACTAATAATTAGAGTGGATGAATTTGATTTCCAATAAACTTACTTAAACTTACTTAACAAGACATTTCCATATACAGCTCCTGTTTTAATGCATGATGATTGTAGTCAGATTGTAGTTTATTTTACAAAGCAAAGTAACTTCTCATTGGCACAGAAATGCCTGCTGAAAACTACGTATTTGATCAATTTCAAGTTGTCTGCTAAGATGCTTTTCTTACAATAGTATCTATGCAAACCATTTCCACCTCTACTAGAGAAAATGACTTCCTAGCAACAAAGATGCTCAGAAAATGCAAACTCATTTTATGATTATGCTTGCAATGGATGTGTTCCAACACAGCCAGATTGTTATGATGGTAAAAAGATCCTAAGTGTATCACAAATGCAAATATTTAAATGAAATCAAGATACCACCACCACCACTGCTTAAATACAGCAGGCATGGCTGATACACAGTGGCAAACAGTAAATAAAAGCTAGTCTGCTACAGTTTATATCAAGAAAACATATTAAATAGAATATGATGTGCAGTTTCACATTTATTTCAAGAACAGGAAATCTTTATCACTTTGTCTTATTTTATTATTCCAGTCCCTGACAGCAAAAGGAGAACATAACTAAACTACTGCCAACCAAGTAAAAAGACATACTTGCCATAGAAGCAGAAGGCCCCAACTCGCTCCCAAAGAAATCTATGCCCATTTGTGACCGGATCCAAAGTCCATTGAAGGCAATGGGAGATTTTCCATTGACTGCAGTTGTCTATAGATCAGATCCTTAATTCCCTTGTACATCCACATGGATATAAAAGTGGGATGATAAGACGTATAGTATGGAATAAAAATCATGAGTAAAGGTACTGAAGATTCATCTGGGTATAGACTATCACAGATGAACTCAAAGTTCTCACATTTTACACCAGTTTTGATTTGGGTTAAAATTTTCAAAAGCCCCAAAATCCCACTGAAAATCAATGGACTTAGAATCTTAAGTCACTCCAGGTGCTTTTGACAATTTTATCTTTCTTCTATAACTGATTTTCCATCCCTAAGTGACATCAATGAGTCTAAAATAATCGTGGAAGTTACACATGCAGTTATCATGACTACATGTGCAGACTGACTATTTGCATTGGTGAATGGTCAGATAAAAGCTTAATTGCAAGTGCAAATATTCTCTTTTCTCATGCAGTTGCAGTAATGATATACAAATTAGGTGTTCATGTGTGTAATTTAGAAGGTCAGATTCATGGGGTGCTTGTATTTTTAATTGCATATGATTGTGTTGCCTTTTGCTGCTACTCTTGCAAGAAGATAAAATCTTAATACTATTGAAAATACTAAGTCTCCTTTAGCCCAAGAGATAGTCCTGTGTTACTGCACACTATCCTTTGTCTTGGTCCCCAAGGGGCATGTATGTACATTTACCTGGTAACTGTGATGTTAGAGTTGAGTGAATAATTGATTGTTCAGGGTCATAGCCAAATTGAATAATAATAATAACTAATAATTAATAGGTAATTTATAAATAATAAATATTTGTGGTTAACCCAAAACAGATTTTTTTTTTCTTCATGAAAGAAAAACATAAACATTTTGTTTTGGGTCAAACCAAAGTTCCAGTTGACCCTTTTGTTGTTTTTTTTTGGGGGGGGGACTAGCAACAGTTTGAAACAAGATTTTCTGTTGGCTTCAAAATGAAACATTTCCACTTTTTTAACCCCCCCCCCATTTTTTTTCTGCCACATTTGCCTTTTTTGTGTGTGAATGAATTATTCATCCAAAAATTTTGCCCAGTTGTATGTGGCGTCTTCATGTGCAGGCGTGGATTATTACTCATAAAGGCTCACATAAGGATAGATTTGTATCTGATTGTCCCCCACATGGCAATGAAGTGTATTGTCAAATCACACAGATGATCATCCCATGCTAGAAACAGTTGGGATATGGGTTACTTTAAAGTTGCTCTGCAGAGATAGTTTCACAATCATCATTTTTTTGCTTCAGTTAGATGTACTTTTAGGAGACTTTCATAATAAGGTCAAAACAAGGAATCTGTCTCTAATTTTTTAAAGATAACTGATAAGAGTCCTGGGTACTCCAGTATGTTCCTATGTAATTAATTATTGTCACACTAGCAATTAGTACTTGCTCAGACTGATCATATGATTCTATTGACTTCAACTGAGTTCCATCATGTAATTTTATACCAGCTGTGGATCTGGGCAAATAGTAGTAATAGAATCCTTAGGAGATAAAGGTGGTATGGCTGTTTGAAATGTTTTGTGTTGAACATTGTAAGGGTCGGCCCATGTTCTGAGTGAGAAAGCATGGAACATCCATTTAGGGCACTGTGTGTACTGAAATTTAGCAGATGTTTTATTGGCTCTGTTTGAACAATTACTGGCAGGACTACTGCTGAAGGGAACACTTGTATTAAAATGTTGCGTGAGTGAGTCTCTTGTACATCAATTATATGAAATAAACTCTCATCAACATGTGACAATAGAGATGTAGTTGGCATATAGTTAGAGGTATGTGAGACCGAGTGGGTAATAAAGGGCTGGCACTGACATGAAGAAAACAATGAGCCAGAGTCAATGCAGCTTAGTCCCCGGTATAGAAAAAAAAAGTTGGCAGGGATGGGGATTGGTCAGGGTGGCCAAGGAAGGCTCAGAATTGGCACCTTAAGTGAAAACTCTCTGGCACAACTTGTATGGTCTCTAAACTGAAGTTGTCCACCTGCAGAAATCCCACAGGAGGCCAACAGTAGTAACAACACCTGCTGGATGAATCTCTCTTCATATTTATGGGGGCCTCACTAGGCAAAACCCAGTGAACCTGGCCCAATAGCTGTCTGTTACCAAATGTATCAAACATTGACAGAATTTTGCACCATCTAGATCCCAAAGTGATCAAGCCCCCCCCCCCCCCCCCCAAGATGAAGTGGAACTCACAGGATGCAGAAAATAGCCCAGAATTTGTAAATCTTTGTACCTGCTACTGAGAAAATCCTTTTGGCAAGCTTCACCTCTTATGCAAAACAAACAAAAAAAAATTTGTATTTACCATAGTGTGTGTGGGCCTGTATAACATCAGGTCCCCTTTGTGGTAGGCATTGCACTTAGTGAGAGAGAGTCTCTTCCCCGGGAAGCTTACAATCTAAGCATACAGACAAAGTGTGTATTATTACTATTCCTGTTATACAGATGCAGAAAAGAGAAATTAAATAACTTGCCCAATATCTCAGAGGAAGTCTGGCAGATCTGGGACCTGAGCCCAGTTCTCTGTTCTGAGAACCAAACAAATGCCTTAACGACAAGGTTATCTGTTCTTCCCGCTCAAGCAATATGCAGCCCCCGATGAGGTGCAGAATAATGTATCCCACTTCTGTTGTTCCTTCAGAGCTACTGTAGCTAGTAGCATTCACTGACTTACTCTAGCATGTTTTATACTTTATTCATGTGTCATTTGAGGTGTCCTTTGTGATCCGCTAATTTAATTGGATTTTTTTTCAGTGTACCATTGTTTGTCTCTGGTACATTGCAAACATAATTAATTGCATTAGGGAGCATTCTTCCTAGAATAATAATAAAAGAAATTAGAATATGCCCATTTTCTCTATCTGCTTAAGAAACTGTGTATTTATACTCTTGAGACAAGGTAGGTGAGGCGATATCTTTTATTGGACCAGTGCTCTGTGTAAGCTTGAAAGTTTCTCTTTCACCAGAAATTGATCCAATAAAAGATATTACCTCACCCACCTTGTCTCTCTAATATCCTGGGATCAGCACAGTTAAAACAACACTGGGCACTATTTATACTGTGTACTTTTTTTTATGCAGAAGTCCTAATGACCACCCCAACTTTCTTTAGGTTGCAGAGATGTGCCATATATATGGACCACGTTTCTCTATTTAGATTTAAATTTTCCTCCTCTTCAAAATTTCCTGTCTCTTCCGTAGTACCACTTAGTCAGGCTCACTAAACTTTGTGTAATGCTAAGGGCATTCCCCTTTCCTCTTGTAGCTTTCCACTGAGGTATCTGTACAATATTCCTCAGTACACTCATCCTAATCTGATTACTGCTTAGCTTGATGAGTTGATGCGCTTAGTTATAATTCATAGAATATTTTCTGCACTATACCATTCCATTAATTCTCTATTATGCCTTCGGAAGCAAGGTTACTGTCATATCCCTGCCATTTAATTGTTGTTTAAATTATTTTTTTTGTTTTATAGTAGAACCTAGAAACCGCAGCTGAAGTCAGGGCTTCATTGTGAAATACACTGTTCGGTTGCATAATAAGAGCCAGTTGCTGCCTCATAGCACATGCAATCTGAATAGGTGAAAGAAAATGTGAGAGGAAAAACTGAGGTATAGGGAGGTTTAGTGATTTGCCCAAGGTCACATAGCAAGTGAGTGGTAGAGCGAGGAATGGAATCTAGAGGTGAAATCCTGTGCTGTCGGAGTCGGTGGGAGTTTTGCCACTGAGTTCTTGGGTCCAGGATTTCCCCCTAGGTCTCCTATCCAGTGCCCTGTCTATTAGCGCTGCCTCTCAAATAGGGCCTAATTTTTAAAAAGAGATTAGAGATTTTGATAGTCTCCATTTTTGGGTACTCAACTTGGAACACCTAAAAGGAGGTGCAGCGGCTCAGCACTCCCTGAAAATCAGCCCCTTTGTAAGGAGTTTCAAGTTGGGCACCCAAAACCATTAGTTGCTTTTGAAAATTTAGGCCTAGATTGTTTTGGATTGTGATGGAGAATGTGAGTAGGATAACATATTGGGTTACATATTTTGCTGTTCTCCAGCAAACACATATTTTTGCAGTAAAATTCCTCTGAGGGGAAAAAAATGATGATGGTTTAGGGGGTAAATTTACATAAAGAACAATCTTCATTTTTCCAGGGAAATGTCACCAGTCTCTCAGCAGAACTTCATTTATAATAGGTGAGCCCCATTAGCTGGCATAGGTCCTTGGTTGCAGTTGTGGAGCACGGAGCACAGCTCAGGAGGTAGGTTTGCAAAGTTTGTGTTAAGTTACCTTTGTGCTTCCATGATTCTGGGTCAACTGATCCCTGCAAATGGAGACTGAGGTTCCTTACTACCAGATGTAGAGCCCTTTGAAGTCCGGATTTGAGATCAAATTCATAAAGCCTGTTTTTGTGCTGCTGTTTGTTTGCGTTATCATAGCACCTCGGCACTCCGGTCACAGAAGCAGGACTCTATTGTGCTAGGTATTGTACAAACAGGCCCCTTTTGTCCTGATTGATGTGGGACATTGCCCCTCAAAGGGGCTCAGATGCCTAAGGGCAACTTTACAACTAGTAAAAATTTAATACTTAACCGAGTTACTGTGTTGACTGGGTCTAGGTGTGGCATAGCTACAGATGGACATGGCACCTAAAGGGTGAGTCTTCCCCAGAGGGAAAAAGAACCCTGACTCGGCAGGAAGGGCAGGACAGGGGGAGCTTCTTGCCTGGGGAAAGCAAAACTGTTTAGGGAGTCTGTCCCCTCTGTAACAATAGGAAAGTTCTAGCGGACGCTTTCAGGCAGCATACTGTTTCTGGGGGGAATCTGTTTGGAAGCCGCACATCCTGGGGAACTGTCTGAAAAGCCATGAGGCTGAAGAAGCCATGTTGTAAGCGGCCACAATAGATCTGGAGTGAATTAATTAACCCTGTGTCAGAATGAGATCTGAGATGATGGATGATCCAGACACAGCAAAGCATAAAACATGGTGGCAGTAGTAATAGTATCCTAGATAATAGAAGAGACCATTCAGGGTTGCACTGCCGAGAGCAGAATGCTTCTATGAGTACACAGCTTGTTTTAAAAGACAAGGCTGATGATAAAAAAAAATGGAAGTGCTGAAGCCTCCATGGATGTTAAACCTGTAGCTTAAAATTTAGCTCGGGCACAGAAGAGCTGGAAAGAGAACTTAACCTCTATATAGATATTTCTAAAAAAGAAAAGGAGTACTTGTGGCACCTTAGAGACTAACAAATTAATTAGAGCATAAGCTTTCGTGAGCTACAGCTCACTTCAAATACACTTCACTCACTTCAAGCTGTAGCTCACGAAAGCTTATACTCTAATAAATTTGTTAGTCTCTAAGGTGCCACAAGTACTCCTTTTCTTTTTGCGAATACAGACTAACACGGCTGCTACTCTGAAACCTGTCATAGATATTTCTGTGACAGATAAAGAGGATGATGTAAAAATAAATCTCTTTTGTTACCTGATTAAAGAAAGGGGGTGAGACCTAAATGAGACCTCTGCGCATGGAAATTTCCCAAGCTCAAAACACCTGAGAAGCAATAATGGGCTGTTTTGATACTCACTGTAACCCCAGGAAAAATGAAACAGTGGAAGGATATAATTTCTTTACTTGGGAGCAAGCAGCTGGAGAGAGCATGGATGAGTATAACACTGATTGATTTAAAAGTGCTAGCAACCAACTGCAATTCTGGAAATATTTCAGATTCATTGATAAGAGACCAGGTAGCATGTGGGATATGAGACTTGTAAGTATGACATTGGTTGCTGAGGGAAGCTGACTTAACTTTGGGGAAAAGTCTGGAGATATGCAGGGCTTTGAAGATATCCAAAGAGAGGGTTAGAACTTTGGAAAGCCAGCCAACAGGAACTGTTCATGCAATATGTAAGAAAGAGAAATCAAAACCAAAACCAGATACAACTTCAGTAGATGACACCAGTGCAGACACATGCAAATACCGTGAAAGAAAACATGTAAGACCGAAGGAAAAGTGTCCAGCTTATGGGCAAAAATGCCATATCTGTGACAAATTTAATCATTTTGCAGGCAAGTATTTGTCCAGAGGGAAGAAAAACAAATCCAAGGTACACACAGTAACTGAAGAGAGCAACAATGAGTATGAGAATATTATGTGAATGACTGAACAGCTGATAACACAATGCAAGAAGACTCTAGTAAGCACCCAAAAGAGTTGTATGCAGCCATGTTACTTGGTGAGAAAGTGATATGATTTCAGTTAGATTGTGACTGAGGTTGTAACATTATCCCAATCAATTGGAAGAGACTAACCAGATGTTAACAATGCACAATCACACTACATTACAGCCCATGGGGAAATATAAAATTAAATTAAGAAATCCAAGGAACAAAAAGAAATACAGACTAGACTTTGTGGGCCTAGATGATGAGACAGCAATACCACTTCTGATTAGCAAGGTCACCCAAGCCATGAACTGGATGAAAGTATAGTTCCAGAACATAGTGGATAGTGGGGCAACTGAACATACCTTGGATGGTAATACCTGGGACCAGGACATAATGCAGAGGGAATAGAGATGTGTTTCAGGGAGATGGATGGCTAGAAAGTGTTTATAAAATAGAGATTTACTCCAGTGTGAAGCCAGTTAAATTGCCAAAAAGAAAAGTACCCCTTGCATTACTACGACCACTGAAAGATGAACTGCAGCACCTACACAATCGTGGAATTATACAGCCTGTAGGAAATAACACAGACTGGATAAGCTGTCTTGTGATGGTGAGAAAGCCATCAAGAAAATTGAGAATATGCATAGACGCAAAGCCTTTAGATAAAGCTTTGAAACAGAACGATTTCTTTCTGCCCACAATTGAGAATATAATACCAGATTTGTCTAAAGCAATTTTATTTTACAGTATACGGTGTAAAAGAATGGATTCTGGCATGTAGAATTGGATGAACCTTTGCAACTCCATTTGAGTGATACTAATGGTAAAGGATGCCAATGGGAATCAGAGGTATCCCAGAGCAGATTGACCCAAGCATTGGAGGATGTGATGGTATATGGAAGGATATGCTGATAGAGGGAGAGGGTAACGATCCAGAACAAGCAGAATGAGATCATGACTACAAATTACTCCAATTTTTACAGAGATGAAGAGAAAAGAATACTAAATTGAACTTAAAAAGAAAAGGAGTACTTGTGGCACCTTAGAGACTAACGCATTTATTTGAGCATAAACTTTCATGAGCTACAGCTCATTTCATCAGCTTATGCTCAAATAAATTTGTTAGTCTTTAAGGTGCCACAAGCACTCCTTTTCTTTCTGTGGATACAGACTAACATGGCTGCTACTCTGAAACCTGTCATTATGCAAGGCAATAAATTGAACTTAGACAAGCTTAGGTTGAGAGTAACTGCAGTGCCATGCACTGGACATTTGTTGACGTCCAAAGACCTAAAAGTAGACCCAGAGAAAGTGAGGGCAATTGGAGAAATGTCAAGACCCAATGATGTAAAAGGAGTCCAGAGATTCCTGAGAATGGTCAATTGTTTAGCAATGTTTGCAACCATCTGTCTGAGAGCTGGAAGATCCTGAGATAGCTGAGACATCGAGACACCTTGTGGGAATGGATGGACCAACACAATCAAGTATTCTGGAAAATAAAAGAAATGATTGGGAAGGCTCCCATTTTGAAATATTACAGTGCAGAGGAACCCCTGGTGCTGCAATCTGATGCATCCCTGTCAGGGTCTACCATGCTGCAAGTGGGACAACCTGTAGTGTTCGTAAGCAGAACATTGTCCGTGACAGAGGGAGGTTATGCTCGTTTTCAAAAAAAGTTGTTAGCAATACTATTTGGAATGGAAAAAAATCACCAGTATGCTTAAGGTCGCATTGTAGATGCACAATCTGACCATAAACCTCTCAAAAGCATTTGGAGAAAGCCATTATTCAGTGCACCAAAGCACTTACAGCAGATGATAATGCGACTGTAGAGGTATGATGTATGGCTCAAGTGTTGCCTAGGCAGAGAATTGCTGTTGGCAAACACCTTAAGCCATGCATACCTGCCGGAACCCACCAAGGAGGGATCCGTAAAAGCTAAGGTGGAGACAGTAAATATGGTACAATATTTATGTATCTTGGAAGAAAGGCTGAGAGAGGTACAGAGCAAGGCAGAATGCTGCAGACATTGAAACTCATGAGCCTACAAAGATGGACAGCAACAAAAGACCAAGTACCTAAAGAAATAACACAATTCTTTCAGATAAGGGACAAGTGACAAGTAGCAGATTGGCATTATTTTTCAGGGAAAAAGAACAGTTATTCCAGCAGCTTTTGGGAATGAGATTATGCACAAAGTTCATTCGTCACATGTGGGAATTGAATGTTGCTTAAAAAGAACCAGAGACACTAAATACTGGTCAGGAATGAATGAGCAATTACAGACATTCATGGAAAAGTATGATGCATGCAGGTCTTGGGAAGACTGTCAGCCAAAAGAGACCCTGTGGCAACATAGAGTTACAGAAAGACCATGGGCAAAGGTGGGAGTGGATTTGTTTACCTTTGAGGACAAAGAATACCTGATCATTGTAGACTATTTTTCCAGTTTCTGATAGACAAACTATTTACCAGACACAGGATCCAGAACAGTCATACTGAAGATGAAAGCAGATATTGTAATACCAGATATTGTGTGTTCCAATAATGAACTACAGTTTGTTTCAGGAGAGTTCTGGAAGTTCAATAAGGACTGGGATTTTGATCAAATAACATCTTCACTGGGGTATCCTCAGAGCAACAGCAAAGTGGAATCATAAGTAAAAACCTCCTAAGAAACTGTGTTGAAAAATGCAAAAACTGCAGAGGATTGACCCATACTTAGCACTACCAGATCACAGGTATACTCTTTCACAAGGCCTAAATTCTAGTCCAGCCCAAAGATTTGTGAGCTGGAGAATGAAGACACTATTACCTACAAGCAGTAGGTTGTTAGAGCTTGGGTACGCAGTTCTTTGACTTGGCAAACTATGATGAAACCAACAAAAAAGACAAGTGTTTTACTACATTAGAAAATGCTAGCAGACGTTTTCAGACAGCATACTGTTTTGTGGGGGGAACTATTTGGAAGCGACACTTCCTGGGAAGCTGTATAAGAACCCCTGAGGCTGAAGAAGCAATGTTGTAAGCAGCCACAGTAAAGCTGGAGTGAGTTAATTAACACTGTGTCAAAGTGAGATCTTGTATAGCAGATGATCCAGACACAACAAAACATACAACACCCTCTTCCACTAATAAATGCATGTTATGTTGTCATTCTAAGGAGACTGCAAGTTATCCTCGTCTTGGGGGCCTCAGCTAAATCCTGCTCCCCCTCATTCACAGGAGTCCCAGTGAAGTGCAAGTGTTGGGGTACCATTAAAATCAATTAAATGTAAAAGGCCTAAAATTGAGACAACCCTCAAAATGCATTCACAGGAAATCTAATGAAGTTTCTTTATAATGATTCACAAACAAAACTGAACTTTGAATGAAAAACCCATGTTTAAAGAGGATAAAAATGTTGGCGTTAAAGCGTCTTCATGGTTTCCATAACTCCCCTCACGCTTCTAATATATTAAGGGTAGCGCAGAATAACAAATACTGACTTCTAACATTTGAAATATAAAATGAAGAATGGTTAATGATAAGATGAAGAGGTTTGATAGCTATATTTTTAATGATTTGTAATTAAAAATTTCACAAGCTTAGCTGGCATAAGTGTGGTTTTGCAAATTCTTCTTTTACATAGAATTGCTAATTTGCTTAAAATGGTATTGCTGACAGAACAAAGGTAACATTTTGTGTTGGAACATTTAAGTAAGAGATATCCAAACATGTAAGGATAAATAACCCTCCCCTTGAGCATTTACTGAGAAGATCCAGGGCAGGGAGCACAAAAACAACATGACCCGGACGACTGGAAAAAGGCTAATGTAGTGCCCATCTTTAAAGAAGGGAAGGAGGAGGATCCTGGGAACTACAGGCCAATCAGTCTCATCTCAGTCCCTGGAAAAATCATGGAGCAGGTCCTCAAGGAATCAATTCTGAAGCACTTAGAGGAGAGGAAAGTGATCAGGAACAGTCAGCATGGATTCACCAAGGGCAAGTCATGCCTGACTCATCTAATTGCCTTCTATGACGAGATAACTGGCTCTGTGGATGAGGGGAAAGCAGTGGATGTGTTGTTCCTTGACTTTAGCAAAGCTTTTGAAACTGTCTCCCACAGTATTCTTGCCAGTAAGTTAAAGAAGTATGGGTTGGATAAATGGACGATAAGGTGGATAGAAAGCTGGCAAGATTGTCAGGCTCAATGGGTAGTGATCAATGGCTCCATGTCTAGTTGGCAGCCGGTATCAAGTGGAGTGCCCCAAGGGTCGGTTTTGTTCAATACCTTCATTAATGATCCGGAGGATGGTGTGGATTGCACCCTCAGCAAATTTGCAGATGACACTAAACTGGGAGGAGAGGTAGATACGCTGGAGGGTAGGGATAGGATACAGAGGGACCTAGACAAATTAGAGGATTGGGCCAAAGGAAATCTGATGAGGTTCAACAAGGACAAGTGCAGAGTCCTGCACTTAGGACGGAAGAATCCCATGCACCGCTACAGACTAGGGACCGAATGGCTAGGCAGCAGTTTTGCAGAAAAGGACCTAGGGGTTACAGTGGACGAGAAGCTGGATATGAGTCAACAGAGTGCCATTGTTGCCAAGAAGGCCAATGGCTTTCTGGGCTGTATAAGTAGGGGCATTGCCAGCAGATTGAGGGACATGATCGTTCCCCTCTATTCAGCATTGGTGAGGCCTCATCTGGAGTACTGTGTCCAGTTTTGGGCCCCACACTACAAGAAGGATGTGGAAAAATTGCAAAACTTCCAGCGGAGGGCAACAAAAATGATTAGAGGACTGGAACACGTGACTTATGAGGAGAGACTGAGGGAACTGGGATTGTTTAGTCTGCGGAAGAGAGGAATGAGGGGGGATTTGATAGCTGCTTTCAGCTACCTGAAAGGGGGTTCCAAAGAGGATGGCTCTAGACTGTTCTCAGTGGTAGCAGATGACAGAACGAGGAGTAATGGTCTCAAGTTGCAGTGGGGGAGGTTTAGGTTGGATATTAGGAAAAACTTTTTCACTAGGCGGGTGGTGAAACACTGGAATACGTTACCTAGGGAGGTGGTGGAATCTCCTTCCTTGGAAGTTTTTAAGGTCAGGCTTGAGAAAGCCCTGGCTGGGATGATTTAGTTGGGGATTGGTCCTGCTTTGAGCAGGGGGTTGGACTAGATGACCTCCTGAGGTCCCTTGAAACCCTGCTATTCTATGATTCTATGACCCAGAAACTCCAAAACCAGCAGGAAAAATACAGAAGTTGGGTAAATGAACTTTGCACATGTGAAATGTATGAGTTACCTAAAATCCAAAGGGTCGATGTGCTAAAAATTGATTGAATGAAGATTAAGTAATCTGTAATGTACAAATGTATAAAAGACCTACATAAACGTGGGCCCCAACTGGAGAAACACCAGACCAGAAACTGAATAATGGGACTGAAGGACCTGACCAAGGGATCAGAGAAAGCGACAACTATCATGGAAAGTGGAAGAACTCCTAGGTGCCCCAGAATGTGGTGACTTGGGCCAATTTACCAATTCTGTCTTGTCTGTTATTTGTCTGGTGTAAATGTATGCCCAGACACCATAAGTGACAATAACGGTGTCTGAAATAGTATAAATAAAGGTGAAAATAGATTAACCCTAAATTGGACGGACTTGTGACTCAGCGAGCAAGTAACCAGTGATCATGTGAGTAAGGGCATGTAGGACTACACAGACGATGGAAATTCTGTAAACCTTTGAGGGCAACTGGGGACAGGGTGGGGAATGAAAAGAGAAATTAAATTGAATGATTTTGGGTTTTTTTATATTTTTATTTAAATAGAAAAGCATTGGGGAAGAGAATAGAACAGGCAGAGCAATACACCGGAAGAGTGACATTTAGAGATACAGAAAACAAATTCAAGCCATATGTGGTGCATAATATATTTGAGATTATTTTTGCTTCAAAAAGTTACTGTCAAAAATGTGGAACAATTAGCCAAACCAGTTTTTATAAAGGGAAATAATTTGGGTTTCTTGAAACATAATGGGTAGAAGTAATTGCTTTGCCTGCAAGGCATCTATTTTATTCCCTGCTTTTAGTGACATAAGTACAAGGTATTTAAACACCAAAGACAATTTTAAATAAACCCAGGGAAAAATATCTCTGTGTCAAAGAGTTTGAAAAAGAGAGAAATGAATGAAAATGTTGCATTATCTTTTTTCTAGATAGAGAGAGGATGCTGGCAGCTCAGTGAGCTGAAGTGATCCCACTTCACAGACTTAATTAAGACTAATTAGGTCATAAGTCTAGACAGCCAGCCAAGACAGGGTGAATTTCACCATTGGGCTATTGACTCCAGTACCACAAAGGATGACTTTGGCCCAGTGGCGGTATATGTATAGCTTTACTTGGAGAACATAACGTACGTCTAACAATAAAAGTTTTAACACTTTTTGAGCTTCTTACCGATAGTTTCCAGGTTTATTGTTGCTGCTATAACATGGAACTGCACAACTCCCACAAGATGCAATTGTTTTTGTAAATTTCACTATGATTTGTGTTACTACAGAACCTGGAAGCCCCAACTGAGATCAGAACCCCATGGTGCAGCGCACTGAATAAACATGTAGTAAGAAAGAATCCCTGCCCCAAAGAGTTTACAATCTGCATAGGCAATGGCAGACAAATAGTGGGAGTGGAAACAACTACAAGGAGGTGAAGCGACTTGCCCAAGGTTACACAGTAGGCCAATACCAGAACTGGGACTAAAACCCTCATTTCCTGTTTCCTAGTTCAATGCCCTATCCATTAGAACATGCTGCCTCTCAAAGGATGGACATTCTTTTCATGAAAAAAATATATTAACCCAGAACATAGCAAATAATGACCCAAATAGTTAGCTGATATAGACAGCTAAACAATTTTAGGCTGGGAATTGATTTTTCAAAGAAACCTAAGGGAGTTAGGTTTCCAAATCCCACTGAAATCTGGTTAACGTTCTTATCCACAATCCCAAACAGTCACTCATGGCTTCCCAGGTGGGGAATTAAATAACTAAATAAATAACAGAATGATGACTGTTCACATTGCACTGTTAATTTTCAAGTTTAATTAATTCCCCCCCCTTTTTTTAATTTAAAGAAGCTGCCACTGAATTACCAGTCTGCCAGACCAAAGTGCCAGGGACCCTGATTTGAAGTATATAGCACATTGCTTATAGGTTGTAGAATCATAGAAATGTATGACTGGAAGGGACCCCGGAAGGTCATCTAGTTGATCCTTCCACTGAGGCAGGATTAAGCATACCTAGATCATCCATGACAGAGGTTTTTCTGGCATAAGCTTTACACCTATAAAGAGGGGAAAAATATTATAAATGGGAAAACTAGTCGGCTGTGCCTCTCTGCGCATTTGGTTGGTTTGTTGTTACCCATGCACTAGGGTTATGAGTATTCTAATTTGTTTTTATGAATTCTGTCACTATCTCCACAATAGCTGTGGGATGCCCTGAGGATTAACAAGCAGCCTTTGTGTATGTGAAGTTCATTGTGTCCTTATTAATTTTTCTTCTTCCAGGAAATGACAGAGTAAAGTTAATTCAAAGGAAGTACTTACTTTAGATGTCTTTAACTCTTGGGAGAGAAGGGGGAAAAATGGAAAGGCAGATCAATCAATACAGCATACTTTGCTCATTATTTCTTAACCCTTACTACAAGAGACCCAATCCTGCTGCCCCTTATTCATGTGAGTCGTCATAGTGAAATCACCCATTGTATGCATTCACCCTTTCTAGAAAGCATTCCCGTGTTTGGAACTCTAATCCAATTTTTTATTTTATTTATTTATTTTTTTAAATACTGAAATCTCCTGTGAGTTTCTTAGCAATGCCGGAAAGGTAAAATGTTGAAGTCAATGAGACTACTTAGGCAAGTACTGTTACACTATGACTTTCCAGCACTGATGTAAGCGAGGCTGCTAACTGTGGCATAAAATTGGATAGCCTGGGCTAGATTCTGATCTTCCTTATTCCAGTCTAAATGTGAAAGAAATACAGGAATTAGCTGAGTTATTCTGGATGTGTTTGGCATAGAATCTGGCTCTTCTCACAATAGCTGCATTGTCTTGCATCATGTAATTCACAACTAAAACCTCTCCAATGCATCATCAAGGATCTACAACCTATCCTGAAGGATGACCCATCACTCTCTCAGATCTTGGGAGACAGACCAGTCCTTGCTTACAGACAGCCCCCCAATCTGAAGCAAATAGTCACCAGCAACCACACACCACACAACAGAACCACTAACCCAGGAACCTATCCTTGCAACAAAGCCCGTTGCCAACTCTGTCCACATATCTATTCAGGGGATACCATCATAGGGCCTGATCACATCAGCCACACTATCAGAGGCTCGTTCACCTGCGCATCTACCAATGTGATATATGCCATCATGTGCCAGCAATGCCCCTCTGCCATGTACATTGGCCAAACTGGACAGTCTCTACGTAAAAGAATGAATGGACACAAATCAGACGTCAAGAATTATAACATTCAAAAACCAGTTGGAGAACACTTCAATCTCTCTGGTCACTCGATCACAGACCTAAGAGTGGCTATCCTTCAACAAAAAAGCTTCAAAAACAGACTCCAACGAGAGACTGCTGAATTGGAATTAATTTGCAAACTGGATACAATTAACTTAGGCTTGAATAGAGACTGGGAATGGATGAGTCATTACACAAAGTAAAACTATTTCCCCATGGTATTTCTCCCCCCCACCCCACCCCCCATTGTTCCTCTGATATTCTTGTTAACTGCTGGAATTAGCCTACCTTGCTTGTCACCATGAAAGGTTTTCCTCCTTCCCCCCCCCCGCTGCTGGTGATGGCTTATCTTAAGTGATCACTCTCCTTACAGTGTGTATGATAAACCCATTGTTTCATGTTCTCTGTGTGTGTGTATATAAATCTCTCCTCTGTTTTTTCCACCAAATGCATCCGATGAAGTGAGCTGTAGCTCACGAAAGCTTATGCTCTAATAAATGTGTTAGTCTCTAAGGTGCCACAAGTACTCCTTTTCTTTTTGCGAATACAGACTAACACGGCTGCTACTCTGAAACATGTAATTCACAGTGTCACTATATCTAGTGCCTGTGGTTTTTTTATAGCAGCTAAACTCTGCTTTATAGCTGTTGTTAGGAGACTGGGGAACAATTATTGGGAGACTAATTCATGATTGTCCTGCAGCCTACACAGATGGAAAAGGATAGTAGCACCTTCTGCACCTGGCACACGAAAAAAACCAGTGCTGGGGGAGGAGTGGGTGCAAATGGAAGCTTTCTTGGCACAAGATGGGTGATTCTGCACCACAGCCATTCCCCATAGGGCCATATGCAGCAGCCCTCAGAGCAATGGGTTAAGCAGGGCTTCTGGGCAAGATGTAGACAGGGGCTTTTGGACATCAGAAATTCCTGAGTGTCTCTTAAAATTTCATACTAAAACCTCCAAACAGATTCCAATGGCGAGATTACAGGCTATCTCGTGTGATTGTGATTGGAACTAAAGGTCTTTTAAGGAGTCTAAACCCTACCCCACCCCAGCCATAATGCATTCCATCTAGTGAGCTACTTCCTTACACTGATGTATGTAGATGTGCAATAGACATAAAGGATGCAAAGCAGGCTTGGCAGCTGGTGCAGTGGGATCAGAATAGGGGAGCAAATGTCAGAATGTATTCATGTTTTGCCACAAGATGCAATTCAAGGGAAAATATTATGAAAACCCTGACAAGGGCTGGTGGATCAGGGGCTTGTAATGGTTGTCATTTAGCCCTTTTGGTGTTTCTAAATGACAGTCAAAGAAAAATGAGGCAGCCTGGTGTTTTTGTGATAGAGGGAAAAATTTTATATATTTTTTTTTCGGAACAAGTGGCAGTTCAGTAGTGCAAAGATAACTGAGGGCCGGCAAATGAACAGTGTGCCCTAATGCTTTCCACGAGTTTAGAATAATAAATAAAAGCCGAGGAAACTGAATGGATTTCCCAGTGAGTATGACTGTATCTCAACATGACTGAAATGGTGAAAGGACAATGCTGTGGTTTACAGGAAAGATTTTCACATGCTATGATGAATCTCCAGGGCTAATTTCTGGGATCTGATTTTAGAGGAGGATTGTCTTAACTGACACACCTTTTAAATAGGAAAATAAAAAGGTCCCAGTTACTGCTCGGCAAAACGTTTATCACAGTCACACACTTTGCACTGGAATTTACCTGGCTTTGAATCTGCAGGACTTCTTTGAAGCTAGACTATGGAAAAAATATTGCACAAAATATATTCCTCTCTTAAATTGAAAACCCTGATCCAAGAGGCAACACACTGGAGTGGGGGATCAGGAAATGTTGGCTCTATTCCAGGCTCTATCATTATTCTGCTGTGTGATCTTGGGCAATTCACTTTCCCTCTGTCCTCCCTGCCACCCTTTGTCTGCCTTGGCAATGTAGGTTATAAGCTGTTTGGGCCTGGGACCCTCTCTTATTATGTCTGTTTGCTGCCTAGCACAATGGGACCTAAGCTTAGTTGTAGCTGCAAATAATAAATTGCAGTCTAAGCTATGTGTACCTGAGGTGGCACTCTGTCTGTCTGCTTCCAGTGGTGGTGAGGTTAACTAGAACTTTAGGAGCCTGCTATAGCCTTTGGTAAGACAGCTATGTCTTTTAGCTTAGGCATTAGAAGCTCATGCATTAAGATCCAGAGATCCCAGGTTTGATCCCTACTGCTACCGACCCACCTAGGAGCACTGGTGTTACAATAATAATTGTGGTTTCAGAGTAGCAGCCGTGTTAGTCTGTATTCGCAAAAAGAAAAGGCACCTTAGAGACTAACAAATTTATTAGAGCATAAGCTTTCGTGAGCTACAGCATCCGATGAAGTGAGCTGTAGTTCACGAAAGCTTATGCTCTAATAAATTTGTTAGTCTCTAAGGTGCCACAAGTACTCCTTTTTTTTTTGCGAATAATAATTGTGTAAGAACTCACACTTGTGAATTTGATTGAGGCCTGTATTTATTTAATTAACCCAGCCTTTGGGGCATTCTAGCTGTTTTCTAATATCCACATTTTCCGTAGTCTGAAATTCAGTTTCAACTGTTACTGTCTGGGAAAACAGAGATGACATGGGACTTCCATTGACTTCGCTGCAGTTATGGGGATTCAGCAATTCTGAAAATCAGTCCCTAGATATCTCAAGTTTGGCACCCACAATTAATGAACACTTTGGAAAATTTAGGCTAGGATACCTTCCCTTAGCAGGAGCATAAGCAGGAAGCAGGCCCTCGGGTTCAGATGCATAAATAGGAGGGTTTTATTTGAAGGACAAATTCAGATAGTATGCTTTCTAATCCAGAATAAAGCCGAACTAAACTCTTCTTCTGTCTTTTTGTTTTTCACTTCTGATTAAATAACTTCCATGCAAAGTTCATCTTGCTATATCCACCAACTCAGTTTCAAAAGATAAAACTGGGGGCTCTTATTAGTTTGGTTTGACAGCAGAAAGTTTTGCTGGAAGAACAACTGAATTAGTTTTACTTTCAGACTAACCTAGCCTAGTTTTCACTAAGGTTGGCATAATACCCATAACTTTTCCAGGTAGTAAAATCCCAGCTTTGAACTTTAGCATCTGTTGGTAAGGGGCTGACATTTTGTCATCTTGTGGGGGGGAAAAAACAGGTCAGCTCTTTCACTAGACGTGGCTCCTGTGTAAATACAAATCTAAGTTGGAGCAAGGGAATATTTTTTTTTTCCTGATTTATGGTGAGACCTAACTCTTGTAATGTCCTTAAGACTTGATTTAATGCAAGCACAGTCTGGCCAAACAGACAGGGAAAAACTTAATTAGATTTGCATTTAGATGGGATTTTAAAAGCCACTGTATTATAATTTTGAATGCATATGCTGTACACATAATGCACACAAAGTCTCTGACTTTGACTTTCCAGTTATTGGCCATTCATCAAGAAAATGGATGAAATTTGATTTCTTCTTTTCTCAGGTGGTCCACTGCTCCTGTCACACGCTTGACACAAATTCAGAGAGTTTTTCAGGTCAAAAGGGAGAATTTTCCCTCTTCTCTTCAAACTCTCAGAAGTTTTCTATGTGAAGGTGAAGGTGTAAGTAGGCATAAATGCCTTTTATTCTAGTTATTCTCCAATTGGACCAGATAAAAAACTTGCTGAACCACAAAGATCTTGAACTTTTCATGTTTGCCAAAACTCACACATTGCGGAGTTGATTAGGAGAAAAAATTGAAGCAAGGAAATACCATAAGAAAAACTGTGGGATTGAACCAGAAGAATGGTTTCCAGTGTCTCTCTTTTTTCTGAGATGTTCCGAGTCATACTTTTAAATAGATTTTGAGTTGACTCATGCCCAGTTTTTTGGGTAAAAAGTGAAGAGTGTACTGGAAGTTACCTTGCATGTAAGATCCAGAAGTACCCATTGATATAAAGTGATTTCCTGCCGTGGTATCAGAATGTGACTGCTCTTGTCAATGGAATAAATCATTAACAAACCAGCAACTGTATGTCAGAATGACAATAGTCCAATTTGATTTCTCTTGATGGTGCTCAGACTGTGATGCTAGAATGTTCTAGCTAAGCCTAATTGAGACTCTTGGCTGGAAGGGATAAATGGTGCCTAACCTCCTCCTGTCTTTTTTAGGGGAGTAAGGTGCTTAACTGCCATTTATGCCTTTGCAAAATCTCCCCCCTAAATGTACAGGATAATGTGTTAGATCCTAGACATGAATTATGTTTAAAATAACACAGTAACAAAAATCAGCTATGCATGATGCATGAACCACATTAATTTAGGAGACCTGGCAAATAGACAATGAGGATTTCCTGAAAAAGTCTAATGCATCACGTTCTTTCTTGATGTGTAAAGGCAACTCTGACAAAACTCCTTCAAAGGAAGCAAAGCCAGACAACCAGCTGGCTCACCTTCACCAGCTTGTTAATAACAAACAACAGGGTGGCTAGATAAATATAGCCAAGCAAATGATGGGCTAGAATGACTCTTGCTGCAGAGGGAGGGTCAAATATCCCCATTGCAGAATTTCTGCTGCCAGTCATCCTCTGCCAGGATCTATGCCGGATTCTTTCCTCAGTGTTGGATGTTATTGGAGTTCTTTGATTTATGCTAATTAAGTGTATTAGATGGTCCAGAATAAAACCAAAAAACGAAACTTCCATCTTCTGATTTGCCAGGTTACACATGAAGCACATACTTAAATTTTCCTGTTCCATTACTTCAAGGTCCAATTTAGTTGTTTAGTGTTTGCACGTTGCAAACACTACTTTTGTGGGTAAGGTTACTCACATCTGTCTTTTCAGGATTGGGCACAGAGGAGTATAAAGGACCCAGCTTTAAAATTTGTGGCAAGAATGATTCTTTATGGCTCCGGGTCAGCAAAACATTTAAGCTTATGCTTAACTTTGTACACGAGTCACTATCTTTTTGCGAATACAGACTAACACGGCTGCTACTCTGAAACTTATCTTAGCTGCTATTTAGCAAAACACTTAAGCATGTGCTGCTCTCTTGTTGAAGTCAATGGGATGGAAATATGTGCTTAAAATTAAGCATATCCTTAGGTGCTTTGCTGAATCAAGTCCTTTAATACCATGCTGCTTGTTGCTCATGGTTCCATTGCCCTATAGATCTGGAGCAACAATTTCAAAAGTGGCTCAGTGATTTAGGAGTATAAGGGTAACAGTAACAGTTTAAAATGTGGTGAGCATATTGATTTTCAGTGAGACTGAGGCTCTGAAATCCCTTTTGAAAATGGGACTAGGCTGCTTAGTGACTTGGGTGCTTTTGAAAATCTTACCCCTGATATTTTTTCTATGACTACTTGTTCTATTATTTGAATAGGCAGAGACGTTAGGGAGATGGCATGGGAGTTGCCAAAATGATCTTGATTTTTTTTCTCCATGTTTGTTTGAAAACCAGTAGTGTATTTATTTCTCCATTTCATCCCAGTTGTTGATTATTTTCAAAATTGTTTTCAGAGGAAGAGGACATTTGATACCTCATTCTGTTAATGCTGTAAAAGAGTAGCATCCAGAACACCTGATCTACTTGTGCTCATATTTTTCAAATATTCTTTCTGCTACACTTTTTGTCAACTTTTAACATTTTATACAGGGTCTTTTATCCTTGTTTACTATATGGACAAGTGAAGGGTAAATTTTGCTTCCTCTCATGTTCAACAATCTAGTGGAAATGATTTGGTGTATATGGGCCCAATTCTGCGAGCTGTGAGTGCAAATGCTTTCAGGATCAAGCCCTATATGCAAATACAAATGCAGCAGAACTTCTTTGTAATGATGGCATCTTCTGCCTCCACTTGTCAATAATTAATGCATCAACATTTCCTTTGCATGGGAAAAATCTCATAGGTTGACATTCTCAAAGTGCTTTTCAAACCCAGATGAACCCCTACTAGCATTCCCTTTAAGTAGACTATTAGTATACATGTTTTAAATATGCGTAAACTGTGGCACAGAGAAATGGAATAACTAGCTCAAGGTTATACAGTAAGATAGTGGCAAAATTGGGAACAGAACCCAGCTGTTCTGGCTCCATTTTCCCTCTTTTAATGTCTAGACAACACTGGCTTTTTTTATTTAGTAACTATTTCTAGTTTGTTTCAGAAATAAGACATAATCCAAATCCCATTGACTTGAGTGGGCTTTGGCTCAGTCCTACAGTTAACCTACAAATTCCATCTTTGCATGTCTTAATATTACATTTATTTCCTTTTCCTCCCATATAATATCAACTTGAAATCCTCACAAAAGACTTCCCATGTGTGTGCTTTGTATTTAAAAAAAAAAAAGGTAAGGATAATATCTTTATTTTATTCTATTATACATTTGTCCCTGTTAAATGTCAACAGAAAAAAAGTTCCTTAATTCCTGCTTCGTAGTTTTATTGAATAAACAGCTAAGTCACAATGTTTTGATATGTAGTTAAAATTTTGTAGTAAGGCTAGGGGAGATCTGTGCACAGATGGCATAGGATAATCAGCCTGATCCTGCCATATAAAAGAAACAACAAACCCTCATTCAGTTTTATGGAGTGTCTGCCCACAGAGCTTGCATGCTGTAAGACAGTTTGGAGTAGATTTTCTATTGCCCTGCATCATGTACACTCATTTACATCATGGTTACCAGTCTGTAACATTTCACACTTACTTCGCACTGTGCAAATGATTAGAGAGGATGTCGGACAAAAGGAAAATCTGACCCTTTGACACAACCAGGTTAAAGCACTGAGGATAAAATTGTCAGAAGTGCCTGAGAGTATGCTTCTATCTACACTAGCACTTTTGTCAGTATCTTATGTTTCTCAGGGGTGTGGAAAAATACCCCTCTGAGCAACGTAACTTACACCCATAGAAGCACCAGTGTGGGCAACGCCCTGTTGGCAGGAGACGCTCTCCTGTTGTCATGGAGTGTCTACATGGGAGATCTTATAGCGGCGCAGCTGCATTGATACAGTTACATCACTGTAAGGTCTCTAACATAGACGTGGCCTATGTCTACACGGTGTTTTGGAGCCCGCAGAAGTGAGCCTCCCACCCCAGTTGACAGACTTTGGCTGGCAGGGCTCACGGTAGCATTCTAAAAATAGCTGTGTAGACAGGACTTTGAAGTTGCAGCTTGGGCTGAAGCTTGGACTCTGGAGACCAGGGAGACAAGTGGGCTTCAGAGCCAGAGATCAAGCCTGGGCTCCAAAACACTGTGCAGATGTGCGTGACAGGTGACTTGGGAACCTAAATCTCATGTTCTAAAGTAACTTAAGCACTTAGGAGCCTGAACGTAATCTTTTCAAAATCACGTAAGTGACATCAGAGTGCAGCAAATGGGTGTTCCATTTTGTGAAGGCTTTCCAGGTTTTGAAATTTGACTTTGTTCTGAATGGAGAGAAGCCCAAAATTTCAAAATGGTCTATGAAGAAAAATTCCAAAAACGTTTTCATTTCAGTCATTCAAAATGTTTTGCTGTAATTTTGATTTTGAAATTTTTTTTAAATGAAAAATCATTGATGGAAGTGAGGCAGCTAAGCAATTTGAAAATACCAGTAGGCATTGATCTGCATCTTTAGGTGCCGAGTACTTTTGAAAACCTGACCCTTAGGAATCAAAAGATAATATGGCTTATTCCTTGTTTTTTTTTCTTCACCCATAATTAGGTAAGGGGCATGTTACTGTTAAAGCATCCAATTGTCAAAGGAACAACAGGGGGTCAGATTCTACTCCCATTGAAATCAATGGCAAAAACCTTTTACTGACTTAGTGGACCAACATATCGACTTTAATGCAGTTGGTAAATTGTACATGTACCCAAGTCCAATCAGCTGTAGTATTGGTTGGGATGAAACAACTGAGAAATTGTTTTCTGGAAGTTTCCTAACTGTAAAATTAAAATACAATTTCTAGAAAATATTTGTAGGAAATGATGGATTTATGCCTGTATATATTTGCCTGTAAGATTTTTTCCTTCATTTGTTACCAGCTATAATAATTAAATATTGCATAGCTAAATTTACCCTGCTATATCAACTAAGTAACTTATTCACATCCTATCCTGATGTATTATATAGTGTGATTATATACTTTTAATTATGTACCGCTCCAGTGATGACTGGATTCAGTTGTTGAAATGAGTGTCTCTCTATAATACAGACAGTAAGAGTTCTATAATAGTAATTTGAGTGAGAGCTGCAAGGCCCATGATTCGATAAGTTATGGCCTCATCTTGAGAAGACATCCCTTCTCTTTGAGGACAGGCTTTATATTAATGATAGCTATTATCATTGTACGTTATTATTGTATCAAATCTCAAGGATGTTGCTGCCAAGTTGTAACATATTATTAGTACTGAATCACTTAAAAAATATGTAGAATGGATATAGGAATTTTGCTCCCTCTTTCGGAGTGCCGACCCCTGCAGCGGTTTGCAATTACAAACTTCCCAAAAAGCCTTCTTATCATGTCCAATTCCTGAGGCAGATTTATTGCATTTCAGTTTTTCTACTTTGTGATTCAATTAAAACATTTTGCACTAGGGTATTGTATGGAGAGGGTTCTGAGCATAGACACTTAATTGTCATGTGATCTGCTTATAAATAAACTATGGTAAACTGTTGTTTGTGAGATGCATTATTTAGAAGCAGAGACTAATGGATAGTAGTGGAAATATTAACAGATAAGTACATAACACATATAAAAACACTGCGATTAAAAATGTAATAAAGCCAAGATGCAGATCTGCCATGAAATGACACTTGTTTCGTGTATCTGAATTCCTGGTTGCACAAAAATTGGAAATTGCAGTCAGAAATCTATCTTTATGAGGCCACACAATTTGGGTCCCAACTCTCTCTAGAGTCCCTATATCAGCAAAACTCCTATTGATCTCAAACATTCTCATGTGTTTTGGCAGTTAATGAGGAACAAGAGATCTATTTTTAACTGATACAATTTAGCAATGCTTCCACAAGTGTTGTTACAGCTAGAGTAACTTCCTTAAAATGCAATGCAAACAAAAAACATTATAGTTACAGAGCCAAATTAATCTTTCATGTTCTTCGCTGTAAATACCATGTTGGTGGAGCTGCACTGGATTTACATCAGGGTAAATAAAAGCATAATCTGCTCAACAGCATTGATTGACATTATTGAGGCAAAATCAATATGAAAACATGCGGGGCGGGGGAATGGGTTTTTGCCTGTGTGTGATACCAAAATCAGCTTCTTAATCTACAAGTATGTTTCAAATTGGTGCTCTCATACTACTTTGGTCTGATATTCAGTCTACTTACAAAGTTCAAATTTCCCTAAATTTCTTGGGAGTTCAGATCTGGATTTCTGACTCACCTCGTTATGGAGAGAAGGGTGAGACATGATGTTCAGATCTAGATTTGCAGGTGGATCTGGATCCAGATCATATAATCAAAGTTCAGGGATGTTGTGTCCTGGGCTTTGATTTAGGCCCATGCTTGATTGTGGCACATTTTGCTTCTAGGCCTGGCAGGAACCAAAAAATTCAGGGGCATGAGAAAATGGAATTGGGAAGGAGTAATAAAATAACGAATTAAACTGATTCAAACCGTAAAAAGTTAGAGTTTAGGAAGGAGTTTTCTGGCTCGTTCTTGTTTTAGCAGAACTGGTTTACTCTGACAAAATAGTTACATTAGAGCATCACACTACTTAGATACAAACATGTAACTGACACAGTCCCTAAATTCTGCCTGTGAGCTTTTCATCTACAGTGGAATTGCCCTGGGGGAAAAAGAGTTGTTTCTTTGTGGTGGATTTGGCAATGGTGTATCATTATTTGGTACATGCCTGTCTTACTAGATCTTAAAATGGTACTTTCACTCTCTAATTCTAGAGCTGCGTGTAACAATTTATTTGCAGTGCTAGTCATTTGACTGAGTCTGAAAGTTCTAGGGATCTGTCAACTTCTAGAGCCGAAGTTATTTTCAAAAGAGATGAAGGCTCTTAGACACTTTGATAATACAAATAATAAATAATAATGGGTAATATTTCCCTTTGTATACAGTGGTTGAAAGGAAGAGAGACAGACATTTGCTGCAATGGCAACAAAAGCAGCTATAATGGGGTTGCATCTGTCCTTTCTACCCTCAGTAACTAAAGCCACTTAATACTCACTATCAATAAGACTTTCCTTCTAGAAATTCACCAATATTGACCTTTTTTCCTTTCTCATCTGGTGAAGATCAACCCAGATAATCCAATTTTATGTCATTTTTGTTTAAATTTCTGTTTCACTGGTCAGCATTTCTGATTCTCCATCAATCTCCTCTTTCACTCTAACTCTTGCTGCTGATTCTGCCTCTCACGGTTTATGCAAAGAGAAGCAGCTGTGATACTGTGGCAGTGGGAGAAAGAGTGACTTGGGTGATGTTGGTTACTCACTGATGGCTTATTAGTTTTTGGTGGCACATGTTGCAGAGTGCGGGATAAGTCCAGGTGAAGAATGAACATTGGAACTGCTGGAATTTTTTGTTGGCACTTCTTTAGGGCTCTGTGCCTCCCCTGTGTTGGAGTAATCTGCAGGGCAGAGAGGTTGCATTGAACTTTAATTAATGGAGTTCCCTCTTAGCCCTTCTGAGAGGCCATGTGTGTAGGGGTAGAGATGAAAGGGTTTGGGGAAGGAGATGTGCCCCTGATGGAAGATACTGTAGGTTCTACTCTCTAAACCTATAGTTCTCTTTAGATGTCAGGGGATCCCCGGAGGAAAGGGGCATCTGGAAGGATGCTCCTTGTCTCTGCTCTGCTCTGCCCTTTGCCTCCCCAGCTCCTCCCATACCCTGTAAACATGTCTCTTGCAGCTGCCATGCTTCCATGGGGCTGCCCTGAACCATGTCATATGATATGGGCCAAGAAATAAAGATCTTGTGTGTACCACACCCTGAACCAACTCTAAAGGGGATTCCACACACAAATGAAGCCAGTGTGCAGTGGTGTTCCTCCTGAGGTAGTACCCTGAGAAGCCTAGTTAGTCTGTACTCTTCCACCCAACCCATACCTTCTATCATTGTAGGTCTAGAACCCTTTGGAGTCCCAAAGAGGGGCTTCTGAAGGGCAGTGGGAAAGGAGAAGCGTCCACAGTACAGATACAGAAAAGCAGCATAGCCTCCCCTCTACTCATGAATATATGGTGCCTCTTTTTTTTTTCCCCCTGTAAGGCAGTATCTTCTTGTTAACAATACTGCAGTAAGTGACTCAATGTGGCATGCTGTTAAAATACATGAGATCATTTTGGTTATTCCTTGATCCTTGCAGATTTCAACTTAATTTGTTTCAGGGTGAGTCATAATTGCAATTTTTCACGTTGTGCTACAGTACAAGTAGATGTAATGGTATCTCTTGTGAAAAATGGGCTGAATGCATAGTGGGGGTAACCCTATTGACTTCAGCTATTTATTTCAGGGCTTTTCCAAGTGCCTTTAGAAAAGTTGGTTGGTTGGCTGAGTAGTGTTTAATGTAACAAAAGATTTGTCATTTGTTTTGTATTTAAAGATCAGTTTAAAAGTTACATAGAAAAAGCCTTAATAGAAAATAAATACTTTAAATAAACAAACAAACTGGTTAAGCACATTCAGAGACATGAAAGTAGGGCAATGGCCTTTTCCTCATAGGCATTAAGATTTGGTAATTGCTTTTTTTTGTATCTTACACACTGATGCCTATAACAAAAGCTGGACACCACTTAATGT
Source organism: Dermochelys coriacea (assembly GCF_009764565.3). Classification (NCBI taxonomy): domain Eukaryota; kingdom Metazoa; phylum Chordata; order Testudines; family Dermochelyidae; genus Dermochelys; species Dermochelys coriacea. The sequence continues at coordinate 12,226,909 of NC_050081.1, read as the reverse complement.
TTTCTTTTCTTTTTGTGAAAGAGGAACTTGAAAGTGAATCAAGAATATGCCAAGTTTTATTAATGATGAAAATAAAATTTTATTTAAAAAGAGGTTTTAATTGAATACAGACTCATTAGTGTGGAAAACATAAAAGATACCATCCAAAAAAAAACGTTTCAAGACTTATAGTATTTTTCATAAAGGGCTTAAATAAAACTCAGAATATCAAGTAACTAAGCATAGGCGCTAAGAAGTTAAATAATGCAATACTATCAATCCCATTTTATAATACCCAGTGTTAGTATTGGACTGCGGGAAATATTCATACATCTGAAGAAGAATTCCTCACAGCACCCCACTGGCACTTGATACTCACAAATTCTTTACCATCTACAATTAATTAAGATAAAATTAGTGCAGTTTCAGTTTAAATTGTCCCTCATTTTCTCCTCTCGTGAAGAGCTTGAGGATGTTCTACTGCATAATCTAAGAAAGTCCATGAGGTTTTAAGGTTCTCTAGCTTGTTCTGAAATGAAGTCCAATGCTCCATTTCCACCATGTGCCATATACTCCATTATAAGAAGGGCAGAGACTCAGCACAAATAATAATAAAAAAAACCAGCACTATACCAAATGAGCTGTATATGAAATTGAGAAGAATCAGAATTGATTTTTATGGGTCCCTGAAGAGTTTAAAATTTGCCTACTGTAGAAATTCCTACAGACTCTTCCATAGGTGGCCATTCGCAAAACTTTGGAAGGGCTCCATCTTAACCTGCTTAGTGAGATAACAATTAGGGCTGTCAAGCAATTAAAAAGATTAATCGCGATTAATCATGCTGTTAAACAATAACAGAATACTATTTATGTAAATATTTTTGAATGTTTTCCACATTTTTAAGTATATTGATTTCAATTACAACACAGAATACAAAGTGTACAGTGCTCACTTTATATTTATTTTTTTATTATAAATATTTGTACTGTAAAAATAAAAGAAATAATATTTTTCCGTTCACTTAATACAAGTACTATTGTGCAATCTCTTTATCATGAAAGTTGAACTTACAACTGTAGAATTATGTAAAAAAATAACTGCATTCAAAAATAAAATAGTATAAAACTTTAGAGCCTACAAGTCCCTTTAGTCCCATTTCTTGTTCAGCCAATAGCTCAGACAAACAAGTGTATTTACATTTGCAGGAGATAATGCTGCCCGCTTCTTGTTTACAATGTTACCTGAAAGTGAGAACAGGCATTCGCATGCCATGGTTGTAGCCAGCATTGCAAGATATTTACTTGCCAGACGCACTAACGATTCATATGTCCCTTCATGCTTCAACCACCATTCCAGAGGACATGCGTCCATGCTGATGATGGGTTCTGCTCAATAACAATCTAAAGCAGTAAAGACCAATGCATGTTTAGTTTCATCATCTGAATCAGATGCCACCAGCAGAAGGTTGATTTTCTTTTTTGATGGTTTGGGTTCTATAGTTTCTGCATCAGGGTGTTGCTCTTTTAAGATTTCTGAAAGCATGCTCCACACCTTATCCCACTCAGATTTTGGAAGGCACTTCAGATTCTTAAATCTTCAGTCGAGTGATGTAGCTATCTTTAGAAATCTCACACTGGTACCTTCTTTGCGTTTTTTGTTAAATCTGCAGTGAAATTATTCTTAAAATGAACATGATGGGTCATCATTTGAGACTGCTATAACATGAAATATATGGCAGAATGCGGATAAAACACAGAGTAGGAGACATACAATTCTCCCCTAAGGAGTTCAATCACAATTTAATTAACACATTACTTTTTTTTTTGAGTGTCATCAGCATGGAAGCATGTCCTTTAGAATGGTGGCCAAAGCATGAAGGGGCATATGAATGTTCAGCATATCTGGCACATAAATACCTTGCAATACTGGCTACAAAAGTGCCGTGCAAACACCTGTTCTCACTTTCAGGTGACATTGTAAATAAGAAGCGGGTAGTATTATCTCCCATAAATGTAAACAAACTTGTTTCTCTTAGCGATTAGCTGAAAAATAAGTAGGACTGAGTGGACTTGTAGGCTCTAAAGTTTTACATTTTGTTTTTGAGTGCAGTTACGTAACAAAAAAAATCTATATTTGTAAATTGCACTTACATGATAGAGATTATACTATGATTCTTGTATGAGGTGAATTGAAAAATACTATTTCTTTTGTTTATCATTTTTACAGTGCAAATATTTTTTAAAAAATAAAATAAAGTTAGTACTGTACACTTTGTATTCTGGGTTGCAATTGAAATCAATATATTTGTAAATTTAGAAAAAGATTCAAAATATTCAATAAATTTCACTTGGTATTCTATTATTTAACCATGCGATTAAAACTGTGATTAATTGTGATTAATTTTTTTAATCTCAATTTATTTTTAATTAATTGCATGAGTTAACTGTGATTTAATCCACAGCCCTAATAACAATGTACTGTGTAACTTCCAAGCACTGGCAGAAAGTAAGTTCATTTACACATAAGAAGAAAGATTTTTTTCTTACTTTTCATAGTTTCCAAAAAATGCGATGCAATAAAAAAATTTTGATTTAAGATGTTAAATGGGCGATAAAATATCATTTAAGATAGGTCTATATTTTAAAGCTACCAATAAAAAATAATTATACTGAGGGCAAAGTATATAAAAGTCTGATTAAAAGTGGGGCCTTTTCATAAATTTAATGACTCAGCTGTTGATATGATTCATAGGATTTTGTAGCATGCTGAAACAATTTAACTCTATGTGTTAAAGGAAAGAGAAGCTAGATGTTTAAGTGAGTTTAAGCACATTTTCAAATTAGACATGGGTGTTAACTGGAACTTCAAATTTGAACACTCTAAATTTTAGGGGAGCCAAACAATGTCTGGATCTGAAAGTTCCCATGTCCTTGTTTGTGAATAAGGGCAAAATTCCGTAGCAAGCTGAATGCTAAGTTTTGTCAGCAATCAGTCAGGAACCCGGAGGTTTGGAGATGCTTTCAATGGAAGGGGAGGTTGTTGGCTTGGCTAGTTCTTCAAAGCTTTCCTCCCTACCGACCAGCACCACTTTGGTTTTACCCAGTCTTATTTTAAGCCATGTGCTCTTCATCAAGAAGCCAATATTTCGAAGATATTGAGTTGTCCTTATGATGTCATGATAATGGTGTCATCCGTGTTTTGTTAGCAGTAGAGCCCATGTTGTCTCACTGTCTCTATATGTGGTTTTACGTACATGGTAAAGAGGATGAGGGGAGAACAGCATGAGACACTATCCATGGGACCTATGTGAATAAGATTTTTTTTTTTTGGTTTACTGGCAAGGCTAAAAAATAGGAAAAATAATTTAGGGTCAAATGGAAAATGGTGTATTCTGCAATTTTAAGCTAATTGAAAAGTTTAAGGCAATTTTGTTTGGGTTGAACAAAATTTTTTGTTTGACAAACTTGAAATCTTCTGTGTTGATTTTGACCATTTAAAAACATTTCTGATTTGGTTTTTAAAGAAAATTAAAGGAAATTTTGAAATAAAATGTCATTTTGAAAGAAGAAAATTGAAACGTGTTTACAAAATGTCAAAACCAAACATTACTCTATGAGCTAGGCTCCCCAACTGGACTACACCTCCCTTGACGTTCCATGGCCAGAGACTCCCAAGATGCACCATGTTGGCTCAAGAAGAGGGGAGACAATGGTGCCTCATGAGATACATAGTCTTGCCCCTAGAGGAGAACGGGGTTATGAAGTGCTTGAACTACAACTCATATGAAACACCATGGCAACATTTCTGAATTGAAGATTTCAGTTAAAAGTTTTCAGATGAAAATTTAGTTTTAGACTTTTCACTAAAAAGTCAGTTTTTTCAGAATAAGGTTGGAGGTTGTATGTAGGAATTTTCCAACTAGCTCTCATATATAGGTAGCTTTGGACAAGTAACAATAAACTTGACCACCCTACTCCATGCTGAAAAACTATGTAAGGTTTAAACCCTGCAGGTTGGAGGACAGGGACCAAAACCAATACATATTAAAATGGTAAGGCAGAAGAAACACCTCTGTAATCTAGTTTAATGTCTCTTCTTAGAAAACGGATTTTTAAAGGCCATTGTATTTGGATGACAATAATGGGACTGTATGCTAACTACAGCTTAAATGAGTGAGTGAGGAAATAATAGCTGGACTGAGGAGAGGATAAAAAAATTGTAAGAGTGGTGAGATTGAAAACTTAAAAAATCATTAGGCCAAATTTTCCTCATTTACATTCATTCTTCCTCCTGAAGCGACGGAGGCACCAATTTACAATAAGCGAGAGGGGAATGTGGCCCATTTTATTTAACTTTGCAAACAAAATTGAACTCAGACGGAAGCTTCAGTTTATTTTAGGTCACATTATTACTGTAAGTGGAAATCTCTCTAGATTACTCACCTTAAACAACTCTGACAGAGGAAGATATGTTTTTCACTTACCTGCCCGTTGTTGCAAAAATATTAGTCATTTTGGATTAAAGAACTGAATGTGTGATTGATTCAGTTATGTTTCTTATATAAATATTTTATTTATTTCATTCAGTTCCTGCATGCATTTTTAATGACATCACTATGAAATAGCTAGTCAAGAATGACTTAATTTGGAAATGAAAGTTAAAGGGGTTTAAATGGAGGAGGGCTGGAAAGTGTAGTGTGTTCAGATCTGAAGTAGGTTCAGGCTAGGCTTTGGGGGTCAGAAGGCAAATTGAGGCTGAGGTTTGGGTTTGGATTCAATGGCACCTGAATCTAGTTAGTTGTTATGGTGAAATTGAAAACCCAACTGGTGGAAATCCAGTGTAATCAGCTGATCCCATGAGATTTCCATCCATTTGGGATTAAATCTTGAAGCAGGGTCAATTTTGTGAGATTTTGACTACATTCAAGTAAGAACTGGAAAATAGGGTCCTTGAGATTGTGAATGTGACCTAGAACCTTTCAGGTGTGTTTTCAAATTGAGAGGGGTTTGGATTTGGCCTATCTGTAATATAAAATCAGGTATGCACACATTGTTGGATTTTCTCACAGTTTATGGCAGCAAGCACTTATGTTACTCCTTCCTGCCAAAGATCTCAGGTTAATTCCTATTTTAACAAAGCACTTAAGCATTTTCTGAAGTCCCAGTGGCTTGATGATAATCTTAAGTATGTGTTGAACAGTGAAATTTTCAAAGTCCCTATTTCAGAGAAACCCAAGTCTAACTAAGCCCTGCTTTACATCTGGGGGGAGGGGGATCGAGCTAAGCTACGCAACTTCAGCTACGTGAATAACCTAGCTGAAGTTGACGTACTTAGATCGACTTACCGTGGTGACTTCACAGGAGTTGACGGGAGAGCACTCGGGGGTCGATTTATCACTTCTAGACTAGATGCAATAAATCGATCCCTGCTGGATCGGTTGCTGCCTGCCGATCTGGCGGGTAGTGAAGACATACCCTGAGAGTCAATGAGATTTAGGCTCTTAAGTCACTTAAATGCTTTTGAAAAATTTACCCCAGCTGTTTTGCTGAATCAAGTCATTTAAAGTAAACCTGATTTAAAGCTTACAGAACTTGGAAAGTTATAATTGTATTTATTCTTCAAAGTGGATTTTAGGTTTTGGTTCAAAACAAACCTAAACATCTATTAATATTTGGATAAGGAGACTCGAGTTGAGCTGAACAATGTTTTTCAAGTTAAGCTTTTTGGGGATGAAAAGTGCAGATCAGTGACATCAAAATGTGTGCAAATGTGTTAGTTTCATGGAATTTTTCAGTTAGAAAAAAATTCTGAAAAACTGCCAAAAAACAGCCACATGTAGAATATATTCACTCATATGCACAATCACATAGCAAGAGAGACTTCCAGCAGCATTTTCTTCTCTGTTCCTTTCTATCAGTATGCGTGTCAGGCTACACCAGCACAGATATTGGTCAGCCAAACAGATGTTCTCTGATAAATTACCAGACTTGTTTTGAGGTTTTTACTGGATACATTCGCTTCTCTGATATTTGTATTGCCGTGGGATTTCCTTTGTCCTGTCTTGTTGTTTCAATTTATATTATTTTCTGATCATTTCTATTCTTTTTCATTGCTTGGTAGAGTAGTCTCTTTTCTCATTGCTGGAGAACAATTGATTTTAAGACTTGATCCCATTGTCCGATATAAAGGATCAAATTAAAATCAGCTATTCTGGGTAAGTTAAGGCCCAGATCCAAACTTTGTGGCTCAGATGCATAGATTTTGACCTCATTTACTACTGTGTAAATCTGAGTAATTCCACCGTAAATAACTTGTAAGTCATTACATTTCTCTTCCTGACTCTGTCTGCTACACTCATGTATCAGGTTTCTAGGGCAAACACTCATGATTATGATCACAATATCAGATCCCACTAATAGTCTGCAGTATTTCCTGAAATTTTGCTATTTCTGTGAGTATCCTGGCTATATGCTTATTAGCATATTACCAGAAAGTAAACAAAAAGGGGACACAAAAACAGTCAAAGCTAATTTGTTCAAAGAGTGGGAGGTTTGGTGTTTTTAATCATGATACATATTTTGCCGTATTTTCCAAGTTTTAGTACTGATATTTTATACTGAAAGATTGTGTTGTGGGGTCAAAGTACAGGTAGATACAGGAGTTAATATCAGAAATTGTGCTAGGCTGGGTAGGTGAGCTCCAGATAGGAGTCTAAACGTCCCTAAGATATATAGGTTAGATGATATCATCATGGGTGTGGTACAAGATTGTGCTTTTAGTTATATTGGTATGAATCTGGGTTAACTCTGCTGATTGCAATATCTTTTAAGCCTGATTCTCCATTCCATCACATCAGATTTGGAAAGTGTGCAGTAGAGAGCGATATTCTGCTCTTGTTTACCTTGGTGAAAATTTGATGCAACTCCATTGACTGCAGCAAACTGTTGGTGAACAAGCTCTAGACCAAGAAATACCCACAGGAATTATTTGACATATAATTTTGAATAACCAGTACATTTGAGAAAATCATTATCTATTCTTCCACAGCTAAAACAAAAGAGAGAAAGTGTTTACATTTATTAAGGAAAGTATTCATTACCAATTATTTGCTCAGCTCTAATCACTGAGTACAGTATATATGATTTACTGTATTTTGTGAGTAAAATTATGTTAGAAATGTTTATCTTTAATGAACTGCAAAAAATGTCTTCTGTTGAATATTTCTAATGATATTGCAGTATACTTATCTCCTGGCTTTAATCTATGTATTTCTCCTAGTTTTTTGTCCAGTGCTGATACCAATTTCTATGTACATTAAACTGATATTATTTAGCTCATTACAAATTTAGGATTCTGGTCCATCTACCTTAGCCTCCTAGAGCTGCTGACTCATTCCAGAGGGTTATGCCCCTCCTCCGAAGCAGTCACGTAATTCTTTTAGGCTGAATTGTATCAGTTAGGAAGCAAATCCACACAGTGAAGAGGAGCATGCAGGAAAAAACTCTCATTTCCTCTCCCCATGGATTTCTGGACTGGGTCAATGCACAATATACTGTTCCTGGCGCTGAGGAACAGTTAGTTATCACAGTGCAACATTATCTCTGGAGTTGCTATAGAGACCTTCCAACCTACCGTGGTTTGAGCATTGGCATTGGCCTGCTAAACCCAGGGTTGTGAGTTCAATCCTTGAGGGGGCCATTTAGGGATCTGGGGCAAAAATTGGGGATTGGTCCTGCTTAGATGATCTCCTGAGGTCCCTTCCAACCCTGATATTCTGTGATTCTATGAGGGTTTGCTGACTGCAACTTTGTTTTTTTCAGCTGAGTCTTCCAGCATAATTGTTCTTGAATGTATCCAGTCAGCTGAGGCTAGAATTTGGTCTTAAATGACTTTTTGATGGGATCTAAATTTAAACAGATTTTTTTATTGCAAATTTTTGTAGGTCCAAAGTATTTGTGTACTTAATTAGCCTTCTGGCATGGGCCTCATGCTGCCAAAATAAATAAATCAAAACAATCAGATTTCTGCTATTAAATAGTTCTCACCCACATTTTCTTTCCAGAATTTAAACAGACAACAACACAAATTCAAGGAGACAACACAGGTTCCTACAAGGAAACCCAAAGACATGATATGGCATGTTTTCAAAGCAATTCTGAAAGCTGGAGACCAGAGAGTAGCAGGTGAAATCTCAGGCAAGCTTGAAATAAATCAGGAGCAAATCAGATCAGTTTAATGAAGTACGAGAGGATGAAGCAGTGTTTATCAACTTAATCATCAGATAATGAACTGTCTGATTCACAGTCACAAGGAGATGAAACATCATTACAGAGAAATATGTCAAGAGAGGAGCAAGAGGAATTTGAAGCCAAGAATGATGAAAGCAGAGCCTTACCATTAAGATGAGGGACAGAAACTGACAGAGACTCAGACAATAATCAAACCAGAGAGCCTAATTTTAGTAATGTGAATCATTTTAGGCTATTTGCTTCAATGCACCGCTTACCCAGGGTTGCTGCTTTACAAGTAAGTCTTAACCAGATAATGAAGGGAAGGGCACTCATTGTATATTAGATTCTTAGGGTGAAATTCTTGTTGCCTCGAAACCAATGGCCAGGCTTAGCAGGGGTCATACCCTGCTTTACCAGTGACTTCTTGTGTACCAGGATTTCACCCTTGGATTTTTTTTTTTTTTAATATGGAGATATACCTCTCTCATAGAGCTGGAAGGGACCTTGAAAGGTCATCAAGTCCAGTCCCCTGCCTTCACAGCAGGACCAAGTACCGTCCCTTATTTTTGCCCCAGATCCCTAAATGGCCCTTCTCAAGGATTGAACTCACAACCCTGGGTTTAGCAGGCCATGCTCAAATCACTGAGCTATCCCTCCCCCCGACTGTAGATTGAAATACTTACCTTGTAAAATCTTCAGAGCAGGAACCTTTCTTTTGTTGTGTTCATACCGCACCTAACACAATGAGGCTTTGATGTTTGACTGGGGCTCTCAGCCCTACCACAATAGAAGTAATAATAGTAAGCCATGGTTAGAGCTGTGCAAAATCCCAACAGTTTGAATAGAATGGGTTCAATTCATCAGGGTTTGCACCACCTGAGGTTTGTTTTGACTTTCAGAAAGTTTGTCTGGAGGTGTAGCAAAGAGGCATGACCATACTCGGAGATTGACAGCTAGGGATGGCCAGATGCCCCGTGGTGAGTGGAACCAGGGAGGCCATGCTCACTATGCTGGAAGCTGAGGGGCTGGACAGGAACAGGAAGTATAAAAAGCGAGCCTTGTAGCCCAGTTGGCCTGGAGCAGTCAGGGGAAACAGATGCACCCCACTTGCCGCTGGAGCCTGAAGAAGACCCTGGCTGTACTGAGGACTGGTGAGCACTCCCAGGGCCGCTGGAGACACCAACGAGCTGCCACTTGAGGACTGGCCAGAGCTCCCAGAGCTGCTGGTTGACCGAGACACCCAGAAGCTACTGGGGCTGCTGCTGGCCACCTATCTGGGGGAGATTGAGGACAACTTCAATGTAGATGTACTAAACCCTGGGGATGTAGGAAGTAGCCAAGGGAAACTAGTCAGTCTGGTTGAGTGCTGGCCTGATACAAGGTCAGCGTGTTGCGGGCAGATCTCTGCTGACCCAGTGGCAGACCACTGTTAGGGCCCTGGGCTGGGATGCGGTGGAATTGGGCGGGCCCATGTCCCCCTACCCTCTGCCATCCCACTCCTGGGGTGGAAGCATCTGCACTATAAGCCAGGAGGCCTGTGTCGGTCTGCTGTCTGCCGAGCTAGAATACTAGACTACGTTTGGTGCTCACCTCTGCCTGAAGGGTGCACTCCTAGACTCTTACCTGCTCTACCCTGCTTGAGGGTTGGAGCCCTAGACTGCTTGGTGCCCTGCCCTGCCTAAGTGTCTGGGCCTCTGAGTTATTCATCCCTCTACCCTGCTTGAGGATTTGCACCCTAGAGACAGCAAATTTTCCCCTTCTACAGACTGCCATTCCAGGTGCGTGACAAAAAAGAGGTGTGGCTGCACTTGGAGATTGACAGTAAAGGCCAGCTATGCATGCCTACAGGAGGCTTGTTGGGGTGAGGGAGTTGGCACATTTGTAAGCTTGTCTTGTGAATATGGTTGGAGCCTGGATGGACATACAGTTAAGATAAGAGGTAAGACTGTTAGCATTGCTTGGCGTATCTTAACTTTGCATTTCTGTACTTTAAAACACTTTTAAAAAGTGGGTCCTTAACTTTAACTTCATAACTCTTTTAAGGTTTCCTTCTCCATTGAGTTATTGATTCGTATATCACATGTAACTTTAACGCCATCTTAACAGCATTTTCTCCCAAGGAAACTTCTAATGCTTCTACTGCTCAGAGCTCCGGTACGAAACTGTGGAAAAACCTGAGTGTCTCTGGATTAAGTTTAGAAGTGTGTGCAACAAGAGTGATGTCATGGTGGGAGTCTGCTATAGACCACCGGACCAGGGGGATGAGGTGGATGAGGCTTTCTTCCGGCAACTCACGGAAGCTACTAGATCGCATGCCCTGATTCTCATGGGTGACTTTAATTTTCCTGATATCTGCTGGGAGAGCAATACAGCGGTGCATAGACAATCCAGGAAGTTTTTGGAAAGCGTAGGGGACAATTTCCTGGTGCAAGTGCTAGGGGAGCCAACTAGGGGGAGCGCTTTTCTTGACCTGCTGCTCACAAACCGGGTAGAATTAGTGGGGGAAGCAAAAGTGGATGGGAATCTGGGAGGCAGTGACCATGAGTTGGTTGAGTTCAGGATCCTGACGCAGGGAAGAAAGGTAAGCAGCAGGATACGGACCCTGGACTTCAGGAAAGCAGACTTTGACTCCCTCAGGGAACAGATGGCCAGGATCCCCTGGGGGACTAACATGAAAGGGAAGGGAGTCCAGGAGAGCTGGCTGTATTTCAAGGAATCCCTGTTGAGGTTACAGGGACAAACCATCCCGATGAGTCGAAAGAATAGTAAATATGGCAGGCGACCAGCTTGGCTTAATGGTGAAATCCTAGCGGATCTTAAACATAAAAAAGAAGCTTACAAGAAGTGGAAGGTTGGACATATGACCAGGGAAGAGTATAAAAATATTGCTCGGGCATGTAGGAAAGATATCAGGAGGGCCAAATCGCACCTGGAGCTGCAGCTAGCAAGAGATGTCAAGAGTAACAAGAAGGGTTTCTTCAGGTATGTTGGCAACAAGAAGAAAGCCAAGGAAAGTGTGGGCCCCTTACTGAATGAGGGAGGCAAGCTAGTGACAGAGGATGTGGAAAAAGCTAATGTACTCAATGCTTTTTTTGCCTCTGTTTTCACTAACAAGGTCAGCTCCCAGACTGCTGTGCTGGGCAACACAAAATGGGGAAGAGATGGCCAGCCCTCTGTAGAGATAGAGGTGGTTAGGGACTATTTAGAAAAGCTGGACGTGCACAAGTCCATGGGGCCGGACGAATTGCATCCGAGAGTGCTGAAGGAATTGGCGGCTGTGATTGCAGAGCCCTTGGCCATTATCTTTGAAAACTCGTGGCGAACGGGGGAAGTCCCGGATGACTGGAAAAAGGCTAATGTAGTGCCCATCTTTAAAAAAGGGAAGAAGGAGGATCCTGGGAACTACAGGCCGGTCAGCCTCACCTCAGTCCCTGGAAAAATCATGGAGCAGGTCCTCAAAGAATCAATCCTGAAGCACTTAGAGGAGAGGAAAGTGATCAGGAACAGTCAGCATGGATTCACCAAGGGAAGGTCATGCCTGACTAATCTAATCGCCTTTTATGATGAGATTACTGGTTCTGTGGATGAAGGGAAAGCAGTGGATGTATTGTTTCTTGACTTTAGCAAAGCTTTTGACACGGTCTCCCACAGCATTCTTGTCAGCAAGTTAAGGAAGTATGGGCTGGATGAATGCACTATAAGGTGGGTAGAAAGCTGGCTAGATTGTCGGGCTCAACGGGTAGTGATCAATGGCTCCATGTCTAGTTGGCAGCCGGTGTCAAGTGGAGTGCCCCAGGGGTCGGTCCTGGGGCCCGTTTTGTTCAATATCTTCATAAATGATCTGGAGGATGGTGTGGATTGCACTCTCAGCAAATTTGCGGATGATACTAAACTGGGAGGAGTGGTAGATACGCTGGAGGGGAGGGATAGGATACAGAAGGACCTAGACAAATTGGAGGATTGGGCCAAAAGAAATCTAATGAGGTTCAATAAGGATAAATGCAGGGTCCTGCACTTAGGATGGAAGAATCCAATGCACCGCTACAGACTAGGGACCGAATGGCTCGGCAGCAGTTCTGCGGAAAAGGACCTAGGGGTGACAGTGGACGAGAAGCTGGATATGAGTCAGCAGTGTGCCCTTGTTGCCAAGAAGGCCAATGGCATTTTGGGTTGTATAAGTAGGGGCATAGCGAGCAGATCGAGGGACGTGATCGTTCCCCTCTATTCGACACTGGTGAGGCCTCATCTGGAGTACTGTGTCCAGTTTTGGGCCCCACACTACAGGAAGGATGTGGATAAATTGGAAAGAGTACAACGAAGGGCAACGAAAATGATTAGGGGTCTAGAGCACATGACTTATGAGGAGAGGCTGAGGGAGCTGGGATTGTTTAGTCTGCAGAAGAGAAGAATGAGGGGGGATTTGATAGCTGCTTTCAACTACCTGAAAGGGGGTTTCAAAGAGGATGGCTCTAGACTGTTCTCAATGGTAGCAGATGACAGAACGAGGAGTAATGGTCTCAAGTTGCAATGGGGGAGGTTTAGATTGGATATTAGGAAAAACTTTTTCACTAAGAGGGTGGTGAAACACTGGAATGCGTTACCTAGGGAGGTGGTAGAATCTCCTTCCTTAGAGGTTTTTAAGGTCAGGCTTGACAAAGCCCTAGCTGGGATGATTTAACTGGGACTTGGTCCTGCTTTGAGCAGGGGGTTGGACTAGATGACCTTCTGGGGTCCCTTCCAACCCTGATATTCTATGATTCTATGATTCTATGATTAATGTGGGGCTTAATTTTGGCCCAAGCATAGCTCCATATTGGGATGATGTGAGGTTACTTCACTTCAGCTGGAGTTCTGGAAGGCATTGTGCCTCAGATGTAGTACCCCCTGGAGCTTCTGGGGTACCACTCTTTTAAAGGGTGCAGTGTATGCACCCCTTTAAGCTTGGCTAAACCTTCTTGTGTGAGTTTGTGTGCAAGAGAGTGAACTTGCCATGGCCATTGGGCAGGTGGCAGGCCTAGCCAAGAGAAGTCTGTACATTTGGGGGAGTGCAAAGGTGTGTTGTTGTTGTGCTCTCTTCTTCTATGGGGGCACAAAATGGAATGGATTCTTTGACTCCTTCCCACAAGCCCCTCTTCTGTGCAAGGGTGGAAACAACCTGGCCCATTGTCTCTGACCACTGAGATCAAGTGACAGAGGATCATTTGACAGTTTCATGTGAATTTATGTACTGTCCCTGAGTGTGGATTCCATTGAACCTCTCTCTCACCACCATCTGTTGGAGTGCTATGCATATCTTCTCCTTAGTCATGGAACATTTTATTCCACAGAAAGCAATTAAAGTCTCTGCAAAGCACAATGGCATTGGTTACGGAAAACAAATGCTTAATCTAATTTGTATTAAACTATATAATTTATTTTTCTAATAAACATACTCTGCATTAATATGATGTATGACTTTTATAGTGCTACCTACCTTTAGAAACATCATTTAATTAATCAAAGACCTCCTATTTCTTGTTTTCTGCTGCAATATTTGTTACCTCCTTTGCTTAGTGTATATCATCACAATTATTTACTTCTTTAATTAGCTTTGAATAATTAATTTGTGCTGCTTCTTCTCTTTCTTTGGGTGGAGTAACTTACTATATGTGCTTTTGAGGGAGCTTCATAGTCATATTCCACTGCATTTTTTTTTACATCTGTTGCCAAGATCTTCTGGTGCTGTAAGACTCCTTTGTGCATAGAATGGATGTAGCAGATCTTATGCTACCCCTCTCATGAGTGCTGGGAGAGGGAGCAACTCTGGAGTAAACAAAGTATGAACAGGGCTTCCCCATGCTGAGGTAGGTTAGCTCATTCTTCAGGCCAGTCCAATCTGGGCTTGGAGAATGGCCTCATGCTTGGAGGCATGGAGATGATGAGAAAGCATAATCAGTTTTTGAAAGAAAAATCCCTTTTTTTCAAAGGGTAAGATAGACCTTCCATAAGAGTTCAGACCAGCCAGCTGACGGGAGCCCAGCATGGACAATGCTGCTATGTTTAATGTGAACAGACTCCATTTTATTGCAACACATAGTAGGCAGAAAGGCTTCCCTATTATCTTCTCAGGCCTCCCAGGTCTTCTCCTTAGTGACAGTGACAAACCTCCCCTCTGAAAAACTGTGGTAGCCATGATCTACATATAGTCTATAGCTCAGGAAAAGCTGTGGACAAAGAGACATCTGGGTACAGAGTCAGCATCTGAGGGCACAGAAACCAATCTCCTTGAAAATGTCAAAATAGTTGGGCCAGCATCTCCGATCCAAATTTGAAAGTATCATGACATAATCCTGCACTTTTAATGATGACATAAATACTATTATCCCTTATATTACATATCACCTGCAAAAACACTTTCTCCTCTTAACGCACCTCATTCCAAGGTAGTACACAAATAATACAAGCAACTACTGTTGAACTGAAGGCTATTAAAATTCATACATAACTTGCTGCTGTTCATCTTTAGGGAAAGCGATCTGATTAGATTGCACCTGGAGGAGGCAGATTGGCTGATGTCGGTGATAGCTTGGTATAAACCAGAAGCTAGATAGCCTAGAGGTTATTTTATTGTTATATATTTTTAAATCATAAGAAATGCATAACTTCTATTAGTAACATCCTCTCATATTGCTCCCATTTTGCAGAAAGGGAGTGTCATTTTTATATATTTAAGCTGAATTTTAAAAGCCATCTAACGGGGATTTAGATTCCTGACTCCCATTAATTTTAATAGCGGATACCGTTAAATAGTGTTGAACATCTCAACCTTAGGATTGGTTTTTTTGTTGTTTTTTTTTTACATAACATACTATTTAATACAATTAACCTGTAGGGCAGGAATTCCCCAGAGAAGTTGAAGGATAAATTGCAACTCCTGTTATTGTGGGATTAGTTTATTTCAACATTCCTGACTTGATTCAAGATCACAACTCACAGTAAGGGGTGGTACATGCAATAACAAGACTGCCGAGGAAGTTCAGTCATGCATGCACGTTAGAAGAGCTGCTATCGCAGCCGGAACAATTTCCTTTAGAACAAACCGTGAGTAGGCACTGCAGGGGGATGTTACTCCAGAGTTCACAGTCCACATCAACCTTGGACAAATTGTTTATATAGTTTAAATGATTGTGTACATATCCATATGCCTGAGGAACTTCAATTTCTGCAGTTGTGCCCTGCTGTCTAAAATATATGAAGCACTCTTCCAAAATTGGTGCATTACATTCTACTACTTAGAACCACTTGAACCTGCTTTTTTGATGGACCTATATTTGGTCAGCCTTATTCTCCTCTCCTTCACCTCTGTAAATCAGGAGAAATGCTACTGAAGGCACTGGAGTCAGACCTGAGTGAATTGGTATAAGTGAAATTAGGATGAAGAAGGAGGATGATCCAGTGGTTAGGGCACTAGTCTGGGACTTGGGAGACCTGGATTCAATTCCCTGTTCTGCCACAGTCTTCCTGTGTGACCTTGGCCAGTCTCTTACTTTCTCTATGCCTTTATTTCCTCCATCTGGAAAATGAGGTAGTAGTATTTCCCCTCTTCACTAGAGTGTATGTTAAGATTGTGAGGAGCTCAGAATTTATGGTAACGAGGTCCATATAAATACCTTAGACAGATTTAGTTTATATTTTCATTTATGTCACCAGGGAATTTATCCCATTATCACTGGCACTTCTTTAATAGTTCAGTAACTACTGTGGTAACTACCACACTTGTAAGCTTAGTGCCAAGAACCCACAGCTGTGGCTATAATTTAGTGTGGTCTGTAGACCCAAAAATGGCCCTGGTCCTGCAACTGGATCTGCCTGAGTGGGTTCTTGTACCCATATGGAGCCCCACTGAAATCATACGGGCTGTGCATGCTTTTAACTCAGCTTTCTGAAGACACATTTTAATCTTGAAAATTTGTTCTTTTTTTAAACAAGCTTATCACAAAGTGGCACACTCCACTGACTATGCAATATTCTCTGCCTTTCCCAGTATTTTATTTTATTTTTGCAGAGAAAGTAAGCAGTTCTAATACTTCAGGATATTGCAAGTACTTTTTGCTTAGTTTTTTTAATTTTGTTTCTACTCTTTTCTTCTAACATGCATTCAAAAGTTAGACAATTAAATTTCTTTTCTTACTGAGTTTTTCATTTTCATGGGCTCAATCCTGCCAGTTGCTGAGTATTTCTGTCAGGTGTTCACTGACTAATATGGCTAATTTTAGCATTGAGAATACCTGGTGGGAGAGGTCAACTAAAGATGGGTGGTCATTTAGTGAAAGTGGTCTGGCATAAGAGACTTCTCAAGGGAATTCTAAAAATCAGTTGCTTAAACAAGATCTTTTAATAATGGGAGAGCAGAGTGGTGCTCAGTGTATCTAGGGAAAATTTGAGATGCTCTCCTTAATAATGGAAAAAAATAAAAGCCAAATAAGGATGCTTTCATTGTAGGGTTGGCCTTTAGTAGTTGCAGATCACTTCCCCTGCTGAGCTGGCTGATTCATTGTGGGACAGAACCAGAGTTCCACCCATTCCCTGACCAGCCTGTCAACAGCAAGAGAATAGTAACTCCACAGAGCCTCCTCTTTCCCTGTCCCCAGAGTAACAATATGGGAGAGGCTGAATACAGCCCCTTCCCCCAGACAAACATAGTCACATCACACATTTTCCCCTTCATACTTCCCTTTGATTTCATGGAGCAATGAGGTTATTCAACTCCATATGTACTATATGTGTGTTACCAAGGTACCAAAGAGAACATACTCTCTCTCCCTCCCACTCCCCCCTCAAAAAAAAATCTCACAGTATATGCTAGACTTCTTGCTACTGTATCATATTACTGAATGTACATCTTCTGACTGGTCATAATGCCATTCAGATCTCATTACCTGCCACGCTAAGAGTATTCATTGTTCTTGTTACTAAGTGATTGTGCCCTCAGTCCCTTACAGTTCATATTTATTGGGAGGAACTGTACTCTCTCCTATCCAGTGTTGCTTTACCCTGTCAGAAAGCTTACTTCTTTTCCTTTTAAGTTTATATCTCTCTCCAGTTCTCTCTTGCCAGGGGACCATTAATTCTATCATAACCATGTGCTGACTATTTGTCACCACCACACATTCTGTTTTCAGAGCACAGCTGGCTACTTCTGCTGGGGAGCAGAGAAGGGAGCAGAACCCACTCCTTTGAATGTATTTATTTTTCTGATTTGCCACTGTGTTGAGAATTCTCCATGCTCACTTTGTCACTATTTTATCACCCTCTGCAGTGAATCTTACCCAATCCCAGCCTATGTAAATCAGCATTCCCAATTCTCCTTCACTTGCATCTTTCCTGACCTTCAACTTTTCTTTGCTTTCTGCACCGTGTTGTGCGTCTCTAGTGACAATACTCCTGAGTTACTGGCAAACTATACCCTGTCAAAACTATTCTGAAATGTGCGGTTGGATTTCTCTTCTGTGTGCAAAAACAGGAAGTAGGCATCTTTTTCCTCATCTGGCTTCGCATGTATTTTGATGGAAAATTATGTATACAGGGTAATTTTTAAGTTGATCCTACCTAGTTATTGTGGCCATGCGACCATGGTATTTCTTATGATTATATTTTGTTGTTGTTTTTTCAGTAGAACTATAATCATTTGAATGCTTGCATATAAACGTCTCTGATGGCAAATACAATGCCTAGAGCCATATCTTGTGAAATGGAGCTCGCCCACAGGGTCTGACGGATTAGATCCATGGAGAATAAGATATGCCACTCTCAATAGTAATGAATGTTTGAAGTTCCTGGAAACTGACCTACAACTGCTTTTTAAAACTGTAGAGTCAATCTCCTCTGTGTTTTGTTGATTTTTTTTTAACCAAAATTACACGTGAGCTCTGTGATTAAACCAGTTTTCTTTTGGCTCCTGACCAAGTCATCTTGTCAGACTTTGCTTCTACAATAAGAAACATTGGAAAGACAAGGAGGTATGTTAATTCCACTTTTGCTTTCAGATACCTTATTAAAAGGGACTTAAACAAAAAGTTCCCACCTCCCTTTCATTAAATTATTATTCCTCAATATATGGTTTGCATTTCTTAAACATTGTTTTCCTAATTTCCCATCCTCCATATATATTTTTTCCTCTCTTGGCATTATCCTTTATTTTTCAGTTCTATAGATACAGTTCACTGATATTCAGAAGGTCATGGTTCAGTGGTCTTAGTGTCAGTGAAACAAGGTGGTCTGTCCCTTTAAAGGCTCAGGAGCCTGAGGCCAGCCAGCCCTGTTCTGAATCAGAGATCCTTTAAAAGCAAGTGTTTGGGCCTGGTAAAGAGGATTATTAGACTATTAGGGAAAGGGTCAGATGATTCCTATCAAGGATGAAAGAACTCAGCTGAGGGAGGGGAACTACAGGAAGCAGGCTTACTCCTGTGGCAGGCCCTGGGCAGGGTGACTCCCAATCAGATGGCCTATAAGAGAACTATGGAATAGCCTTTTGGGAACATAATGCGTAAAATAAATGTTTAAAGTAAACATGATCTTTAAGTACAAGATTTAGGGCCAGATCCTGCAAACTCTTCTGAGTAGATGGACCCTGGGTGGAGCTCACTTGACATCAGTGGGGCTTGGTGTAAGCCTGGAGGTCTACTTGCTTGGAGAAACTTTCAGGTCTGGGGCCTCAGTGCAGTCCTCTGAATTTATAAATGAGTATCCTACATAAGACTCAGAGAAAAATCAGTGGAACAACTCACAAGGTAAAGTACTACTCAGTGAGTAAAAGGGGTCCAGAATTGGGGTATTTAATGTCTAAATCTCAAACTAAAAAAGTTCTGTAGTTTGATCATTCACACTTTATCAGTGATGTTGTTATGAGCCCTGTCCTTGAAGGCAGACTACAAACAAGCTGATTGCTTTTCAAATTGAATATCTCACCTGCTGTTTGTAAACGTGTTCTTCTCTCATTTATCCTGTTACTGAACAAACAGACATTGATTTCTTACACACACTTTTTTAAAGCAGCAACATCCAACATACATTGGTTACAAATGCAGAGCCTGCCTGGTTAGTAAATTATCTATCTGAAACTCATTGGGAACATAAGAATCTGTAGCCAGCCTTTGTTATATTTATTGATTCTGGTAATGAGCAAAATAAAGCTGGTTGAAGAGAATGCACAGGTGTGACTGTATGACAATACTTCTGAGTATTTGAACGTTACCAATGACCTACATTTGTGGTATGTCTACACTAGTGACTGTATATGTGCGTGGTTGTGCATGACCCCCTATTGTCCATATGTAAAACCCAGAAGTATGTCTATGTAAAGCTGAGTAGAAGGCAAATAAACTAGCACACCTGAAAATACACCTGGGTAAATACACACCTCATCTGTGGCACAGCCCCCATACCCATGCCAGTTTGCAGTCTGGATGGGGGTAAATGGCATGTACCAGGTTCAAGTTCAAATAGTCCTGCACCCCTGTTCCCTCAATGCCCTGAACCCTTTTCTTCCTGACCCTTACCCAATCTATAAAGGTCTCTGTCCCCCTGTTTTCACTGGTAGTAGCAACCTGCTCTGACAACATCAAAACAGCCTTCTACTGCGCTCTAGACAGATCAATATAGATGAAAATGGATCCAGCTCCAAGAGTAGCTGCTTGGCCCACCAGCCACAACTGGCTGCTGATCAATGTGTGGTCAGAATCCACCTTTGTTCTCAACTTTTCCCAGCGTGGCAGGAACATACACCTGTATTGGGAAATTTCATGGAGACTGGAGCAGGCAGGCACTGAATGGACTCCAGCTCAGTGCCAAGAATGAATCAAGCACTTGAGGCTCCTGCACAGAAAGACCAAAGACTTGAATGGTCACTCCGGGAGGGCTTGTCATCCATGCCTCATCTATGAGGAGCTCCCACTACAGAGCCCGAAGTGGCTCACGACTGCTTCCTCAAGGCCGCTGGCTTCGTTGTTCTGGAGGAGAATGAATGGTTCAATAATAAGTTGGCTCAATAGATTTGTCAAATGCAAGGTTACGCATATTCATATCTATTTTTCAATCACCATGTTTTGTTTGCAATCTATGATTCTCACAGTGTCTCTTCGAGATACCCTGGGCAGATTCTCCCTTTGCCCTGCCCTGAAATATTTATATTACAGTAGCACCTAGACACCCCAGGCAACATTAAGATTCCAATGTGCTAGCTGTTGTACAAACACCTAATAAAAGGCAATTTTCTTCCCTAAAGAGCTTGCAGTATAAATAGACAAGAGAGGAAAAAGGATGGGAGAAATGGCTGAAACCTGCCAGCAGAAGATTGGGAACCGAAGAAAAGAGAGACTAGGTCTAGGATTTTCAAAGAAGGCTTAGCTTTCTTTAAGCAACCTTAACAATCCTACAAACTTGCCCAAGATCACGGATCCTGTTGCTCAGCCAAGAATCAAACCTCAGTATCCTGAGTTCCAGACCGGTGCCTTACCTTCCTTACTCCACCAGAGCTATTATTTATAAATGACCGCTTCTGTTTTAGTGTTAGAAGGACTTGATTTTAGACTAAGTCTGCAGTTTCAGTTTCAAAGTGTTGGCTTTTCTTCATAAGAATATTTATTTGCATATATGTTTTTGGAGCAGAGTAACTGCCCAGATGTGCCTAAAGAGATCCTTATGTGAGCTTCATTTCACATCTTCAAGAATAAAGACTATTACAGCATTTTCAATTACTTGCTTCAGGCCATAAGCCAAATCTATTTCTTTACAATAGAGCTACTCAGTGCAGCTGATGAAATAATGTATAATGAAGACTTACAGAGTTATAAGCAGTTTTACTAAAGAGAATATACAATAGCTTTGTGTAATTTTATTAAAAGATGACTCATAAGCTCCCTCAGACAAATAACACATTAGAATGTGGTGATTGATCAATTGCATTTCAGAGTCAGTGTCATATGCTTACTGGGCCAAATGATTCCTTGGCATAAATGTGTGAAACTACACCAACAGAGAATTTGACCCACTGTTTTTCCCTTCATCTGCACTGTGTTGCACACACTGCTGGTTTATATAAATCAATGGATGCAGAGGGTTTTACCAGCTACACTGCAGCATAGAATGTACGACTGACATGAAGGTATGGACAATGTAAATTACTCTGAAGATATTATTTTCTATATATAGCTCTGATGAAACAGCGAGGCCCCACACCAGCAGAGAAGGGGTTAAAGAGAGCCTATGGACCCAGTTAGCTCCACCCCACTGTACCTGCAGACAGTGCTAAGCCTGGAGGGGGAGATAAAAGGAGAGAGACTGGCCCAGATGAAGGCTGTCTGGCCAGGAATAAGGGTGAAACTCTGCCTGAAGGGAGCTTTGTCTGCAGAGTTGTAGAAGGATGAGCTGGCTAGCTGGAGGAGCCACTAGGGAGGAGCAGTTAGACCCCAGGAATGAGGACACCAGAGTAAGATACTGGGAGATAAGTGTGAAGGGAAGGACAGGGTGCTCCACTGGAAGACTGGGGGATGGGCCCATATTGAATTGGGTCTGCTTTTTTTCTGTTTTTGAACTTTCCAGGGCTGAGCCTCGCCAAACCAATCCCACCTCCCCACCACCACCATTGGCATAAGACTGAAGGGTCAATTAGCTGGTGGGCTGGAACCCTGCTACAGTGGGCACCAGAAGTGGAGATTTTTTTCCCCTTGGAGAGACTCATTACTGCATCGGAATACCTGGAGGGGCCACAAAGGAGTGCTGCTCCTGCTATGGATACAAGAATAGCACAGATGTCATGATGTTTTTCAAGCCATCAGCCCTTACACAGATAAACAAGACTTGTCAGCCTTCATCCTTATGCCTTTCTTGGCCATGTTTCATAGGGGATTAGTTGTCTTGAATTGGAGAGTTATTGGTGAAAGCTGTGCTGTGGAAAATTCTTATTTGTACTGTTACTGAACTAAAATGTATTTAATTATCATCCCTAAACATTAAGCCACTAGGTTCAACATCTGAACATTAGCTATTGGACAGTAGGTGAAGTCTTTGTGCTCCACAATACCAATTATATCAATATTTCCCTGCTACCCCCTTACACCTTTGCACTGTGAAATGAATCTGGTTAGGAACAGATTATAATTTGGCCCATTGTGGAATGGGCATGTCATCTGTATAGGTTCACATATGACATCCGTACTCTAATCTACCAATCAAGCTTTTCACAGTAGGGCATCTATGTATAGCATTATAACAGTATGAAAAATAGAGCAGATTGGAATTTTTCTTCTTCTGTAATTTTTTTTCAGAAATGAAAAACTTCCACATTTTTGGCAAAAAATCAAAAACTGATAACTTTTGGCTCCCTTATCCTGGAGTCCTGCCTGGACTACATCTCCCATGATGCACTGCAGTCTCTCCTCTTGCTGAGCTGCCATGGTGCATCATGGAAGATGTAGCTATAAAAAGCTATCTGGCTATAAAAAGCATACATAAAGAATTAGGGTACCAAATAGAATGTTTAGATCTAGCCTTCTGGTTACTTCTCTTCTTAAAATAGTTAGAAATATGAATTAAACTTTTATTCCCCTCCATAAACACATCTACAGAAAGGAGTACTTAGCTGTCTGGTGCTATTTCTACATTTAAGTTGGCAAGTCCTGGTTGTCCAAGTAACTGCAGATGAAGTCAGTTGGACCGATAAGAGCTCAGCATTTCTGAAAATCATGCCTTGCAGTAATTGCTTACTGCACAGTTGTCCTTTTGAAGGAATTATTGTAATAGGATGGATGAGAACAATGATCAACATTTGAAAAGATTAACTTTGCTTCCTGGAATAATTATAGTGTTCCTTCTTTCAGCCTTGGAAGCTATGTCTACACTACAGAATTTACAGTTGCACCGATGCAGCTCTACTGCTGTAGCACTTCTGATGAAGGTGCTCTAAGATGATGGGAGAGAGCTCTCCTGTCAGCTTAATAATTTTGACTTCTGCGTGAAGAGGTAGCTATGTTGGGGGGAGAAGCCCGCCGCCAGAGCACTGTCTACAGCGATGCTAGGTTGTTATAATTTACACTATTTAGGACTGGGATTATTGTAAATTATACTGAAGTGATGTGTAGTGTAGACATAACCTGACTCTACAACCCAGCAATAGCTTTTGGGTCTGGTCTTCAAACTATGGTCGAGAAAGAGCTTCTGACCATCACAGATCTTTGCTGTCCGAACAGTAATGCCATGACATGTAAGATCATGTGAACATACCTTTTGCTCTTGAGAAATTTAGTATTGAAGCGTTAGTACGTATATTCATTAGGTATTACTCCTAATACTGATATTAGAGGCACAGATCAAGTCAGTTAAATTCAGGACCAGTGCTCGCAGTGGAGCCAGCCAGTGAGACTTCTGCATATACACTGGCTTCCTGTGCCAACCATTTAACTGAATCTAAAATCAATTTTCAGTTAGTGGCAGTTTGGCACCTCGTGTTGGCTGTTAAAATTATGACTAAAAGAAAAGAGAAAGGCACGCAAATTTATAAGTAGTTTTACTTAAATCAAATGAACAATAACAACTTACCATTAGAGGGAGAGAGGTGCTAAGCTACCTAAAAGAGTTCAAATGGGTAGTTAACACCGACATGTCCATGGAATTAACCTTCACCACACTATTAATATTCTGCACATCTCTGTCTTCATTAAATCAATGACTTAAAACATTTAAATAAATTTGGCTAAGAAAGCAATGGTTTCGGTTGCAATTTCACAAATGTAAGACTTAACTCTTCCCTGGGTAGTCAAATGTCCTTGTGTTGAGGGTAGTTTATTTCTGAAGGCATGTACTAGCCTATGATAGATCAATAGTTAAAGTAGACTGAAACTAGAACAAGAATGCTCACAGCAAAAAACCAAGGAAGAACTGAAGCTCAAAGAGATATATTGCCATGCTGTTGTTTGTTAGGGATTTGAATCTTCATATTGCAGGGGAACAAAAGAGACAAAGGATTGTGGGAGAAGGAAAGAAAGCCATTAAAAAAAGCTCCTCTATTTCTTTCCCAGAGGGAGTGATGATGTTCTCATGGGGAATTTGAAAATGAACCATCAGCAATACATAGTACAAGTGTAAACTCAGCTCCCAGTGGCCTAATGGGTAAGGCACTGACCTCCTAAAATACGGATTATAAATTCAAATCCCATCTGGCCCAGTTAGGGTGTATGTGTAACAATAAGTTATTGGGCTCATTGTGGGAAAGACAGGATGGAATTCTGTGGCCTCTGTTATGCAGGAGGTCAGACTACAGCATAATGTTCCATTTCACCTTAAAATGCACTAATCTATGTAGTTGCATTAGCTTTACGTTGCAGCTATATCAGTATTCTCTCTGACAGCATAGCAAGCTACTGAGCCCACAGTCAACCAATATCTACAAAGGCATTGCAAATGAATTGATTTTTTGCATAGGATTTTAGCTGTTAGTGTTTTCAACTGAAAAGTCAGTGGGACTATCTGCCAGGAGAGAGCTGTATTGTGTTTTTAAATCTGTGGGAGCCAGTAAGACGCTCCAGAAATTGTTGTATACATTTTGGCTTGCTGGCAGCAGCAATAACAGAATTCACACTTGCTTGAAAGAGATGTATAATGCTTCCTACATGACTGGCTGGCGTAACTGCATTTTCTCCATCAGCTGAATGCATCATGAAAGCATGTCCCTCTGATGCAAGTCAACCTCTAACAGCTTCCTGGCCTTTACTACTTTTTCTTAAACTGCTTTGTTCCCTGGCATGTTCATCGCTGGGACAGTCACAATAATGTTAACATAAACACAATCAGCTCCTTTTAAAGACCCAAGAGAGGTACACATTTGGAGAATTGAGAATTGAAAAGAACCCAGTGTACATGGAAAGCAACAAAAAAAAAATTGATGGTGTACCGTGGGATAGGCAACTAAGTAACATACTGAAAGGAAAGGTATATATGCTACATGTGTTTGTCCCTGCCCACTCTCAAAGCTATAATCTCTGTTAAAAGGTCTCCACAGAGAGATACAGAAATAACCAGTTTATCAATTGTGTTCTATCATTTGTGGTGGTTTGTTTAATGTTCTCTTTCCCTTTCTTTAATAATACAATGACCATGGTGAATAACTGATTATTTTTGCTTGGTTTTAATTATGTTGTCCCCCAAGGCATATAAAATAATAACCTCTTTCACTAAAATAGTGAGAATCGTGTGATTTGGCAGCATGAGAAACAATTACCGTTTCTTGTTTCTCTGAACTAAATATTACTTTGAGTCCAACAATTTAAAATGACCCCTTTCTGCTCCACACCAGCTATCAGCTTAAGTCACCACAGCCCGAGTTGTTCTCACATTCACGCATCTATATATGGCCCCAAAGGGCTATTCCAGCAGCTAGGAATAACCAGAATATAGAGACACTCTGACCTTGCTCCTTAGTCCATGGACAGCAAGGGAAACTGGCCTAGAGCTTTTAGGTTTCCCCTACACACTTGGGAATACCTCCTTTGCCAGAAGAATTCTCTGATGGTCAGATCTACCTGTTTTATAGCCCCTTTGCCCCTCTGTGCTGGCAGAATGGGGTTGTAGCGCAACCAACAATCATGCCCCATGTCTTTACTTGATTTTATTTGCTCAAATGCTAAGTAACATATGTATAAAGTGACTTTAAGGAGCACCAGCCAAAATTAAACATTATTAATAATGACCAGATGGTTTCATCGAGTTTTACATTTAGATCTATTTATATATTTTTGTCTTTTATCTTACACAGCACATATGCCTTGTTGCCTCAGATAATACAAATGTTACAAAAGTCCGGATGCTTCCCACTTCTGTCTGCTGACACAGTACTGATGGAACATTCCTTTTGGTTTTCCAACAGATGCATGTCCAGATCCTTAGCTGAATTAAATTGGCCTAGCTCTGTTGAAGGCAATGAAATTATCCCAATTTACACCAGCTGGGATCTGGCCAATAATTTTTCATTTGTATCCATCCAGCTAGTCTGTTCCAGACTGACCATTATTTTGCAACCATTACCTTTAAGGCTATTTGTTTTAAATTGTTCCAGCATAAAATCAATACAGCTGAGCAGGGCTTGAATGTAAACATAGAAAAAAGGAACACCATGTTTTTCCTGATATTCCCTCCACATGTATTTACTTTCTTTATTTTAGCACAGGGAATAGTAGTCTTCTCTTCCCCCAGTTCTCCCTCTGGCTGGCAGCCAGAAAGATTTTCTTTTACATGTTCCAGTGGAAAGTCTTGCTCATACTTCACATTTGCTTCCCAGGAAAGGATAATACCAAATAGAGATGAAGTAGTTATGGGAAGAGTCCTGTTAACCTTAGTGGTTTCATTGCTCAAGGGCACATACCAACATTTTTCTTTGGTCTTGATCTGTGGGAATGTGCAAGCCCAAAGTACTAGCTTTGAATGAACTCGGAGGTCATTACATTGCAACTTGTGCAGTCGTTCACACCGATGTGAAGTGGGTGTGAAACGCTTCGATAAGAATGGTAGCACCCACTTTGCAGTGTTGTAAATGAACACATGAGGTGGAGGGCCATGGGTGAACTGGGTCTAAAACCTCCAAAAGTTGAAACCACTGAGTTTTACTTGGTTTTGTAGAAAAAGATGGAGAATTATAAATGTCATATAACTTACAAGAACCTTTGCATAAACAAGATTCTGTTTCTCTTAGAGACTGTCGGTGCTGAACCATTGTTTGAAACTGAAAACAGGATTGCTTAGGGCATGAAACCCAGAGATTCTCTCCCTGTCCCTGCACTCAAGAGTCAGGACCAGAAGATTGTGCCTGCCTGAAGCACAGGTGCGGAATGGGAAGTATGGGAGAAAGCAGGGAACCTTCCTCCCCATTGTGCCCTTGAAAAGCATGAGACACAATAGCAGTCCCTGAGCTGGTGAAAAATGCAGGAGCTTCTCCTTCCTTGCACTGTTGTGTAAAGAGTACAGCAGCTGGTTCACTTCCCCAGCTCTGTGCTCTACCTACCCTGCCGGATTTGCAGGTTTGCAATATGGTTTGAGGATGAACATCCTTGGGATCCTAGGGAGGGAGGTGCCTGATTCAGACCCATCTCCCCCTGAGTTTGACTCATTTAGTCTGAACTTTATATTCTCTTTGCTCCTTGCCACAGCACAGAATGGATGATATCATTGGGGAGCCCTGCACTACATATTTAATGTTGAGTTCATTTCATTTTAGCTAGCACCAAAACCAGCCAACTCTGAGGTAGAATACATCAGTCATAATATCAGAGCCAACGGTAGTTTCAGAAAAGGAAAATCTTAGTGCTTCTATCCTGTAAAGCCTGCTGGCTATTATACCATTGCTCTGAAAGAAAACTTGTATCATTGCTATTGATTTTAACTTAGAGCACATCCAATACCTCAGAAAGATCTCCAGGTCAGGGTCTTGGCTTTCTTAACACAGTACTGGTTCGCTGATTCTCTATTCTGCTGGACTTCCTCTTGTTATAATGTAGAGCCTTGAGCATAATATAGATATAGATATGTGCTGGTGGAACTCCACAGCTTCTTTTTGAGAGAGCAGATATATTTTAAAATTAAATTCTTACACACAAAGTTCTGCATGGTGCTACTCTTTGGAACATCTTTCTCCCTTCACGCCCTGGGCAAGCGATGTCCCCCAGCTCTTAAGAATTTGTTGAGCATCACATATTAGATGGTAATGTGTTAAGGGAAAAGTATTTGGTGTATTCTGCTCATTGTTCAGGGAGTTTTGCACCTCTGCGGATTAGATTCTCTGAGACTGAGGCAGCATTTAAATGTAATGAAAGCGCTGGCTGATTTGTGTCTTGCTCTGGAGTTCTTTGAGACGAGCATCATGAAAATGCATGTGATTAATTGACTGATCTTCTTAAAACCCGTGTTCTTTTTGATCTGGGAGGTATTAAAAGTTTAGGATGAAGATTTTTAAGTTAAGACCAGTATGACTGGTTATATTTAAAGATAGAATAAAATAGAATTTTCACTATTTAAATTCTTATCCCATCCTCATTACTATAGTGCCAGCAGTGGCATTAAGCAACAGGACTAACATCTGTAATGTGTGGTTTGTTCGGTCTTTCATCTTCTCCCAGGGGGAGAATTTTGGGTGCAGTGTAGTGTTTTGTTGTCGTATGGTTCTGAATTCAGTTTGGACCTCAGTTGAATGTCTCCCTCAATTTTCAAATAATGTATGTTCAGAAATCACCGTCAAACTGTGTGTTGCTTTTGACACACACCACACTTAATTGTGCTTTAAGCACAAGAATAAAAAAGAGCTCAATTTATCAGATTAATAACACCTAGCTGTCTTAGTGCTTTTCATCTGTAGGACTTGAAATGCTTTACAAAGGACAGATAGTATCCTTAGAGGTGTGCGGAGAAAAGGATTTCATTTTGCAAAGCATTTTGAGATTTTGAAATTTGTCTTTGTTCCAAATGGGAGCAAAGACTGAAATATTCAGAATTCTCTGTGAAGGAACATTCTGGAAAAAAATGTTTTTTTGGTCAACTGAAACATTTCATTTTGACAAAATCAAATTTCATTTGATTTAGGTTTTTTCAAAATTTTTGTCCCAGTATGTAATATTTACTATAATGAAAATAAAAAGGAAAAGTTGTTTAAAAATGAAAAAAATCTTAATGTTTCATTCTGATATCAAAATGTCAGAACTCTCCCTCCCTCCCTCCCTCTCTCTTTTTTTTTTTTTTTCTGAAACAATATTCAGGTGAAATAGACCCAATTTTGTCAAGTGTTTTTAGATTTCAAAGTAATGCATGTACCTATGGAATAGGGTTCCAACAAAGTTTCTTCAACCAGCTCTAAATATTATCCCCATTTTACAGATGACAAAACTGAGGTACAGAGAGGGGGAAGAGACTTACTCAAAGTCTCCAGCAAAGTGGGGAATAAAGTCCGGGTTTCTAAAGTCCCAGTCTAATATTCTATCTACTAGGCCACGCTGCTCTGAAGAGAAACCAGTGTAGGTGTTGAAAATTAATTTGTTGCAGAAGTGAGCTAACTTGTGTTTTGCAGACATGGCAGAAAGTTTTAGAGATAGCAGTAGAGCTACAATAAAAAGGAGGAATGCTGATATGGTGCTGGCAAATGCATATATAAGAGTATGATGGAAGATAAGTGAACTGACATATATATGGATGATATTATACCAGCAGTGTTGTTCTGAAACGGAAACATTTACCATAGGAGAAACTCACTCAGTACGTTCACAATGTCTGCATCCACTGTGATGTATCTAGATCTATAAATGCTGTGCCCTGGGCTATGTCTACACTATGAGCTAGGGGTGTGATTTCTAGCTTGCGTAGACATACTTGTGCTAGCTTATTTGAGCTAGCATGCTAAAAAAAGTAATGTAACTGTGGTAGTATGGGTAGTGGCAGCCTGGGCGGCATGGGCTAGCCACCCAGAATACAAAGCCACCTGAATCCTGTGGGTATGTACTTGGGTCTGCTAGCATGTGCTGCTGCTGCCCGTGTGACACCTCTAGCTCATAGTGTAGACGCAGTCTTGGTTACTGTCTATTGCAACATAAGGGCCACATCACTGAATTGCTTCTGACCATTTTGCTGCCATGCCACTGGCATAATCTTTACCTCAAGCTGGTTTAATCATCCGAGGGAGATTCACCCCCAGTGTAAGAGTGATCTCTAATGGCAGAGAACTGAAGTGCTCCACCATAGTGAGGAACCAGCCAGAGCAGAGGTGCATTAGAATCAGAGCAGTGCCAAAAAGAGCTTTACACAATAATTGCATGCATCCTGTCTGGCCTCTACACTATGTAGGTTAGTAGCACACCACAATCTGGCTCTAAATTTTTTTAAGACTTTGCTGGCTACCAAGACAAGCAGCCATTTTGTGTTCAGCTCAGTGCAGACTGTTAGAGTGGGAAGACACACCCTGAATGCTCTCATCGTCGGGTAAAATCTCTGTTTCTGACCTGTTTTGTGTTATGTCCATTTTGGACATCCTTCTCCTCAGATGATTTGGTGCCCTTCCAGCCTTTGTCAAACTAAGGCAGGAAAGATCAGGGCAGTTAGTCATGTAATAGCCGTAGTCTGCCTAGTAACCGTAGGTTATTTAAGAGTGGTGCACCTGTCACTCAGGGTTGTCCATCTGAGTGGCAGCAAGTGTCTCACATGGTTCAGCTAGCTGCAAAGAGCCTCAGAGGGACCAGGACTCATAGGGTTTTGGATTCTTGGTCTCTATTAACACATTCCCACTCAACGGTTACATGCCATTCGTGAGTGCGCAAACACACAGGACTTCGAGATCAAGCAGAGACTGCGAGGGCAAGCACAGAAGACCTATCTGAGAGGAGAAGACTTGCCTAAAGGACTTGTCCAGGGGGAGAAGAATACCTACTTCCTGAGTTCCTGTTTGATGTCCAGCGCCCCTGATTATCACCATTGTCCCTGTCGGTATCCTGAGTGTGTTATTGTGTTCCTGTCGTCAGCTATGGTATTGTAATTACAACAGTGTTTTTTTTCTCTATTTAAACCCATAGTTTAAGGTGTCTAAGGACTTTGAGCTTCAAGGTCTGGTACCTGTAAACAACCCTGTGTGTTTTACTTACTTTTTCTTATTACCTGAAGGGGTCCTTGCCTAGTTGTTTACTAGTTGCTTAATAAATGTTTTGCGTTTTACACCTTATTCTGCCTCTGTCTTAATAGCTTTCCCGATGATAGATGTGGGAGGGGATAGGATCTGCAGACAACCCATCTTCTGATATGTGTAGGCCACATTTGTATCTGTTTCGAGCTAACATCATGAAGATTGGTTTTATTCAAGCTTGTTTTTTTTTACTTAATCTAAAATGAAGGTAATTCAGGCTATTAGTATTTGGTCTCCTTTGTGTCTGGGGAAAAAAACAAAGCATTCACCAGCAGCATAACAGAACCCAAGGACTTCACAGTTTCAGCGCTTAAAAATCATATAAAAACCTTGGAGGGACTTTGTTATGGAAAGTCAGTTTAGCGGGTTCAGGTTACTCTTGGGTACGTTTAACATACAAATGGGGAATATTTAAATAACATGCAATTCACATGTGTAAATTACAAGGGATGAGTGTGACCTATGTGATGTGCCAGTGTGAAGTCTCAGCTATGAATTAGTAAAAACCTCTCACTTTAAAAAGAGCTGTCAGCCTGCTCTGGATTGCTACATGCTCACCTTGGATACTTTGATATCACAGTAATAAAAATAAACAAACCAAACAAAAAACACCACCCACCACCACCAGAACAACCACCACCAAATACAAAAAGCTTGCTATGGAACAATCTCCCCTCTCTAATGATGTTACTGTAAGGAATAAGAAGTGGCTTTGGGTGAGGAGTGAACAAGTGAATAGCTCAAGAGCTGCTCTTATTTAGTCTAGCTGCCTGTGGCTCCAAGGGGGTGTTCTTGTAGTCACAGTTCACCAGGGCATTGGGATTCCCCTGCCATATTCCCTGTTCTCCAGTCAGTCTTCCTGTGCTAGTACATGGAGGGGGATGTAAAAGTCCCTACAGGAATGATCTTTTATACCTGGAGCAATCCCATAGTGATTACCCCTGGGGCAATGGGCAGTAAACACAATGATGTCTGAATGTCTCTTGCCATTCTTTTTCCTCTGCTGTAAATACAGATTATTGTGGGAAAGTTGCTAGAAAGACAAATTTCATAATTGTGCTTTTCTATGTGGTACTAAAGTGTTGCTCCTGGACATCAATTGGGTAATATTAATGCCTTTCTTCAGCCAGTATCATGGATATCCTATAACTATATATATAACTGGTTTCAGAGTAGCAGCCGTGTTAGTCTGTATTCGCAAAAAGAAAAGGAGTACTTGTGGCACCTTAGAGACTAACAAATTTTTTATGAGAGTATCCAGTTTTGAGAGCTCATTCTTAATCTTTCCCTGTCTCTAAGGTGCCACAAGTACTCCTTTTCTTTTTATATATATAACTATAACTGTAACAGTATCCTATAACTAGAGATGGTCCTGACCCAGAATCCCACACCTGAATTTCCTCAAACTTCAGATCTCAATCTGGATCTCTGCTTTACAACTCAGTCCCATCTCTACCTCTGGTGGTGGTACACTATTGGTACTGGCAATTGAGCTGTATGTTGTACTGCAGTTTACATTGATTTCCTGCAGGCAACTCAGTGCTGTGTGTATATTGATTAGTATATTTTTTTATCTGAATTGTTGTATAGATTGTGGATTTTTGCTATTTCCAGAGCATTTTTTTAAAATATGAGTGACAGTTTTAAGGAACAAACACCTGTCTTTTTTTACTATAGTTCCTTTTTATGGGGAACAATAGGGCAGTTTTCAATGAAGAGGTAATTCCTTCCCAGGAAATGTTTTCTAGCTTCTGCATTGCTAACGAAGCTTTGTTGGAGGGCAAGGGGAAAAAATCGGTGGTGGTGGTGGTTTTTTTTTTTTTTTAGTAGGTTATTGTTAACACTTCCATTTTGTTTCTGCCTCTGGGTCCCACAAATCTGTCGTCTTTCTTTTTTCTTTTTTTTTGCAGCTTTGAATTAGTTATTGTAAAGTAGCCCAATTTGTGTCATTTAGCAAAACCCTAGCATCAGGAAGAAGTGATTTTTGGGGGAGACTAATCCATTGGCTTTGACAAGAGTTGGACCTGATCTTCAGTACTGTGAGGACTGACTGGGCTGAATTAAAAAGATGGCAAGAGTGACATGGATGACTTGTATAAAGCATGTGAGAAAATAAATGGGGACATAGATTAAAAGAAATGCAAGAGAGGAGAGGAATCATCTTAAAAATTCAAAAGATGCCATAGGGTGCAGCCTATTTGTGATACCAAATCTGTGAGCTGAAGTTTATTGGATGATGGTTAATAAATAACACCTCTTGAAAACAGTGATGGTATAGAAGAGCTGTATATTTCCTGAGCATTTTTCCAGTGCATTAACTTTATTCTTTGCTATTGCTCTTAGAATGTTGAACTCTTTTGTGTTGATGATGTGATTCTTCATTGGCAGGAAGGAATACTAGTCAATAAATACTTAACAACAGTATAAATTATGTATTATCGAATAAGTGAGTGTTACAGAGGGAAACACAGACTAATGGGTTTGAGTGCAGAATGCCATAAAAACCAAAATCCCCTGAATCTTTACAAGTGAAATAGCGTTAGCTGTGGTACAATGAATGTTTGCGATTGTTCCTACAATTTTCTAGATGTTTGTTGAAATGTTAAATGGTCTTATGTGTGAAAAGCCATTGGCAATTGTAATTAAAATTTCCCTAAACATATATAATTTATGGCACACTTATTCTCTTTAATAAATAAGAATTTAAAGGCTTAAGGAGCATTAGATGAATTACAGCAGTGTCTTAATGAGCTTCTATGTCTTACTCTGTACTTGAACTATCTATAATGACTTTTTACTGTTGAGATGTTCTTAAAGTTTATTTACCAGTCACTTTAGGTTTGGGTGGTTTAGTTTTCTTTTTCCCCAGATCCTTTTTGTTCTGTGTAGTTTAAAAATCAAAGCAATTCACAGTAGATATTTAATTCCATATGGCTTATTCTTGACCTATTTTTTTAAAGTTCCAAATTTTACCAATCCTCACAAATACATTTGCATATTGATGGTATATTTAGATGGAAGCAGACATGAGAGAACAGAGCTTCCCCCCCACCCCCCCAAAAAAAAGTTCCATGAGGCTGTGTTGGCCTTTCTACATGACCAAATAATATGATGATGGCTGTGGTATAAAAAACCTGAAGAGAATAGAATTTCTAGGGATCTGATCCTTCCCCCATTTACTTAAACTGCCTGCATTATGAAGTGGCTTTGGTCATGTTCATGTCCTTTTGGTGCTCACTTTTTGTGAACTTTTCAGTAATTACTTTTCACTAGCTTGAATGTTTGCTGCAAGTGAATTTTAAAATCCCAGAGATGGGTGATATTCTGTGCTGCACCTATAGGAACCTTATGTCCGTTTCCACAGCATTCTGCTCTGGTCCTTTTCTCTGGTGTAAAGGTGCCGGAGTGCGGGTGAGAATCTCACCTACTGTATTTTTATGTAAACTGAATTTGCAGCCAGAACTTCAGCTGCTGTAAACTGGCATAGCTCCATTGCTTACAGTGGAGTGATGCCAGTTTACACCAGCTGAGGATCTGCCCCCTTTGTATTAGACAATGCAAGTGCTTGTGCATGTGTGCAATCTGGAATCCAAGCAGTGAATGGACCTCTGTCTGTGGCTGCTCTGCTCCCCTGTCTAACCCAGCGTGAGTCAATGAAATACATGTTTGGTTGCAAGCTTTGGATGAGAAAAACTTTCACTGGAAATCCTTCCAATTCATTGTTAACCTAACATCCACTCTGTCCTTCAGCAGAAGGAGAGGGTATCATTGGTTCTGCGTGCAGCCCCTTTTGGAGGCTCCACTTTTGCTGAGCCAGTTCTCCCCTATTTAACTCAAATTTGTTCTTAAACTTCAAGGCTTGCAATCTTCCTCTATCACCCTATTGGTTCCTTGGTGGCAGCTTGGCATGGGGATTGTCCCCCCACTGTCCTCCAGGCCTTTCTGCATCCTCTTCTCTCTCTGTTCTCCTTCCTTTGTAAGTGGGCTTGTTTTCCTTATAGGTCACAGCTGTGAGTGCAAGTCTCCATGATTGACCGTTCTGGCAGCGGTGCTGGGGTTTCATCTGTCTAGTTGCCTGTGAGCAGGAAAGGATCTTCTCTCTCTTTTGCCTCTTCTGGATGAGGTTTGCAAACCCCATTCCAGAGGGAAGAATCTACTAGTAGGAAAAAAATACAGCAAAGAGAATCAATCCTCCATCTTTTCCCTCCTTCCCCCAATGCCTATTATGCTGCTAAAAGGAGATTAGTAAGGCATGAAGTCTAATAATGAAAGAGACTGGGAATAAAAGGCATCAGACGGGAACTCTGTATATTGGGAAATCAGGGATTCAAAAGAAGTCTGTCTTCATTGCAAAAGGACTTGTGTTTTTTCACTGAGAGAGCTAACTTGAGATAGCAAACTCAGTGTACAATCCTAGTGGAGGTAAGGCACAGGTAGTTCTTACCTTGATGTAACCCGTCCAGGTCAACACTATACAACCTACCTAGGATTTACCTCAACTAGCTTCATCAGGGTAAAAATTACGGTGCCCTGTTTCCACTAGGATTTTGCACTGAGATTGCTAACTTGAGTTCTATCTTTTCTTTGCAGTGAAGAAAAAGCCTAAAAGGAGACTGACAGTCCACTGTGCTGGAACTTTTGATTTATTTACACACTTGCAAAGTGAATGCAGAGTGCACTGCCAGAGCAGAGAAAAGGGGCCTTAAGGTATATCTCCATGAAGTGAGACTGCACCACCTGTTGACTTACCTGACCTATCTGTGATCCAGTTAGCTTCAATAACAATAGCAGTGAAGTAGTGGTAGTACGGGATAGCCACTCCAGTGCATACCCAGAGTCCTAGGTAGGTTGTACAGACTGTGCTGTTGTGGCTTGTTGTTTGAACTAGCTTGCTTCGGTGTGTTTCCAGGAGCTGCAGTCACACCTTTAATTGCAGTGTAGACATGCCCTTCGTGTAACCGTAACTCAGAACCTCACTATGGCATTTAATCTATTTTGCACAGTTTTGTTTCTCCAACTACTTCCTTCACCAGAAACCTATTTGGCTCAGAACCTTCAGCTGCCCACGTCAACTCCATTGAAGAAGAATTAGTTTAGGATTTTGTAATGAGACATAATTTGCAACAAATTTTCCAAGTTTCGTATTTGTATTGCCTCCTAATTTTTGATAAATTAATGCTGTGACTCACAAAGAATTTAAAAAGTTCATGCATAGCTTCCTTCTCCCTTTTAAGATCACAATGAAAAGCCTGTGTATATATATATCCTGCAGTTAGGTAACACTGTGAAATATAGATGATAATAGTTTGCAAATATGGCATAGGCATCTTTATTACTCTTCTGGAGATTTCAATGTTTTAGAATTTATATTCACCAAAGACAGGTTGTCTTGGATCATCTAATTCTATATTTGAACCTGTCACTCCTTTACAAGCAAGGACAGCTCAGTAGTGAATATTAAATTGTACAAATAAGGAAGAGTTCTTTCAAAGGGCAGAATACATTGATAATGTCATGTGGTATAACCTATAAACTGTACCTGTATAAATACTTGAAAAGCTGTCAGGCCTTTGCAGATAAAATATGTGATGTCTCTAGCCAGTAAGTCTCTTTCTATAAATGTTGGCCCTCCATTTTCTCAAGCTACTGCAGATATGGAAGAATTATAATGTTCCAGCATGTTCTGTCAAGCTGTTCTTTTCAATCAAAATGAGCGTTTGTCAAAGCCCTTTTATAGACTTAGTCTGTGGGGAGTTGTGTGTGTCTGTGTGTGTATGTGTGTGTGTATATATATATATATATATATATATATATATATATATATATATATACACAAATATATATAAAATCCCCCAAGGATTATATATATGAAGAGAAAGAGTATTGGCACTTTGAGTGTTAGTCCTCTCTGCAGTCTCCAGATAGTGCTTTAATTTCATCTGTTTGTGAGATGCATGTGCTATTTCAGTAGCTTTAATTATCATGATTTTTATTTAAATGGCTGTAGTTGGGCAGAGGAAGCTTTGGTACATTTAAAAAAAAAAAAGATGGCTGCCTTTAACTTGGTATCTCTTTAAAACTCACTATATGCATTTCCAGACTGTTGTCTAAGTGACCCAGCCAAATGAATGCTGCAATTATAGGCAATAGCAAGTAGACAACAGTGACGATAAGATTCAGAGAAATATTGATAACACTCTAACTTTAGCTAAACACCACTTTAATTGATATTAAATGAAGAGCTTTCTTCTTGCTGGTACTCTTATAAATAGTGGCTGAGTGGTTTAGCTGGAGTCAGGTGAGGATCTTTCTTGGCCTGGTGAAGGACTTCTTGATGTAGTAGAACATTTTAACCTCATGATGCCCCTCAAGTTGTCCAGGTTTCTTGGGAACTCCGGCTGTTGAACAGCATGATTTGCAGTAGTTTTAAATGGCAGGAACCATACTCACTGGGCTGTGTTTAGGCTGCCTGAAATGGAGTGGAGAATAAGAAGATGAGCTTCAATCTCCCAAGATTAGCACTGATATAGAGGGCCATTTCACTTTCTCTCTCAGCTGAGCAATTCAAAGGGAGTGGCACTTGCCCAGCATTGCTTGAACTGTGAAATTCCCAAGATATGCAGAGTCAGTGTTGCCAGCTTCTATGACTTCTCACCACACTCCCTGGCATGTCTTTTGCAGGGAGTGTGGTATGTTGCAACTCTCCCAAGGTGACAGCTGGTCCCTAGGGGGCCACTACCAGATGATGCAAGTTAGAGCAGCCCCCAGGTTTCCCTAATTGCGGACAGGGTTTGGGGAAGAGAATCAGGGAGTTGTAAATGACTTGATGATTGTAAAAAATCTTGACACTAGTTAGGCAGCTGATGTGCTGTGACTGCTGCCTATCATTCTGATCAATATTATTTCATTGTTTTGCTTTGCTTCTCTGTCTGTCTTCACCTGTTATCTCTTGTCTTATGCTTAGATTGTAAGATCTTTGGGGCAGGAACTGTCTTTTTGTTCTTAGTTTATAGAGCATCTAATTCTGGTCCATGACTAAGGCTTCTAGACAATAGAAATAATAAATATTAATAGTAACTGTAGTCTGGCCTGATATACATAAAAATAATATGTAATAAACAAGACACCCCTAAACACAGCATTCTTGCCCCACACATACTTCATGCATAAAATACACATGATAATGTAAGAAGTTTTGGCTGGGACTTCAGAGCCACCAAATCTTGTTTTTCATGTTTTATGTCTGCTTTCATTTTTTGCAACAATCAGCCAAGTGAACCCTAAAGTATCAGAATAAGCAGCACCGAGCAATGATATGAAAACATGCCTAATGGCAATCAGAGTCATCGAACTTAAGGCTGGAAGAGACTACCAGATCATGTGGTCTATATATCACAGATCAGCAACACATCCAACACTTGCACACTAAACCCTACAACTGAAACTACACCGAAGTATTTCAGCCTTCAGGAGGCCAAACTACTATGAGCCTCAGGCAAAGAAGAGGCAGGACCAGTGGTGAGCTGGAGCCGGTTCGCACTGATTCGTGCAAACCGGTTTTTAAATTTTGAAGCCGGTTTAGAACTGGCTGTTAAGGTGTGGGCAAACTCTGGCCCGTGGGCCACATCCAGTCCACGGGACTGTCCTGTCTGGCCTGCCTGAGCTCTCAGCTGGGGAGGCTCCCCTTGAGAATCCCTTTTTAATTTTTACTCACCCGGCGGCTCTCCGGGACTTTGGCGGCAGGTCCTTCACTCGCTCCGGATCTTTGGCGCCACTTTGGCAGTGGGTCCTTCAGTGCCGCCCAAGACCCGGAGCGACTGAAGGAACCGGTTCTTCAGTGATGAGCTAGCAAAAGCTGGACGGGACCAAGGTGCTCCAAAGCCTGAGGCCCCTGTGACGGCAGGAAACTGATCAAGTGAGATATACCCAGATGATACCAGCAATCAACCTGCACCCCAGACTGCAGAGGAAGGTGAAAAAACCCCAAGGTCACCCAATAAGGAGCTATTCTGAAATTTTCTTTTAAATGTTTCTCTCTCTCATTGTGGTCAGGAATGGGTGCATTCACAAAAGAACCATCACTACATTCTCAGTCCCAAAGTGCCACTGCACGGGCTGCATTGCTTACTGCTCTGACCTGCCCTTCTGATTTATTCAGTCATTGGCTGGCACAGCATGATGGGTGACCTACAAAAGGTAAGAGAGTCCCTCTTGAAGGATGAGATAAGTAGTGCCTTTGGGCATATACTGCAAAAGGACAATGCTGCTAGTTCTGGCCCTATTTTCCCATTACAGAGAAAATGTAATACTGAGAGATGTTGTTTTTAGCTTGGTTTTAGAAGCAGCATTGGCTTTTCCTAAGTACAGGGCCAGGAGCCAAGAACTCTTGAGTTCTGGTCCCATTCTGCCACTGCCTCTGCATGCAGCATTGGGTATGTCACTGCATTCCGTGGTCCAGATTTATAGTTTTTAATCATATAATCACATACTATTTTTTTCTACAGGACTCCTATCTCATTCATGCATCTGAAGAAATGGGTATTCACCCACGAAAGCTTATATTCCAAAATGTCTGTTAGTCTATAAGGTGCCACAGGACTCTTTGCCGCTTTTACAGATCCAGACTAACACAGCTACCCCTCTGAGTACCTCATTCTGTGTACAGGACTGTTGTGAGTGTGTGTGTGTGTGTGTGTGTGTGTATATGTGTATGTAAACTGTTGGGAAACTGAGTCACAAGTCCACCCAATTTAGGCTTAACCAAATTTTTCCTTTATTTAGACTATTTTAGATAGAATTATTGGCACGTATTGTGTCCGAACGTATATTTGTGCCAGAGAATAATAAAAGATGAGATGGAATAGGTAAATGGGCCCTAGTTACCTCCCTCTGGGGTACAGGGAAGTTCTTCCACCTTCCATAATGGTTATTGCCTCCTCTGATCCATTGGTCTGGTCCTTCAGTCCCATTCCTTCAGTTTCTTGTCTCAGATTTCTTTGATTTGGGTCTTGTTCACTTGAGTCTTTTATACATTTCCACATTCCATATTACTTGACCTTTCTCGAGTCAGCTTTCAGCACGACATATTTATTTTTTATGTAACCCATACATTACACATGTGCAAGCTTCAATTTACCCAACTTCTCCATTTTGACTGTTTATGCAGTTTTTATGTCATGTTGTTTTGTGTCACTCTGTTCCCAGGTCTTCCCTGAAAAAGGCTTCTTGTTGTTACAGGTTTGTATGTTTTTTATCTTAAAACTTCCAGCACAACATGCAATCTTTGCTCTGTCAGCAATAACATCATTTTAAGCAAATCAGCAATTCTACATAAAAGAACAACTGGCAAAACCACACTAATGCCTGCAAGGCCTTGGCCTAAGAGTTACTTCATTTAAACTCACTCCCTATCCATAATTATAAATTATTAACATATAGCTATCAAAGCTTTTACCCTTGCCATTTAACAATTCTTCCTTTTTATATTTCAATATCTTATTCAGTTGTTTATAGCATCTGTGACAAAGTTCCTCCTCTACCTTGGTGGGTCTTGTGCTTATTGGCAGATTTGCTCGCCTTGGAGCTTCACAGCAGCCCTCAGCTTGGCCGTTTTTCTGAACCCACAGTCCAAGTCGACTCCTCCTGTGTCTGACCAGGAGTTGGTAGGTTTGGGGGGAACCTGGGCCTGCCCTCTACTCCGGGTTCCAGCCCAGGGCCCTGTGGAATGCAGCTGTCTAGAGTGCCTCCTGGAACAGCTGTGCAACAGCTACAACTCCCTGGGCTACTTCCCCATGGCCGCCTCCCAA
Organism: Dermochelys coriacea; assembly: GCF_009764565.3. Classification (NCBI taxonomy): domain Eukaryota; kingdom Metazoa; phylum Chordata; order Testudines; family Dermochelyidae; genus Dermochelys; species Dermochelys coriacea. Next base: position 12,186,214 of record NC_050081.1, on the reverse strand, counting down.
AACCTTCTTTATCCTCACCATAGGACCTTCCTCCTGGTGTCTGATAATGCTTGTACACCTCAGTCCTCCAACAGTCCGCGTTCTCACTCTCAGCTCCTAGTGCCTCTTGCTCCCAACTCCTCACACGCACACCACAAACTAAAGTGAGCTTCTTTTTAAACCTGATTAGCTTGCCTTAATTGATTCTAGCAGCTTCTTGATTGGCTGCAGGTGTTCTAATTAGCCTGTCTGTCTTGTCTCCAGACAAGATCTTATGCAAATCTCCTCACTGTATTTTCTACTGAATGCATCTGATGAAGTGAGCTGTAGCTCATGAAAGCTTATGCTCAAATAAATTTGTTAGTCTCTAAGGTGCCACAAGTACTCCTTTTCTTTTTGCGAATACAGCTGCTACTCTGAAACCTGTCTTCAGAAGATTTCCGATTGTCCTGGAACCTTCCCTGTTACCTTACCCAGGGAAAAGGGACCTACTTAACCTGGGGCTAATATATCTGCCTTCTGTTACTCTCCTGTAGCCATCTGGCCCAATACTGTCACACATCATACACCCTTAACAGATATGGAACAGGGGGAATTATGGAAAAAATACCGTTCTCAAGGGTATGGCTTACTTTACATGATAGAGTAAAGTGGCATACTCCAATGCTTATTTTCTTTCCTGTTTCTTTTGCTAATTCTTTACCATATATCTTATTTTACAACACATTATAAGTATTACTGCAATTATCGAGACTTGTATCCACAACGATATCTGAAAACTAAATGTCTCAGCTGGATGTTTCCCAATTGCATTCATTTGATCCCATCAGCTATCTTGTTTGCATACTTGTTCTATCTGATGATCTACTGTACTTAATTTTTCTTGCAAGTGAATTAAATTATTTGTAAAAAGAAAAGGAGTACTTGTGGCACCTTAGAGACTAACAAATTTATTTGAGCATAAGCTTTCATGAGCCACAGCTTACTTAAATTATTTGTGTTGTCTTTTAACAAAGACTTGAAATGCAGATTTAATTTTGCAACAGGTAATGTAAAGTTAGAGAGAAAATGCATAGCTTCAGAACCAAAGCTTGGTTGATTTTTTATTTTTATTGGTTCAACAAATTTGGGCATAGGTATAAAATTAGACTGATTCAATTATAGTTTCAAATTTAGGCATAAAACACCAGCTGAACTGGTTAACAGGGAATACTTTCCCTCCATAATTGTATTTTAACTGTTCTGTGACTGCACAGTATTCTCCATTTCCTACATATGTGTTATGTAATTGATGTCCATTCAAGGTACTCAGCTGTACTGGGCAGATGAGATAGGTTCTTTCTTGGGTTTCTGTCTCATTACTACGATCTATACCACAGATGTGTTGCATGGCCTTCAGGGCATCACATCAGCAGATCCTTCTGGTTTGCACCTCTAAGTGCCAGTCCAGAAGGGGTGCTTGTGAGTGTCTATGTGAGTGTCTTCCAGAATCTGAGGTACCTGGAATACATTCCTTAAAAATGGAGTCTTTGAGGACCTCTACTTAGTGCACAACATGTACTACTGCTTCTTAAATGTCTTTTCTATTTTTTAATTATTGTCAGGGAAAGTGAAAAATAGACTTGCAAGTTGTCTGTATAGTAACTGTAATGAAGAGGTTACATTGTTGCCGCAGCAAGATTCTGGAGGATTTAAATTTCTGTGACTAGTTGTGTTTCTTTCCTATACCAATCCAGCAAATATTTGCTGGTAGTAAGATTAGGTATTTTTCCTATTTGGATGTCTTTTAAAGCTTTTTGAATTTTTAAAGCTTTATGAATTTTGTGTGTGTGTGTGTGTGTGTACCCGTTTCATTGTGCATTATCTCCTTAGCTATACTGTGATTTCCAGCTTCATTATTATTGTCCTTAATACCTGGGCAATAACAAGAAAAGCCCTGGGAAGCATGGAATATTGATAAGCAAAGACAACAGTCCAACAATGTAAGCAAAATGCTTAACAGCCCAAAATGTATCTGACATCTGTTTCTCATACCAAGAATATTTCTGTTCCACAGGAGTGAATACCTGAGATGTGAGATATGATTCTTGTGCTGACCTAAGGCAGGTACCCGTGCTATTTCTGTCACAGTTGTTTCCAACATCAATGGTTGTGAATAGTCAGGTTGAACCAACACAGGTGCTGAGGCTAATTCCTGTTTCAGTTTATCTTCAGTGGGGTTTCTATATTTTAAGCACTTAAAAACAAAGGTACCTACAAAATATGATAAAATAACCTTATAATGTATAAACGTATTAGAGCCAAAACATAAACTTAATAAAGGCCTTTTAGCTTTTGCTGAAAATGTGTGATATCACAAAAATTATAGTTATGAGCAAAATAAATTTTTGTTGCAACAAGAATAAAACCCAAGATAAAAGCTAAAACAAAAATAAAAATTAAAAGGTCATGTGACACAGAACACGCAACATATACATACAGACACTAAGGATGGGCAAATGGTACTAAAGTGTTCCCAAACACAAAGAACAATGAACAAACTTAACATACCATGATGATGAGGAATATAGAAAAAGTTATTGGGTTAGTAAGTGGGGGAGGGGGGTGGAACAACCAAACGAACATACAAGCTGACTGGAACAAACAATTGATGACTAGAAAAAATCTGTTTCAGTTATTAACAATATTCATCCTATGCCCTATAAAAGTACTGTGCAATAGTACATGATTATGTAATTAAAAACTATATCAAAATGCATACACAGAAGGGGGCTAAATTAAGGTTGTACAGGCATTCTTAATTCTGGTATTTCCTGACCTTTGAGTGCTTGACTATACAACTTTAATAATGTTCTTTTAACATAGTTTATGTGTAATTCTATCAGTAGCTTCAGTTGATAATCATGTAATTTCTTGTTCTATGTTGCACGCATATTTTAAAAATATATTTCAATAAAGCATTCAAAAATTCTTCCTATTCTTGTAACTACCTCTTTGGCTTTAATTGCTAAATTACTTCTTGCGAGTCTGTGAGATGGAGAGCTTCATTTCCAGGAGGTGATTTGATTGGCAATAGAGATGATTTGTTAAACTAAAGAGTGAATTTCATAAGGCTAAATATAAAGTTGCAAAACTGCTCAAGGGCATAATTGCCCTGCCTCCATGTAGAAAGATAACCGTGTTTACAATGTATACACAAAAGTTTTAGAAACAGTGAGATTGCACAGGAAACACACCAACAAGTTCACTGGAACTAAAAGTTCGGGTGAGTACTCTATCCTTACTCTGTTATGTATCCTTTTCACACAGTTTTCTGGCAAATACCATAATAGACAATTTAAACACATGATCTTCAATATATTATCTCATCAAATTTATGAATGAACCATTTGTTTTGTCATGTATTTTTTAAAATGTTTCTTTAAGGGCTTAATTCTGTACTCATTAGAGTCTGTGTCCATGTTTTTATCCCTCCCAAAACTTTTGGATTATTTTTTGTTAAAGTACTTTGGATATTCTTGCCTCACTATTCATATACATGTCTAGTCACTTTTTTATTAATCCTGCAATCTCTTGATCTCATGATGTAATGTCATCTCATGATGTGATATGTAAAAAGTAATTCCATTGATCAGTTTTAATTCTGAGACTTTTCACTTTAATTGAATGTCCTCTTGTGTTTACAAAAAGAAAAGGAGTACTTGTGGCACCTTAGAGACTAACAAATTTATTTGAGCATAAGCTTTCGTGTTTAGAATTCAGTCCTTGTGTATCCTAGTAAGGGACTGCTGAGTTTCCTTATTGTGTTTTTAAAAGATTTTCTTTTGTACACTTTCCAAGACTAGGCAATGGACTGTATGCAATTAGACTCCTCATGAAATTATTGAATGCCTTCCTTCCTCTTTGAAGTTTGTGTTGCTGGAATATTATGCTTTGCGATAGACTGTAAAGGAATATTATTAAGGGGAGGCATGATATTCTTATTTTTTAAGGTTGGCAATATTTTGTAAAATTCCCATTTCATTTTTCTGCAGTAAATCAATAATGAGGTAAGTTAACAGGGTTTCAAACAATTCACTACTAACTTCAGGAAATGAGATTTTATGAATTTTGAAGTTAATGAGATTTGTAATATCTGACTCCTATAAACATATTTTTTCAGCATTATAACAGCATAAAAAAAATCCCCCGCTCTTCTGTATACATGATAAAGAGGGAAACACATAGAAATAGAGAGCGAGCTAAAAGAGGCAGAGAGAAATGTCCACCGGCTGCACCTATTTCATCATAATTTGATGCCATGCAGAACTACAGAAATTAGGTAACTTGAGCATCACACATTGATTCCTAAAATTATTGCTAATGGCAGTCCTGTTCTAAATCAAGTTATATGCTTTTCTCATAGGAGAGACATACGGAATCCCTATTTTTCGTACTTGATTTATATAGGGGCAGCTGCAGAACACCATTTGGACTATAGGTTATCAGCAATGTTAGAACTGGGAGCTTCACCACAGATTTCTATCACTCAAATTAAAGGAATAGTTCCACTACATGGCAGCAATAGTAGGCTGCTATCCTCAACGTGAAATAGACTCTAGAGGGGGTTGTGACACACACTTTATAAATATTACCTATTTAATGTATGTTATCCACATTCCTTTATGCCTTGTACTCAGTTGGCATGCTAATTTCCCCCTCTTTTATACATTCAAGAATAGGTATGTATTTGGTAGGCTGCACTGTAGTCAGTTGATAAAGGTCAGTGATTCTGTGGCTTTTTTCTTCTCATGCTTCATACCAAACCAGAAGCAAGGAAGACTGAATTAGGTGAATATGTTTTTGATATGGGCTCTTGTGAATTTACTTGGTAGAAGGAGCCAGCACTGGATGTGTAGGATACTTATTTTTTAGTATGTCCCTTTCAAGACAATAAATAACTAGTAAGGCTACGTTTTAGTCATGGATATTTTTAATAAAAGTCATGGACAGGTCCTGGGCAGTTAACAAAAATTCATGGCCCGTGACTTGTTTTACTATATGCATCCCTTTGACATTTAGGAGTTCAATGGGCCTGATTTTTTTCCATAGGTTCTCAGCTCCTTCATGGCCCAGAGAAGTCACTGGGAACTGTACCTGTGAAAGGCCACTTTAAATAAAAAAAAAAAAGACATTTAAATGTGGATTAGTTTCAGAGTAGCAGCCGTGTTAGTCTGTATTCGCAAAAAGAAAAGGAGTACTTGTGGCACCTTAGAGACTAACAAATTTATTAGAGCATAAGCTTTCGTGAGCTACAGCTCACTTCATCGGATGATTTATTAGAGTTTATGCTCTAATAAATGTGGATTAGGAGCTTAACTTTAGTCAGCATTATTGTAATGCTTTGTGTTTTATGTTGAATAGCAGGCGCTCACCTATGTGTCCCATGCTTATGGCCTTCACTTTTGTTTTCTATTTTGTTTAAAATTTCCCAGGAATTTATCAAGATGGTTTTTTTTGTACAAAATATTTTTTAAAGGATGAAAATTGGGGCAAAAAATTACCTTCACAGTTTCCTGCGTAAATGTTGGAGTTACTGTCGGAGGATGGGAGGACAGACTAAAAGGAACAAATGGAGAAAAGAAAGCATAGGCGCGGGAAGTAAGGGTACAGGGGATGCTGCAGCAACCCCAGGTTTTGTGCTCCTGCCCCATTGCTGCCTAGGGGCTCGGCCGCTGGCCCTGGGTTCTGCTTGGCTGCCAGCCCCGCACCCAGGGGCTCTGCTGCCAGCCCGGGGTCCCCCACAGGCTCCGCTGCCATCCCCAGGATCCTGCCCGGCTGCTGGCCCCATGCCCTGGGCTCCGCACCTGCCCCTAGCTGTGGCCCCAGCCTCTGCTGCCTTACCCCTGCCTGTGTCCCCGCCCCCCCTACGCAGCTCAGTACCCCCACTCCAAAAACTGAAAGAAAGAGTACTTCTGATCTCGATCCCTGCTCCAGAAACAGAGATGGTGCCACGTATCCTTCTGGAGTGAGCCTGGCAGCAGAAGAGATAGAGGAGGTGAGGGCACCATCTCCTCATGCTTCCTGTCTCCTCCACCTCTTGTGCTTCTGGGGGCCATGCTAGAAGGAGATATGGCAGCTTGATTACCTGGACCACCCCTACAGTGGGGAGTCAGGTCTAGGGCGTTCATACGCTTCTTTTTGTAGGACTCGAACAGTGACGTATACATATTACATTTACATTTGGGTGTATGTGTATTTTGCACCATACTGCCTTCCTCTGACAGACAGCCTCGCATTTACACTTCATTATTAACATAAACACATCTTCCCAATGAAATGCCTTGGATTTTCAAAACACAATCAGTATTTTCATGTACTTGAGTGGTCCAAAATTTAGGTGAAGAGCGACAAAAATCAAACAGCCAGGTATTTTTCAGTAAAAAATCTGCAAAAACTGAAAGCAAAGGGCCTTGCCCTTGCTCTTATCATCCAGTCTCCATTAGCATAAGGGGAAGAGGCTTATGGTTTTAGAACAGGAATCTGTACGTTCTATCCCTGCTGTTGAATGACCATGGTGAACCGCAGAGCGACAGACAGCCGCAAAGCCATCCTAGGTAGTTGTGCATTTGTTGTGTTGCCAAAGCAATCTGGTTTTGTTTAGAGCTTCCTCTATCATTGCTTCTTTACAAAGTCTTCATAATCTTTTCACATCTGCCTTAGCAGGTGGTTTCTTTTTTTTTTTTGCATTCATTCTCACTTGGGCTGCTCTCTGATAGTTTGGATAATTAAAGACATCTATTTATCTAAAAGGGGGGAAAGCAAGTAGCAGGCTCTATAATATTCATCTTTAAGGAAAAGAGACAATCGTGATTTGTTGTAGGTCACTTAGTCTGGGCACAAGATTCATACATTGGTTTTCCTTTCTGTGTGGAAAGGCCCAGGCATCTCTAATACTTTATAAAGAACTTATTACAAGTAAACTGTGTTTAATCTCTCATTTGACCAGACACTGTTGTTCACAAATTAAGAGCAGCTTAAATAGATTACCTGTTTAGCCTTTGGGTTGGCTGACTAAAGCATCTCAACTGACCTGATATCATTTATTGTCCTAGACCGCAACGGCTCTCTTTCAGTGTTTCAGTTACAGGTTAAGTATTGGTATGCTGGAACATTGTAGCTGTCATTGGCTAGCTACTTAGATACGTTATTGATTATTTTTTTTAGACAGACTCTTGGCATGCTTAATATACACGAGCCTGAAGTCTCGCCACTGCTTAACCCTTGCTCGTTGCATAGTGACATTAGGTAACCCAATTATTATTATTGTTTTATCAATAGTTATGAAAGCTCTGCATATTTAAGTCTCTAATATTTTTTTAAATAACAATATGCTATTATCATGCTTTGGAATATCTAGCTAAAATATTTCTTTCTGGGCAGGAGAAATACATTTTCTATGTTGCAGGGATGAATATATAATATTTAATACTATAATGAGCGGTGTCTATTACTTCATATCTACCATATATTATAATTGTGAAATATATTTATAGATTGAATAGTTATACTTTTAAATGAAAGACAAGTATAGCAAGTGGGAGAGATTCCCCCCCCCCTTAACAATGGTCCAATCCTATTGAGTCAGTGGTAGCTCACTAGTATGAAGGCAGAATTCTTCTGAGTTGGAGACCAGTTCCATCAATAAGGGGCTAGAGCATATCATCACTGTCTTATGGGAAGATCCTTTAGAATGAGCTCCCACTCTCATAAATTTACTATGGATTAAACCAACATTATGTTAAAGACCTACAGAATTGATAGGAAAAAAAATTTTTTTAAACCATCCGATTGAATTCTATAGCAGCGGTGTAAGCCTCTACAACATTCTGTAGGATGGTTTAAAAATGAAACTGTAATAAGTTTACCATTTTGTATTAAATTCTTCAGAACATTTCTATAAGAGGAACTAAGAATTATGTTAAACTTTGATTGAGAGATAAATCGACAGATAATGTCACTGTGTAGAAACAAATACCTGCCTGTTGTTGTTATGTTGATCATCAGCAGGTCACATCATTGAAGTACATATTACTGTAAAATCAATTTTATTTCAGGTTCCTCTTTTTATAACATACATTTAAATCATTTAAAAACTAAGCCAAGGGGTGCAATTTTCTAACAAGCCTAAGTCATATTTTCAAAAGTTATTTAAGCATTTAGGAGGCTAGGTCCCATTGACTTTCAATGAGGCTTGGGTTCCTAAATCACTTTGTAAAATGGTATTTAGGCTGTTAAGTCATGTAGGTGTGTTAGAAAATTGTACCCCAAATCATTTTTGCAGCATATTAGTTCGCATTTGACTTCTTACTTGCTCTATTTACAGTCTTAAATTTTTGCTAGCATGCAACACCAATTCCCACTAGTAAACAGACTTGTTGCTTACATGGACTATTTATGCTATATCTTCATTGATTAGAGGCTTTGAAATGTATGGTGCTGAATCTTTTGTCAGTCAGTTGTTCCAAATACATGGAGATACAACTTATAAGGCTTCTGATTAAGATGATTCCACTTTGTTTGCAAGGAAATAAATTTCACTGGGATAATGTAGTTTGTTCATGCTTTATTTCCAATACCATCCACTGGGAAAGGCAGCAAGCAAAGATGGGAATGGAGACAGAGGGTAAAGGAAAACAGACAAACAAGCGAGGGTGAAATAATATTGGAGTGAGAAAAGAGACAGAAGTGAGGCTGTGCTAGATTTAGTTAAGGGAGGTCATTTACAGTAGAAATGTTTTCATCTATGACATTAGCTTGGTCTCGTGATCCCACAGTCCTCAAACCCACTGTCATAGTCCCCCATCAAAGAAGCTTTTCCTTCTTAACGCAACACATGGTCGGTTTCTGAAGCATGTTAATCAATATTCCTCCTTTAGTTTTGCTTCAGACTTCTTCTCTCTGCAAGCTTTGTCTGTCATGAGTTTGAGCACCGCTGAAAGTGTGGGGGAGCAAAGCATCATGGGGCACCAACCCTTTCAGACTATGTTCTGCCCTCTGCTGTGAGGCCCCAACTTCTGCTTTCATTTAGCAGTTCAATAGTCAAACTATTCTTCATCCTTGGCAAAAATAGCCACAAAGAGGCCAGAAAAAGGTTGTGTCTCTCTCTCTCTCTCTTTTCTTTTTATCTTTGAAAACTCTGCCAAAATCAGACCATTTGTTGTTCCTTCATTATTCCACATTTGCCTGCCCACTTACATTGATACCCATCACTGCAGTAACTGCCACAGTTTGTTCATATGATATTTCATTCTGATATGATGGAAAAGAACTGAAGAAATTTACACGTCTGTTAAATGAGATTTCCTGGTAGCAGAAAGCTCAGTTTGGTTAAAAATGACTGGTTGGATAATTGTGTCTTGGCATGGGCACACTTCTTGTTCTTCCTCACATTTGAGACAGAGATGGACCAACTTTGGAAAAGTACCAGTTAGGATGCAGATTTTTGTACCTCAGGCCTGTCTCAGTAATAGATATAAAAGAGATATTATTACGGATAATAATTGTAGAAAATAACTTTAGTACACGTACTAGTATGCATCCGATGAAGTGAGCTGTAGCTCACGAAAGCTTATGCTCAAATAAATTTGTTAGTCTCAAAGGTGCCACAAGTACTCCTTTTCTTTTTTCCAAAAATCTCAAAGCTCTTTGTGAACTTGAATGAATTAAATTTCACAACAGCCCAAGGTAAGGTAAGTAGTTGATAGGTAGGCAATCAGTATATGCTTTTTATGGAGAGTACACTGAGATTAAATGACTTACCCAAGTTTACAGTTCATGTCAGTGGCAAAGCCAGGAAGATAAATTAGTCTTCTGACTCTGTGATCCTTACTGTGAACACTAGGTGATACAGAAATCTTTAGATAGTTGGACATGAGGCTCAATCCTTGGGTCTGAACAAAGCTGTGATTAGCCTAGGATCTGAGGAAGGCATGGGAGCAAAGGTTACTCCAAGCCACTTTTAGAGTTCCCTAATCCTCAGGGCTGCTGGAAGCCAATTCATCCCTCAGCATAAATTAGGAGCAGCCTCAGGGCTGCTTGTAATGATCCCTCTGGACCATCATGTTGGCTGGCATTGCCAGAGCATTTCTACAGTTTTGCCACTCTTTGTGCTGCAAACAATGCAAAGGGGTGGGGGGCGGCATAGTGGGAGACCAGGATCTAGACCCTGGTGTGACAAATGTTTTTTGGTTGAATGAAGAATTATACTGTTGCAAAATTTTACTTCATATTTTCTAATTAGAGCCCAGCCCTGTGGACCCAAATTGAAAACTCCCATTGAATTAAAGTGGGACTTCTGCATTCATGAAAGATGAAGGATAGGATCCATATGGGAATTCCCCTCCTTTCCCACCTCCAGTCCATCCTCATAAATGTTAGTGTGTAAAAAGAGCTTGATCTGATTTGGAGATGCTTGTTCCTTCAAGGCTCCTCATAGGAATTATGGGTTTCCATTTTATGTTGAAATGCTTCTGAATATTTGCATTGGACAACCCTTTGGTTAGCTGCACTGCTTATACCTGGACATTGCTTAGAGCCAGTGCAGCAATGCCTAAAAAACAGTGACAACAATGAATGTTTTATGAAGAACACACTGGGATTGTACCTGAGAAACTAAAGAAGGGCCCTGATCTAGCACTGAGTTGCTCAGTGTTAATGCTGGAACAGCCAGAGTAAAATTGCAGGAACACGGTGGTCAATCAGACATACCCCCTTTAATTTGTCCAGGCTTCTTTATTTTCAGTGCAAAAGTTTGCTGCTCCATATTAGGTCAGTTGAGTGTTTCTCAAATTGAGTGGGACAAATTTTGAGTCCTGCTAACATCTCTAAAATATGAAGTATAAATTCTTTTGGCTTTCACTGATGATTGAGACCATAAAATAGAGGGAATCACAGCATCTGAGGCAACACAATAAAATTAAAGTATATGAGTGTACTTGGGTGGAAAGTAATGTGCAGCCAAATGTAACTGGCAACAGAGAGCAATCAGAGGCAGTTGGAAAATCAGGTGTGGTCTGAATTCTTTTATCCATCTGGGAGTTCCCATTGGCACAGAAGTGACAAATCTACTCACATTTATTACTGAGGCATCTGTAGATTGGCTAAATAATTGATTTAGAGGGATTGTTTTGAGTGTAAAAGGGGAAATAGGATGCCAGGGAGCTCAGCGGCAGCTATATAAAAATCCTTGAGGCAGTGGCAGTTTTATTTTAGTATTGATCAATATTAGAGAGAGAGAGAGATTTGTGTGGGGTCAAGAAATCCTTAATGAGGGGGCATAAAATCCTCCGTGGTGTTAACAATATGAAATGAAAAGTGAGTTAGTTGTTGGTTTTGAGGAAGATCCTTTGCTTGGGCAAATGTAGGGACATTTGGCCTTGTACCCAGCAGAATGAAGGGTGCATGTTTATATTATGTGGGATGGGGAGTCAACAAGGAAGCTACTGAACAAAAAATTGGGTGATTGAGACCATTGAAGGCTGAACTGTTGCCCTCTTTTGTCTGAGCTCCTAGATATATTGCTGTCTTTGCCACTGATGCTGCCATTTCATCCACACAGATATGTCCTTCTGCCTGTGCAGAGTCCCATTGGCTTTAAAGAGATGCCACACAGAGGTTAAAGTTCCATGGGCATGAATAAGATTGCAAGATTATGGTCTTTTTTTGTATGGCTTTTATTTTCAGCTAGGAATTTATTGTAAAATAAGGCTTGGATTTTTCAATCCTAAGGGAATCAGGCACCCAAATACCATTGCATTTCCATAGATTTTGGGCTCCTATCTCTCTTAGTATCATTTACATCCTAGGCTATTTTCTCTTGTTAATTTCAAACATAATCTTCAGCAATAGCTGTTGTCATCATGTGTTCATTCATTTTCATTTTGTTCAAAGAGCACAGTTACAACATATTTTATCACTGTTTGTTCTGTTTGAATAGTTCCCATTAAGATTATTTTAAAATTGTTTATTCTGAAAGCTTCTTAGAAGAGTTTGGGCCAAATTTTGGCCTGAGTTACACCCACACAACTACACTGACTTCAAATGTAGCTGTGTGGGACTGAGTGAGAGCAAAGTTTCACTCACTGCATCCACAGGGGTCTTATAAGTCCTTTATTTATGGAATTTTGCTTGTGCTTCTGAGTCGTATAAGATGAAAAGTGTTGAATTTTTTTTTAAAATGATGGTTTGTATGCTAATATGTATGGATTCTCCAGATGTTAATAAGCCTCTGCACCTCCATCTTGTATTTTAAAGAGCAGTTGGGATAACAAAATTATTGAAAATACAATCAATGAAAAAGTATTTGATTAAATAGCCAACATTACTAGACAGAAATGGCAAGTATAGATTTCTCCAAATCAAAGATGATGTTGTTGATTATTGTTAATAATGTTTGTTGTGGAAGTGTCTCAGGGCCAATGAAGAGCAAGGCCCCATTGTGCTAGGCAATGTCTAAACACAGTAGAATTCAGAAGCATTATATAAAAAAAAGTTATATAAAACTCCATGATGTCAGGCACTAATAAAAGCACTTTGCCCTAGTTGCTAGAGGAGATGCTTACTTTGAAATAATGGTAATTTATAAAAGAAGTGTTCCAACTTTTTTTTTTGCCTTTTCCCCCTCAGTTAAAAAGCCAGAACAGCTACACCCTTACTCTCTGCTTAGCGGATATTAAAAGAGCAAGATTTGCAACTTGAAACACCTGAAAGGGGCCTGAATTTCAGAGGTCAGGGGCTTGCCACTTTCTGAAAAGAAGGGCCTTTTAAGATATTGCAACAGGTTTTCATAGGCACAGCACTGGGCCACAGTGTATCACTGTTGTTATTTATTATTTGTATTGTGATCATGCCTAAGAGCTCCCATCATGGACCTGGACCCCACTATGCTAGGTGCCATACAAACACAGACTAACCAGGCAGTTCCTGCCCCAAAGAGCTTACCATCTAAATATAAGAAAAGAGAAAACAGGTGGATACAGATGGGGAACCACATGGAGACAATAAGATGATGCTGGTTATCACGATAGGCAGTAGTCTCGGCACAGCAGCTGCAGAACTGTTGTGCAGCTAGGTCTCTCCAGCTCATAGCAATTGGTCTCCCACAAAACACTGCCACTGAAATCACCTTGCCTGCCCCTTGTTCTGGCCATGTTCCCAAGCCCCCTCTTTTAACCCATGATTGATTTTTCCTATTCTCTATGGCATCTGATTCCCTCAAAGCTGTGAACATTCCTGCCCAGCCACACTCACCCAGTTCCTCTTCTGTGTGGAGTGTTTGATTATTGGATTGTGGTTGAGCTCAGGCTGAAGCTTTTCCCGCAGTCACCACGTTTATGAGGTCTTTCCCCTATGTGAGCTCTGTGCTGTGTGAAATCACATTGAAACTCTTTCTACACTTGGGACACTTATAGGGACTTGTCTAGACAGGGAACCTCAGGAAAGTTAATGCAAATTAAGTAAAGGTTTAAATTTAGATCAGATTAATTAAAACACATTAAACCCCTGTGTGCATGCTCCTATTCAGTCTTAAAGTGGCCTTCATTAAATTTACTTTAGCTTTAGCTTGGCTAATTCACTTTCTCCTCCCTGCAGCTGTTACTGTGGCTGAGCAACAGAAGATATTATATCATTGTAGGCTTCCCCAGATTAAGCCACATGTGGGCCTTTACTGTGCCGCTGCTGTGAAGTCTTCTCCAACAATCTGATACTGAAACTTTTGGATGTCTAATTCTGGGGCCGCTGCAGGGCTAATGCTGCTGGCACTGCTCCCCAAAGTGACCGGGCAGGGCACTGAGATAGTCCAATCGTATCAATTAGTTTACAGTGACAAGCTGACCATCATCCAGTGCAGATGATCATGAGACTGATCCCAGTGTCCCACGTGCTCTGTTCCTGGTCTCCATGCCATGCAGTAACAGGTATTATGTATCCATAGTTTATGCCATGTTTTGTTAAACTGGTTGTGTTAACAGCACATGATATCAAACGGAAAAAAATTGCGTTGCTTTATTACATGAATTTGGCTTTAGGGAGTTGGATCCTAAATCGTAACAAATAGTGACAATGATAGCAGCATTGGTAACAGGATTAAATGGAAGAAAAACAATGACTGTAGTGGCCTGGCAATACTAATTAGAAATGTTGAATGTTCCACAGGGACTCCTCTTATCCCCACATGTTACGTAAAAATACCAACCCCCCACCCCAATCATTTACATCATTGGCTAAAGTGACGGTGGTTTATGAAGGCTGCTTACCTACATCACAAAATGTGTTGTGAGCTAATAAGTTTATAATAATACAGTGGTTGTCTCTTTATAAACACTTTAATTGCTACCCATAGATACATGGGTGACACAGATGTCACTGAGAGCAGAGTTATTATACAGCACTTTGGCCAAATCTTGAGGCTTTTCCTCAGTTTTTGTTCAGGCAAATTCCCATTGGAGATAAGGGATTTGGTCCTTTGATGTGCTAAAGCACTTTGTGAGTATTAAATAGTATTATTAAGATTGACTTTTTGGACAGGGTTATCATTGTTTTTTTTTTTTAAAGAAAAGCTGTCAAATTCCCTCTGACTTTCAGGGGGAGTTGCATGCCAAACTTGGACCCTGTTGAAAACTCAAGCTTAAAATCTTGTTTAGTTTAGGAGTTAGACTTGCAGTGGACCCAAATAGGGATGTGTATATGGTGTGATGGGGCAAGGCCAGAAATGGCTATAGAAAAGTAGTGGGAGATAGATATATTAGCTCCAGGCTAAACAAATTCCTGGTACCAGGATAAGTGAAATGGCAGCTGCTCCAGCTCAATTAAGACACTTGTGGCCAAGTAAGACCTTTCCAGAAGGCAGGGAGAAGACTAGCTTGATTGGGACACCTGAAGCCAATCGGGGCCGGCTGAAACTAGTTAAAAGCCTCCCAATTAGTCAGGTAGGTGTGCATGTCAGGAGCTGTGGGAGGAAGTTGTGCTGTTGGAGAGGCTGAGTAGTACACACCATATCAGGCACAAGGAAGGAGGCCCTGAGGTAAGGGTGAAGTGGAGCTTGAGGAAGTGAGGGCTGCTGTGGGGGAAGTAGCACAGGGAATTGTACATGTCATGTTTCTAAAAGGCCAGCTACCATAGCTGATACTATTAGGGTCCCTGGACTGGAGCCTGGAATAGAGGGTGGGCCTGGGCTTCCCCCTCCCATCTTTGCCCCTGATTAATCACTGAGACTGGGAGACAACAGAGACTGTGCAAGGAAGGATAACTTCTCCTCACCTACCTCGCTGGCTTATGATGAAAATGGCTCAATAGACTGTGACCCTTGTCTTTAGAGAAAGAAGGGTTATGTGGAGGGTTACAGTGAGCCTCTGAGGCTAGTGAAATCTGCCAGGAAACGTGGGACCCACAGAGGCAAGGACAGAGCTTTGTCACAATGGATAGCATAACAGCTGTGGAAGGCAGGTAGCAATCGCTACCAGACCCTACTTGCTACAATGATCACTCCATTAGTAGCCTAATTATTAACATTAAACTCAATATAGTGTGGCCCATTCTTGCTGCTTTGCTCTTGGAAGTTTGTGCTATCTGGTTGCACTGCTCTTTAACTGTGAGAATAGAGGAAAAAGCCAGCAATCCCTTGTTTGATTTGGTTTAGTGTAGAGAATGGCAGCTGCTTTGTTCAATAAACCAATCTAAAAGTTCACATAGCACATCATGCTGAGTGCCCCTCAGAGGTTCAGTTGGACAAGGATCCAGAAATTTGGAGGCTTTTGTTCAATTATTGAGCTGGCAAAACAGGCCTGTAAATCCCACAATGCCAAGCTCCTTCATGGTATTTTGGTACTTCTGTTTT
The DNA here is from genome assembly GCF_009764565.3 of Dermochelys coriacea. Lineage (NCBI taxonomy): Eukaryota > Metazoa > Chordata > Testudines > Dermochelyidae > Dermochelys > Dermochelys coriacea. The sequence continues at coordinate 12,170,358 of NC_050081.1, read as the reverse complement.
CAATCTCAGGTAGAATCAGGATATGCAGAGAAAGTCCAAAATGGTAGAGTGAGGGGCTGTGGACTGAAGAGGGAGAGTTATCAAAACCTTTTAAACTATGAAAAGCATAGCTCAAATTCACATTACATTTAGGTGACCATTCAAGACGGTTCTTACTAGACCTGGTCAAAACATTTCAAATTTTGAATTTTTTTTTTAACATAAACAGGGACAATTTTTTTTTTCAAAAAAATGTTCATGGAAAAGTAAATCTAATTTTTACCTAGTTCTAGCTCTTTAACCAGACTAGTCCATCTGTCTCTTTTTATTAGCAATGAATCAAACTGAGGTAATGGACATACATAGTATAACTGAGAGCACAATTTGGATCAATGTACTAAATTCATCCTTAGTATAACTCCACTGACTTCAATAGAGCTGCACAAAGGATTATTTTATTGTTTGTATTATGGTAATGTCCAATCAAAGATCAAGGCCCATTGTGTTTGGTGCTGTCTAGATATGTAACAATGAAAACAGTCCCTCCCCCAGAAAACTCAAAGTTTGATCCAATTTGTTGATGTTGATTTGAGAAAGGAAAGCAGCAATACGTTCTTCCTCTGTGAGAGATCCCACTTCATATGGTATGAACCATAACAGTAGGTGGTAACTCAAAGTAGGATGCAGGTAAAGTATGATATCAGATCTGCAAGAGAAACCTTCCTGTCCATTTTAAACTCTTCAGAAACTGCAACTTCAGTAAACAAGTGACATGAAGACTTCATTTTATGAACCTTATTTGGATTTAACAGATAGGGGATAGATAATCCAGAAAAAAAGCACAGTGTGCCATTAGAATGTCTTTGATCCTGGGACTGTGCAATGAATTTGGTTTCCCAGAAACTAGCAGATACTTTCACATGAGAAATTATTCTATTTCTACAGACATGAAAGAGCTCTAAAGCTCTGCCTCAGCAGTTTCTGCTAAGACAGTGCCGAAGCTATTTCTTTTTTTATTATTAGATTTTTTTCTTCCCTGAAAAATGGAGTAGGTGAGAATCTATCTAATCTATTTTATCTTAACTAACTGTTTTATACTGTGGCCCATCACTGTAATATGTGGGCATGCTCCACATAGAATCAATAGCAAGAGCTTAGCAAAGTCCCTACTGGCCTTCATGGAGACTCTAGCACTTCTCCATTTTGGGGGTCAACACCCTCTCTTTAGGATAGGGTTTGGATTTCTGATTAAGATTTTGTTAATTTTCATGGGGAGTTTTTTGGTAGAAGGGGTGTTGTATCATTCTAAAATGACTTTCCACCATAAGAAGGGAAGATTTTGTTATTTATTTCCTAAAGATGGTCAGATTTGGGATTCACCTGATCTGTGGCAATTCATTTCATGGCCAGATTCCTTCAGCTGAGTATATTTACAATACAGCTATGCTGATTTATACCAATTGATCATCTGGCTCAGAGAATCTCCAATATTGCACATGGTTCAATAGAAACTGGCACAAGGAAAAGAATGTGTATGTCAGTTACGATTGTTCTTTTAATGGTGTGTTTAATGAATAAGGTCTTTAAAATTAAAGCACACCCAAATCTCTCTCGGCTATTTTAGCTGTTAGGTATCTTAGCTGGTATCATTGCTGTACCAAAAATTCAAATTTGGGGCCTGATTGAGTTGAAGTCTATGGGAAGATTCCTGTTAACTTCAGTAGGAGCTGGAAGGGATGCTTTATGAGAAACTAAAACATACATTTATTTGAAACAAGATTGCCCTCCAGATCATAGTATAACTTAAAAGTTCTTGTGCTGCTTTATCATCATCTACTTTGAGTTCTGTTCTCTTTGTAAAAGGTCACTCACCGAAGATTTCAGAAGCACCCTGCAATCCTTTAAAGAAAAAACACGAGACAAAGAAAACAAGAGGCGACTGTGTTGCCGGTAGGGTGACCAGACAGGAAGTATGAAAATTTGGGACTGGGATGGGGGGAGGTAATTGGCACCTATATAAGACAAATATCGGGACTATCCCTATAAAATCGGGACATCTGGTCACCATAGTTGCCAACCTAATGCTGGCTGCAGCTGCATGAGGCAATGGTGGTTATATTCTTGGAGCTGTTTGTTTTGTTTTCTGAGATTTTTAATGGATCCATTTTTTGCTAGGCAGGTCCTTTTTCTTATGCTTGTTTTAAAACCAAATGATTCTGTAGCAATGTTTGGGTGAAGAGTGGAGTTGAGAACTCATGCAAATGTAGAGCTGTACTGAGGTCATCTTTAAAACTGGAAGATCTCTTTAGATGTCTGTATAATTTTTTTCCAGGCAGGGAACAGGTGCAAAATGCTCATTTTGTGTCTTTCCCACCCCTTTTGGCTCTCTCCCTGACACTTTTCTGAGCTGTAAGCTGGTTTCACATAACTAGAACATGAATAGAGTTCCCCCCGCTATATTCCAGATGGGAGGCTACAGAACTGGTATAGTTTTAATTTGAAAGATGCATTCGTCAGCTTTCATTTAAATATCTATGTTCTGTACTGAATAAGTGAAGACACACTTGGCAGCATAATTTGTAATTATATAGAGTAGGCGTGCACCTTTTGATTTAGCACATTCACCCTTATCAGGTTTGAACAGGGGATATTAAAAATGAATCACGATGATCCTGATCCTGCAAATACTTTCACATGTGCATAACTTTATGTAAAAGTAGCCTTCTTGAAGGCCCTGAGTTAAGTGAAATTAAACATCTGCATAAGTATTTGAAAGACTGCAGTCAACAGATGAGATTAGAATGAAACTTTATATTTTATGAACACTTCCCCAATTACTGTGTATAACAGAATTAACCTAACTTAGGCTCTGGTTTGATTAAGTCCCTTCCAATCATAGGCACTGACTTTGTGGGTGCTCCAGAGATCAAGCATCTACTGAAAAAAAATAGGGGGTGCTCAGCATCCACAAGCCACAGTAGGGTTTTTTTATGTGATAAATGTTATTAAAGATGTCTATTGGAAGTTACTTTGCCTTAAACCAACACTTTACAATGGCACCAGTATGTGGCAGGAGCACGTACATGGCGCACAGTGAAACTGAAAGATGGAATTATTAGACTAGTATACAGCGATTCATAGGTGCTGACTCTGGGGGTGTTCCGGGACTCAAGCACCCACTGGCAAAAACAAAAATCAGCGCTCGTGCTTCCAATTATTTTATCAGTTTGGCCTCTCAGCTAATAATATCATTCGACACTCTGTGGTGGATAAGGGGAAGGAACGGGAAAATCATCCTCAAGCATAAATGTATTACAAGGCAGCAGATCAGAGCTTTCCTGAGGCTTTGAGTCTCTGAAGCAACAGCTCATATCTCCTGCTGACATTAAGAGTCCATGCAGAGCATAATGGATGGAAGTGACAAGCACATGCTGGAGGTGGATTAGTACTTATAAAAACTTAAAATACAAAGATTGAAAAAGTTCAAAATTTTACCAAAGGCAGATCAAAAAGCTTTCTAAGGGGGCATACCTCTGTCTCTGTGTTGAGGACTGAGCTCTTTTAAAGTGCTGAAGTGAATTTATTTTAAAGTTTAATGAAGTATATTAGCAGCAGAAGGACATAAAGAGACTAAATTTTGAATATCAAGCCTCTCCTAATCCACTATAAAGCCTAGTTAAAAATAGGCTGGAGTAGAGCTGTACACAGTGTGTCATGCATGCAGTGTTGCATTTTTAAGTTTTTTTTTCATCCAGAAAACGAAGGCAGTTTCCCTTGTTTTCACTTTGTTTTTATTTTCCAGGCCATGCATAGGAACTCCTTTATGCCTGTGTGGCAGTGACCTGGACCATGGTTTAAGAGCATAAGAATGTCCATACCGGGTCAGACCATTGGTTCATCTAGCCCAGTATTCTATCTCTGACACTGGCTAATGCCGGATGCTTCAGAGGAAATAAACAGAAGAGGGGAATTTTGAGAGATCCATTCCCTATTGTCCAGTCCCAACTTCAGGTAGTTGGAGGCTTATGGACATCTGGAGCCTGGGGTTGCGTCCCTGGCCATCTTGGCAAGTCGCCATTGATGGACCTATCTTCCATGGACTTATCTAATCCTTTTTTGAACCCAGTTATGCTTTTGGCCTTCACATCATCCCATGGCAATGAGTTCCATAGGTTAACTGTGCATTGTGTGAAGAAATGCTTCCTTTTGTTTCTTTTTAAACCTACTCCCGACTAATTCCATCAGGTGACCCCCTGGTTCATGTGTTATGTGAAGAACTAAGTAACGCTTCCTTCTTCACTTTCTCTCACCAGTCATGATTTTATAGACCTCTATCAAGCCCCTCTTAGTCGGCTCTTTTCTGAGCTGAACAGTCCCAGTCTTTTTAATCTCTCCTTGCCTGGAAGCTGTTCCATATCCCCAAGGCATGTAGAAGTAAGAGGACTCTGTGTACCCTCTTATTTCTCACTTAATGCAGATGGGTGGGGAGAGGCAGGGAATCAGTGGAGCAGCAGAGCTGGCTTGGTGGTATGCTTTGATTTTCTGGTGGCATATACCAGCAGCAAATGACAAACCCATCTTCTCAAAGAGCAAGAAAGAGATACATTGCGCCTGTGCGTCAAAGCCTCCTGGGGCTATTCCTGACCTGATGCCACTTACACACCACCCTGTGCTCAGGACTACAGCGAAAGGCAGAATCTAGCCCTTTGTGTGTAAAATTGGACTCTTATGCCAAAGACTTGCACTAAGTTTCATCTGCATTGATTTTGATGTGAGCAGCATGTCTCAACTCTGCATATGACACTTCAGTAATGTAAGCATGAACATTTTGCATTGTTGAATACAAGAAAGGATTTCTGGCTAGCAACAGTCATATGATGACTGCGGTAAAAGAAAATTTCTATTGTTTTCTTCCTCTGAGGTGAGCAATACTGAGTTTAAGGCCAGTGTTAACTAATGAACTCACATATGCAAATGAGACCACCTTTATGGGCTGCAGCTAAGTCTAATAAAACTTATTTGGCATCTGACAGCATATGACTATCTCTGCTTCCCTTCTTGATTGGTTCATCAGAAGGGAATAACTTTAAGTTGTAACTCTGACTTGATCTCCTGTTAGAATAATAGGTGAAAATAAAAAATTGAATTTCAGATGGATATTATAGTGTTAATGGAGAAAATCAGTATGGGTGGGGTGCTAATTTGTCACTGATATTGGGCTTATTAATTCTTCCTCCACCAGAAAGAACAGTGTGCTCAGACAGTGTTTTTAGAATGGTTCACAGAAATCATGCCATTGGCTTTCCTTAAAATATTTATTGGGAACACAGATGTTTTTGTCTTTATAATAAATATTTGGAGTTGAGAAGATAACAGCATATCACAACAATTAGAATGTTTCTGCTACATGGAGTTCCTTTAAGATACAGCATTTACAGTATGCATTATCTGTGTGCAGTAGATAATGAATGGCCTATTTAAACAATGATAATATATCAGCAACCAATATAATTGCATTTACTTAATTTTAAAATTTACTTTTTTAATTAAAGATGGCTTCCTAAACATGTCTGGAAACTTTTATATCTGTAGTCACTTTGTTATTAATGGTTTCTTATACAGGTTAGCATAAGATTAGCAATAGCCAGAAAACATTATACATATTTTATATGGTATATATAGTCACCCATTCATAATTTATAACTAATGTTGCCAAAACATTTATTAAACATTGATAGCTGGCTTTTTGTTGCTACTATGTGTATTATAAATAGAATAAAATTTCTCAAACGTTCACAACCTTTCTATCAAAATTCACTTATTGTTAATATTTTTGCAGACTGGCAGCATAACAATAACCATAATATATGTAAAATGATTTATGAAAGCATCTACACCTACTCATTTGTCATATATACCATGTGTCCGGAAACACTGTTAAAGCTTTTTATAAAATGTATCAATCAGCCTACAGTTGATAGAGTTAACTCCACTTTGGAGAAAGATGTTGGGTTTTTCTGGACAAAAGCCATTTGCCCAAACTGATTACTGTATCTGTATGGCTTGTACTATCACTTATGGGACACATCACGTTGGTTTGTTCTGGGGACAGTACTTAGATTTTTCTTTCTCTGGACCCCAAGAGCTTTCTCACTTGCACAGAATCCCACCTTAGTCTCCCTGAAATTTCCCCTTATCTCCAAATGTATCTTTGTGTGGAACTGACTGTCTGACTGCTGTTTTCCCTTCCCTCATGTCATAATGGTCACCTAAAATGTATATTGGCCACCTCAGAAAGATGAGGAGTCAGTTACTATCTTATAAACAAAAATAAATCTAACTCCTAGAATCATAGAAGATTAGGGTTGGAAGAGACCTCAGGAGGTCATCTAGTTCAATCCCCTGCTCAAAGCAGGACCGACCTCAACTAAATCATCCCAACTAAATCAACTCAAGCTTGAATAGCTAGTGACCCAAACAAGAACAATTTGAGACCACTAAGATACAGGAGATTGAACATTATACTGTGCCAGGATTATCCTGGAAGTGCAAGAGGGATGGTGGAGTTATACTGAAGACAGGTGTTAGGACTGGTGAGAAATCTTCCACATTACATTTCCTCTGATGGGGGTGCTAATGTGGAGAGGGCTCAGGTTGCCAGTGGTATTTTTACCACTTGCTGTTTAGAGCTGCTCTGGACAGTGGAGATAATTAGTAAAAATGCCAGACCCATTTCTAAACATGTGAACCTATGATTGCTACCACTGGTGGTGGTGCAGTGATGGGAACTTTCCTTTAAAAAGATATAATAAAGTCTACTGTAGACACAGTCTCTGGGATGCATCTTGAGCTACTTATGCAGATGTAAGTCCCATTAAAGTCTTCTACTATCACAGTAAAATAACTATCAGAACTGGTTTTATGTATTTATTTTAAAGGGACACATTTTTCTTGAGGGTTTTTTAAAAACTTTTTTTTATTGAAAATTTGAAAAGTTTTATTTAGCCGGGTACATGGCTGAAAAACGGGACATTTTCCACAAAAAAGTATATTTCATATTTTTAATTGAAAAAAAGGTTGAAATGTGAAAATTTTCTATCAGCTCTAATCACTATTAAACATTCAGTAGACAAGAGTTTTTCCTGAGTGAGGTCTGGATGTTCAACCCCAAGTTGCCAAGAACCTTCTCTCTCACTGCAGTATCAAAGACAAAATAATTGCATTTCTTTTTGATTGCAGAATGTTACCTGCATTCAAAGGCCCTACAAACAGGGGGTTAAGTCCATATGTAGTATCTATGTAAACAGGAAAATGACTTATTGTTATCCAGCATTAGGAAAGTGTAGGTTCAAAGTTGGAAGTCTGCTGGGTGGGACAGTGAGACTTAGACAATCATGCAAGTGGCATAGTCATATTAATTATATATCCTCAAAGGGACTGATCAACAGTTAAGAATTAATTCTTACAAAGCTGAGACTCAATTCTGCTGCAATTTACTGCTCTAGAGCAGGCTTGGGGCCTCCTATTTTAAATAGTGAATGATGTGTGTGCTGTAGTCACACAGTGCATGATTGTCCTCTCACTTAACTTCGTGTTAATCGGGAATAACTCCACTGGAGTTGATAGAGGTAAAATTGTGTAAGCAAGAAGAAAATCAGGTCTATGGTCATTGATAGTGTTGGGAGCCTGAGGATAAAGAGTTCCCAAGAATTTTCTAGTATATTTGTAGTATCGTTGTAGAGAATCCTGAAAGCATCTGAAAGTGGCATTTATCTATATTGTCATTGTTAATATCTGTCAGAATTGAGCCTTGATTCCCTGGGAGATTGACATAGTCTTGCACCTATGTTCCCCAGAGTTCTGAAACACCTTCAGCTGCAGTGTAAACGCCATCACCAATGCATATACTATTGCATGTCCATGCACTTTCTGGCCTTATCAAATTGTTTCTTCCTGTGAAAGGAAAATCTCACACCAATTTCTATCACTTAGACAAATTTGATTCAGATGAACAGCCCCTTTTTTTCTCCATCATCTCCTTAATGGGATTCAGAATCGCATGCACCTTGCTCATGAGTCACATGCAAGATTAATGATCTTCCATACTTTTCACATTCCTCCAGATCTCTTTTTTTTAGCTAATACAGTCTAGATTACTTCGTGGCCTTTGCCCAGGTCCATGCATCTTGATTCTGACCGTCCATTTTATGAGCTCTGCTTTAAGTTGTTTTGCTGCAGTTTTGATTTTATGCCTGCAGAGAAAGTGTGCTTCTAAGGCCTGTGTAGGTAATTGGTAACACTGTAGATTGTGTATCGATGCCTTAGCTAACTTCCAACAATATTCTTTCTACTGGGTCTTGGCATCTTGCTCATTCATTCCTATCAGAACACCTGCTGTGTTATCTCTGAAATGGCGAGTGGGTATTCTGACAATGTGGTCCTTTGGTTTTTTTGCTATGTGCTACACCCTTTCAAATGCTTTTACCAGTGCCCTTGCTTCAATAATAGCCAATTTATGATAACATTTCAAAGTATTGTGCTGAAATTATGATAGATGCACATCCTCTCATTATTTTAATGACATCAGTGTGGATGCATCAACTGCTTTGGGAATATAACCCTGGCTTTTCATGCAATTAATCTGTGCCATTTTATGCTGTTCCAGTCCAATGCAGCCTCTGAGAAGGAAAATGCCACTCTGACAGGTGTTAATGGAGTTGGGACATAATGAAAACAATATGTATTCTCCAGCTTCCAGGTGCAACTTCCTGCATCCTCTTATGGGCTGGGGTTAGTAGTTGTCAGAGCAGGGCTTTGGAGAGTAGGAGCCAGTGGAACTGGCTGGTATGGCCTCATTACAGGGTGTCCCCTGTGCACTGCAAAGATCATGGGGGACTTCCATGGCTTTCCCCATGCAGCTGATGGGTCATACTAGGTGTGGAGGAAGAATGAAGAAAAGGAATGGGGAAAGGATATAAACTATCCAGGTCCCCTGACTGTCCACAGATCCTGTTATTGGAGGCAGAGCATGAGAGAGGTAAGAACTATGGTGGTCTAAAGGAACCGAACCAGTAAAACACCTAAACATGTGCATAACATTAAGTACCTGAGAAATCCTATTAAGTGCTTTGTTGGAATGGGGTCCAAGAGCAACAGTAACAGTCACAAATACCTTTGCTTCTGTTCTCTAGTCTGCTTGGGAAGATTCCTCCCATGTTCCCCTGGTTACTTGCTCTTCGCATGAGAGAGTGGATTGAGACCTAAAGGAACTTTAGATTTATGATGAAAATTTTACAGGTTGTGACAAAGTTCCTCCTCTACTTTGGTGGGTCTTGCACTTATTGGCAGATTTTCTCACCTTGGAGCTTCACGGCAGCCCTCAGTTTGGCTGTTTTCATGAACCCACAGTCCAGGTCAACTCCTCCTGCGTCTGACCAGGAGTTGGGAGGTTTGGGGGGAACCCGGGCCTGCCCTCTACTACGGGTTCCAGCCCAGGACCCTGTGGAATGCAGCTGTCTAGAGTGCCTCCTGGAACAATTGTGTGACAGCTACAATTCCCTGCGCTACTTCCCCATGGCCTCCTCCCAACACCTTCTTTATCCTCACCATAGCACCTTCCTCCTGGTGTCTGAAAATGCTTGTACTCCTCAGTCCTCCAACAGTCCGCGTTCTCACTCTCGGCTCCTAGTGCCTCTTGCTTCCCTCTCCTTACACGCACACCACAAACTGAAGTGAGCTTCTTTTTAAACCCAGGTGCCCTGATTAGCCAGCCTTAATTGATTCTAGCAGCTTCTTGATTGGCTGCAGGTGTTCTAATCAGCCTGTCTGTCTTAATTGTTTCCAGAACCTTCTGATTGTTCTGGAACCTTCCCCGTTACCTTACTCAGGGAAAAGGGACCAACTTAACCTGAGGCTAATATATCTGCCTTCTATTACTCTCCTGTAGCCATCTGGCCCAACCCTGTCACAAGGTGTATAGGAGGGATGTTGTACCTGATAAGCACATGTCCTGCTTGTAATAAATATGTTAATTTTTGCTCTTGTTCAGTTGAGGTGATGTAATTTATTCAAAACAGGGGAACTTAATATTAAAGTTGGATGAATAGTTTGCAACAGGTAACTTATTGGAAGAATATAGCACATTTTCCTCTTCAGAAATTACATGGAGTATGATTGTACTGATTTGTTCACTCTTTGAAATGGTTGGATTGAGGTTTTGTGGGAACAAATTTTGTCCTAGGGCTGCTTCTGAAGCATTTGCTGTGTGTATTCCTTCAGGTACTCACTATATACTTCTCAATGTGCAAGCTGTATTAGGAAGTAACCTAAGTCACACGGTACAATTTTTGTTTCCTGATTTCAATTAAAATAAATTGAATTTAACCACATAATAAATGTGTAACAGGCCTGAAACTTATTTTCTGCCCACACTGGTATCATATGAATGTTATTAAAAGGAAATAAAAATCAAGTGTGATATATTTAGAAGTCATTGAAATGTTTGTAGACAGACTCCCGCCCTATTCTCCTTGTGTTGTTTACAGATGTGTATACATTTTAGTTTTTTTTAAATACCTAAAACTCGTTTGTTTTTAAATTCTCAAGAAATAAAATTTAAAAGAAGCCAAACAAAGAAAGGAAAGGAAATAAATTTTTGTATTTTTCTGCATAGATTTGTTTGAAATAAATCTCTTTCTTATGTCAATACTTGCCTTAATTAATATCAGTTGCTCATTCTGTATCAGCAGTATTTCTATACATCTCATCGAATGAATATTAAATGAAGTCTTTTATGTGTTAATTAACTGCAGGTTTGGGAACAAGGGTCCAATCCTGCAAACCCTTAACCATATGAGTAGTTATGCAGGACTGGATCTTAATCCCTTACTACTCATGTAAGTAAGGGTCTGCAGGAACAGATCAATATTTGAGAAATGTCTACATTTTTATACTCTCATTCCCCTTCAGCGATGCTGAAGGCTGGTTGGTGGGTTCCAACATCATGTCAAGGACACCCCTGTCATTCCATAAAGAGAGGGGTCCTAGAGCCTTTCTGCTTCCATATAGCTGACTCGGGCAGTTGTCCAAACACATTAGATCAGTCCTGTCTCCACTGAAATGACTTGTCTCTATTTCATGCTAACCCAAGATAAGAGAAATCCATCATGGGGCTTGATGCTTCTGGACATGTCTTTCTACTCCTTTGGAACACAAATTCTGTTGATCACATAAGGTCCTCTTACCTGAGATAACAGACATCGCTGGAATCAGATTTGAACCTTGTTAGAATTTTGTATTGTCTCCTTTGTATTTACCAACATGTTCAACCATAATTAGCCTTGGTGCCAGTACCTTAAAATTACTATTTATCACAGAGAGACAAGCAGCTGTATATCTGTCATTGGATTTTGTCTAATAGATTTTATCTAATCTATTTATATTACACTAATCCCCATAGTCCCTGATCATCAGTAAGAATTCTGCTTGGGGAGGCTGCTGATGGGTATTGGCCTCTTGCAACCTCATAGAGAGTTTCGAATTGGGTTTCTGTTTTTCAGCTTGTACCTAATTTTGCTAAACACTGAGAAATCTTGTCCCATAGATGCTTGAGGCACTGATCCTCTATAGACATACACTGAAGTCAGTGAGACTACTCACAGTTTGTAAAGATAAGCAAACGTGTAAGTCTTTGGAGGCTGGGGGTTTAAGAACATATTGAAACTGTTGGGACCCAGAATTTGATTAGACATTAAGCTCTTGATTGCTAGACTATATAGTAAAAATGATACTTTCTATCTCTAACAGATCACAACTCTGAAATTTTAAAAATTTAACTATTTTTTCCTTTGCTCCCTTTTGCCCCGCTACACACACTCTGGGTTAACGCCATGCACTTGTCACTGGTTTAGGTTGCATTATTGTTGGTTCTGTGCACTGCGGTCTTCTCTGAACAAATGTGATCTGTGCCCCTGGGCACACAGAATGCAACACAGTTCAGACAAACACACTTCAGACACATGAGATACCTCAGTAGATGGTATGGGGCTGAGGTGATGACGGAAGCCTGGGATGTGGCAAACTCATTATTGAAAGGCTTCCACACATTCATTTGTTTTAAGGAGACAGTTTCTAAAGGTCAGCTCCATCTTAAGGGCAGCGTCTTCCAGTGGCTCTCCAGGTTGTTTGGTCGACACTTCAAAGTTTTGCAAGCGTATCTATGTCAGTTAGCAGTGTGACTTTTTTACAACAGATCAATGGTAGCCGAAGCCCTGTGTTGATGCAGTTATCCTGTCAAATAAGTGCTTTTTTTCAGTATAACTTATTTGGCATGCTGAACCAGAATAAAGTATAGCAACAAAAGCCTTTTTTGCCAGTATAGCTGTGTTTCCACTAAGAACATTTTGCCAGTAGAACTATACCAGGATAGCTACACTGGGAAACTTTTAAGTGTAAACAAAGCCTAAGTCTTTTCTGAATAAGGAGCACAGTGTTCACTTCCATCAAGAAAGGTGGTTGAATAGGAGTCACTGAAAATTTTCTTTGTAGAACATCATATTTTCAGATAAATTATTCAGTGAATATATTTTTTCATTATTCATCCAGCTTCTACAAGGGTGGACAAATTTGTGAATAATTATGAGATTTGGACAATATTTCAAATAACATAGCCTCAGATAACTTTGTATTTATTAATTTTGAAGTAGGGCTCTGGAGTGGGATGAGACTCCCCGGTGCCTCCTGCTGGTCATCCAGGGAATTAGCTCTTTATCAGCACTGGAGTGTCCTCTGCAGGCCAGTGTCTCACCTGCTGCTGGCCTTGTGTCCCTCCCGGACCCCGGTGCCTCTTTATCTCAGGGTTCTGCCCCAGCAGTACCCCCTCGCTGGATCTCACCACCATCTAGACCCACCTCGCCTCAGTCTTTGGCTACTGCCTGTCACCATCTAGCCCCCGCTCCCTGGGGTGGACTGCAGTATAATTTCCACTCATCATCAGCAAGGAGGGTCTGGACCTGCTGCTTCTGCCTACCCCTGGGCTGCCCTCTGCAACCCCAGTACTCTTTTCCCAGGCCTTCATCAAGGCCTGCAGCCTGGGGGTTTCTCAGGCCGGAGCTCCCCAGCTCCTCTGGCCTTTCCCCAGCCTTGCTCCACTTTAGGTACCCTGCTCAGCTCCCAGCAGTCAGGCCCCTCCCTCTCAACATCTAGAGGGAGACTGTGTCCTCCTGGCCCACTGCCCTATTACAAAAGCCAGCTGGGCCCTGATTGGGGTGTGGCCGCCGTTGTGGCTGTTTCCCCACTCAGTTGAGGCTGGCTGCTTTCCCTAGCAGCAGCCCTCTCCCAGCCTCAGCCCTCTCCAGGGCTGATTTCAAGCCCTTCAGGGCAGCAGCAGGTGACCACCCCGCTACAGGCTCTAAGGAATTATTTTCTTTATCAAACTTTTCAAAATATGATGCGTTTCTCCCTTTGCCCCCCACCCCCCATGACATTAGGACATCTGTATTTTTTTTTTCCTGGTGTTTCCTTCTCAGACTTGTCTGTTCACAGTTGCTCACGACTCCTTGGGGCAAGTTTGACAGCCATAATTTATTACAGAAATCCTGGTTTGGGTATACTGCTGATGCCCAAATGTGTCTGGATATTTCTTCCTGTGTCCCCTGTCATATATTTGAACAGTGAATAAATATTCAAAAGGATTTCTCTTTGTATTGCTGCATCTCAGCAAAAGAGGTGGAGAGTTGCAGACAATTGTACTGTGATCTTCAGAAGCATGAAGCCATTCATAGTAAATGCTGCCAATTAATTGTACTTTTTTTTTCTTACTTTGTATGAATTTATAGGTATCTCAACTGATTAATTGTTTAGAGCAGTGTTTCAGTCATTTGTTGGGGACAGGTTTAGCACTGAAACAAACCAGTGTGCAATCAATATGGATCTCCAAGAGATGAATCTATCACTGCCAGATATGTGCTGTGCACAGTATTTTCAGCTGGCATCTAAGTAGTTAATGATTATATATTGGAAAATATTTCAAACAGATTGATTAGAACACCAGCTGCTGCTGCATTGCTACTGGTTTGAAGAGTTTGGGAGTGGACTAAAGGCACATTGTTGCAAACAATTTTCTAGAGAGAAGAGCAGGAAAAGGATGCTGGCTTTCAAAGTCAGTTAGATTGCTGGTTTGGGACCAAATGCTCCTCTGACTTTCCATGCATTGCAACTCCGTTGGACTTATCTCCAGATCCCAAAGTCCTTATAATCTATGATTAAATAGAAGCATTTAGACTCATTGATTCAGACTTTAAGGTCAGAAGATTTAGGGTTTGCTAAGGAAATCTAGTGGGTTCTTTGTGATACTTCAATACACAACAATCCCTGTCTAATACCTCACCAAACTTGGTACTTTAAAAATTAAAATATTTCATTTATTTTTATGCCAATGCTGAACTATAGTAACAACACTGAAGAGCAGGCTAAAGGGTGTTTGAATAGATGAACAGTTTTATTCTGGCAATACTACTACTACTAATAAAAAGAACCATTATGTGATGTATTCCATTAACAATACTTGCCATACATGTAATCAAAATAATAAAATTGACATTAAATCACTGCTATTGTCATTCCACGAACACGACCCATTTAACATCTCCAAATAGGGGGGAAATGAATGCATTACTTCAAAAAAAATTAATTCTTGATGTCTTCGTGCCAGGAATGAACTAGTAGTAAGTTGCATATTGTACAGATTTTTCAACGCTATTAGCTGTTTAGTTTGTGGAATTGCTTTAACATAAACGTCTAACTCCCTCAACAAAAATCATCTTTAAAGGTCATCATCATGATCGTTCCCATGCTTGGATTGTGTTTCTCAGATTTCTAATCCTTTCTGAATTGTGCCTTCTTTCAGTAGTGATGTAATATTTGTAAAATCTACTATGTGGCTGGGGAACAGCTGTGACAATCGAACCCTTAATGACAAGATACAAAGGAAAAGGGAGGACATGACAGCAGAGAGATTAATCTATGTATAGAATTAAATAAAATCCTACAAATGCAGAGTGCTAAATGTCGTCTTTTTTTTTAACATCATTGTGTGCTTCACAAAATTAATTTGATTAAGTCTGACAGCAACCATATGGAGTAAATATTTTCTCTCATAGCCATTGTGGAGTTGTGAAAACTCAGGCACAGAAAGATTAAGGGTCAGATTTTTACAGGTATGTAGGCACCTAAAGATGCACATAGGTGACTAGTGGGATTTTCGGATGTGCCTAGGTACCTCACTCCCATTGGAAAATCCCATTAGGCATTTATCTGATCTCTAGGTACTGGAAAAAATCTGGACCCAAGTGTCCAGTTCTTGCCACTCCTACTGACATTAAGTAGTAGTACTGAAAGCCCTGATTTATCAAAGCATTTAGGTCTGGATTTTTAAAGGTATTTAGGTATCTAATGCCTATTGATTTCAATGGAGTTAGGCAACAAAATATGTTTTAAAAATCTGACCTGGAATCACTTGCTGCAGCCCATTCATACTGAGCACAGCACTGAAGCATGTGTTATTGAAAGTGAAATGGAACTTAAACACATGCTTACGTTTAAGCACGTATTTAACTGCTTTGCGGAACAGGGATGGTTCTCTGAATCTGGGCCAAAGTCCTTAGTGACTTGTCCAAGGTCAAAAAGTGAATCAGTGGGAAAGATGGGAATAGAACTTGAACTCTTATCTTCAATCTCTTACCAAAAGACTAGACAATTAAATTAAACTCTAGCCTTCCTTACTGCTTTTCAGATTAATAGATTTCTCTAAGGGTTAGGCCAGCCAGTATGACTTATTTTAAAATTTATTCACACAGCTCTGCTAGCCTGAATTGCTGGTGGTAGCAAACTTTGCTTGCCTTGGTTTTTAGTAGATTTAGTGGGACCTATGAAATCAAGCCTGGAAATATTGTATGCTGTGATTAGAAAAAGGATTGGGTTCATAATAACTTCATTTAACACCCCTTCTGTCTTGGAAGAACAAAAAGTAATGGGGTTAAGTAGTAGCAGGGAAAGTGTAAGAGTAACTTTGTAGGTATTAGAAAAGTTAAGCCACAGAACAGGCTCCTAACAGGGCTGGTGGGGAATCTCCTTCACTGGAGAGATTCAAGGTCAGCCCCAACACCCATCCGTGAAGGGTAGTTTAGGGATAACGAAATGAATCTTGCTGCACTGTAAAAGGCTGCAGCAGATGATCCTACTTGAAGCCAATTTTGGGAAGAACTTAGGCAGGGAAATATCTTTGTACCCTTGAACTTAAAAAACAAGCTACTTTTCCTTGACTGAGAAGAAAGAACGGTGAGCAGCAGTAGGTGGGCCACTACTCTGACCTGCCTCTGCAGCATACAGGCTGACAGGCAGGTTTGTTCTGAAAGAGAATGAAATAATCTAGGGAAACTCATTGTAGTGGGCTGGGATCAGAAGAAGAAGCTGCTAGAGTCTGCATGTGTCCTAATGGGTTCAGTGATGTCACAGCAGTTGCTGATGTGCCAAAAGCTACCTGTTGAGACCTGCCATTGTATTAGTTTTAAAGCATTTTTTATGAGTTGGTTTTAATGATGTGTGGGTGAGTGATGAAGCCCCAGTGAGTTTTGTGGTCAAGGCACTGGACTGGAAATCAGGAGAGCTGGCTTCAGATTCCACTTCTGTAGGTTTGCTGGGTGACCTTGGGCAAGTCATTTAGTCCCTCTCTGCCTCAGTTGTACATGGGGATCTGTGATGGAGTGTCCACCCCAGACAAGGCTTAAAAGAATTAAATTGGCCAGGTAGGCCAATTACCTTCCCAGGCTGAATCTGGAGGAGGAGCCAGGGATATAAGTAAAACAGGCTCAGCTGGAGAGGAAGAGGTGGGGGCATATTTGAGCCAGGAAGCTGGCAAAGGGGGGTGGGTGCAGTCACTCTCTGGGAGAAGGGAGGTGTGTTCAGGACTATAGCAGGTAGTCCACGGTGACACCCTGGGAGAAGGGAGTTGGGAGACTAGCAAACTCAGAGAAGGGGAAGCCAAGGAGGTAGGAGAAGGCTTAGGGAAACAGCACTAAGGAATAGGAGTGCAGACCTTGGCTGCTGACTAGAGGGACCCTGAGCCAGGGCCTAGAGTAGAGGGCGGGCCTGGGTCACCCTACCACCCGCTGATTAAGTGGCACTGGCGGGGCAGTGAACAGAAAGACTGCTTGAGCCCATCTGTCAAGAGGGACTTTGATACCTAGAAGGGGAGAACATGTACGGTGACCCAGCCAGAGAGCTGAGTCATGAAGAGGAGGCTGCGATTTCTGGAGTGAGAGGGGTTCGTATGGCAAGAGGAGAATGGGAGAGAGACTGCCAGAGGAGGGTGCAATGCATGGCAGAGCTAATCCCCAGGAAGGCCAGGAGGAGGCACCACCTGCAGTGAGTGGACACCATGAGAGGGTCATAATACTTCGTTTCCCATTCCCTCTGTCTTGCCTATTTATATCGTAAGCACTCTGGCTATGTGTTTGTGAAGTGCCTAACTCACTGGGTCCCAAATCTCAGGTGGGTCATTTAGGTGCTACTGTAATACTCCTAATCAGGAGTTTCAAATCCTTTAATAAGTTTCCTTCTCTCTGGTAATCAGTGAAAGCTGGTTTTATAGGGTTTCCTGGCTTTTCCCTTTGCATTCCCAGCCCTGCTCTGTTACTCTAAGCTGGCATGCCTCTGCAAGATTCTAAGCAGGGAATGAAGTCTCTGTTTCCCCATGAGCAACTGGAGTATCGGCAAAGCAGGAGGAACAACGGGGCCAGAAATTGGCCACAGCTGATGAGCAAAGAATCCTCCTGTCAGGAAGGAGCTCCTTAATAATGCAGGCACCACTTCCTGCATATGGACAATGCCAGGTGCTGGATACGGATGGGAAGTGGGTGTGATGGAGAGTCTCTAAGGCAATTTGTCACTTTTGGTGGGTCAGTTAAGGGCCTTGCTTCAGTGACCCAGGTTGGTGCTGCCAGGAAACAGTTCTAACTCATTGAGCCTGAGCCTGGCCCTGAGAATGATCTGGCACTGGATCCCTGATTCACTCTGATGGAGCAGAGAGATCGTGCGCTAGTGGAGAAGGGGTTAAGGGGACTTATGGGCCAGGCTAGGCCTGCCCTGATGCACCTGCAGCCACTGTCAAGTCGAGGGGAGGGCGGGGTGATAAAAGGAGAGAGTCTGGCATAGTTGAGGGCTGGCTGGTCAGGAAGGAAGATGGAGTACTGCCTTTCTGTCTGAAGGGAGCTTTATCTGTGGAGTTGTGCAGGGATGGGCATGCTAGCTGGAACAGCCACAGAGTGAGTGGCGCCCGAGTAAAAGACTGTTTGGGAGACTAGCCTGAAGGGAAGGATTAGCGTACCCACTGGAAGACTGGGGGGTGGCCCAGTATTGAGTTAGGTTTGATTGATTATTTTTGCACGGTTTGGGGCTGAGTCTTTCCAACCCCCCAGAAGGGGATAAGACTCAAGGGACAAATAGCTGGTGGGCTGGAGCCTCACTGAAATGGGCACTGGAGACAGAGACTTCTTCTGCCCCAGGAGACCTGCGGCCATATGGGGGCACCTGGAAGATTTCCAAAGGGCTGCTGTTCCCACCATGATACTACACACCCTCACCAGGTGAACGAGAGAATCAAACTCAATAGCCTTCTTCTTTTCTTAGGGGAGTGTGGAGATCACACAGCCTTGCTTCCTGGTGCAATCATTCTTTTAAAAGTGAAATAAATCTGAGATTGTATAGCAGGTTACACTGATTACCCCATGTACAGATATAATATGACGTAGTTACTTATTTCCTGTTGAACTCTTGTAAACGTGAACGAGATTCAGAATTTAATGTAATATCCTTAAGTGGGCTGGAGATAAAACATATTATGTTCAAGTTAGTACCACTCATTTGTTCCTAAGTTATATTAAAATGTCCTCTATTTTGTGGCCCATTCAGATGTACCTATGTATCTATTGTTGCCAATACCTACATGTCGCTTGATATTCTGCCACTACTCCTTGTCTCACCTGTTAACAAGAGCTGGTTGGGATTTTATTTTTTTTTCAGAACAAATGTTGATTTTTTTGGTTTTCATTAAAAAATGACTTTTTTTCAGAATGCTGAAAAACTGTTGAGTGGTGTCAAATCTGATAATTTTGGAGAGAGCAAAATGGATTTGGGGGTAGAGGAGCAAGAGAGGGTTTTCTGTTTTTATCAAAAAATCATTTTGTGTCAAAATGTTTTGATGGAAAACTTTCAACCAGCTCTACTGTTGACATTACCATGTGATGAACATCTGTATTCTAAATCATGTTGCCTCTTACCAGTCTGAGAATGTTGATACTTGATGGGGCCCTCAATGGATGCACATGTAAATTTATCATGAGCACAAAATTGAAGCCCTTGGAGGAAACAAACTCTCCCAGTGTCTCTTTGAGAGAGTGAGTTTGAGAAAAGTTGAATGATACTGCTTGAGATGCTCCAGATATACCTACTTGATCTAGTAGCTAATGCAAGTGATATTTGTAATGGAAGGGCAACATCAACAACATTGGGTAGATAAACTCTGTATATTAAGGGTAAATTCAGACTTCAGGCTCA